>NC_059356.1:6911222-7213972 GCF_019703515.2 Myxocyprinus asiaticus | reverse complement strand
GACAAAAAATGGGAAATGTATTTTCAAATGTGGTTTTCTTAGCAGCATATTTTATGGTTAAGGGCTCTGTTTCCATGGCCATGCTAGGTGCAGCACCATGTCTTATCCAATTTTCAAGTGAGCGCTAATTCAAAGCACTATTTTTGTGCTATCGCAAAGTGCAAGTGGGTGGGAGTGTTTGCACTATATGTGGGCATATGCATGAAACTGTGGGCATATTGTATTGTATATTAATGAAGTGGCTCAAAGTGCAATTAGCTATTTTTCATAGTAACAGGTCATTCTGAGAAGCACTTGTAACTGATATTTTCCTTACAAGTTATTAAGTAAGACACAGAGGCCTGAAAAGAGTCCATTAAAAGCTGCTCTGTTTGTGTGTCAACTGTCTTGAGAACAAAGAGAGTTCTGTGGACACACCAAAATTCCTCCTCGTCCAGGTTGTAAATCAGGAATGCCCTGAACGTTAATGGTCATCACATGACATAAAGACTACTCTTCTGAAGAAACCCCCATGCCAGAAATCTAAAAGATGTCCCTTTGTTTCATTCATTTAGTAACACACGGACACTTAAAAATGAGATATTTCCTGAATCACATGCTAAAAATTAATTACCAAGACACAGAGCTAAAGCAGACTCCCTTATGAGACCCTCATGTTTGCAATGGATAACACAATTCTAATACTTAGACATCTCATCTTAATCCATGAACATTTCACACAAAGTCACAGTACTTTGCTGACTTAACCCTCTGAAATGCACAGAATCTACCTTTTTGTACCAAAATGTACACAATACTTAGCCTTGCTAGATAATTCTGAAAATGATGTTGTTATGACCTGTAATCACTTTGCTAACTGACAAATTGATGATTATAATCTTTAATCTTGTCTTATTCATGTCATATTACTAGAATGGTAACCATTCACAATGAAGCACATCATTTTTACTATCATTGAGAGTTTTTCTGCATTTCAGGAATGTTTATGTTAATTAATTTTTTATATATTCAGTTGTATCTAAGATATATATGATTAAAACGTACTTTTTGAGCGGGAAACGGGAGTCTTAACAGACAAAGGCTTATCAATCACCTTCAGAATGAGGGACAGAAATTACCATGTGACCCCGCAGAAGACATTTCTGATTAGCTCAAGACACCTTTGGGGTGTGGCCAACCACAATAGTATAAAGTCTTCCACCAAGGAAGAACTATCTCTCTTCAGCTCTCATCCTCTTCAACTCTCTTCATCTTCTGCGCTCTTGCCCTCATGGCTCTTAGCCCTCGCTCTGGCGCCCCTCTGTCTCTGCACAATGTAGAGTTTAGGAAGCTCAGAATGCAAAGTTCCAACAGAGTTCCCTCTCTGCTCTATGACTCACACACGTGATGGGGATTCATGAGTCTCCCTCGGGGAAGGCTGTGCTTCAAAGCCCTGCCTCATCATCCCAACAACAAACTATCTATGATCTTAACAGAGGTCCAAAACATTGATGGAACAACCAGAACTTTCTACTGACACAGCCAAAGGACCAAAGCAATGCAAGAAAATGCAACGACACACAAGAACTTCTACAGAATTTTGCTAAAAGTGCTGGTGTCTCTTTAATATAATTTGAGGAATCCGATTGCAAATCGAGTTAGACTCAAAGAAGTATCAAACTGTTCTCAAGGCATTGTCTATAGACTCCATAAGTTCAATTTCTCTTTACAGATCATTTCATTCACCTTCTGTTACAATGTACTTACCAACCTGTTTGTCATGTTTGTCTGTGTGTTTAGATTAGCAATAAAGTCTTGTTTGTATTCAAAGATAATTTGACTGTGGTATATTTTGATAAATAATCTCGTCACTTGATTTTTTTAAAAGATCTGTGCTCCGAAGCTCAAACCATATCTAAACATATTTGTGATATTATTTTCAATAGCTGTGAGAATAGTATTACTCTAAGCTAATTCCTGGCATATAAATTGTGAGGGGATACAACAAGCCCATTGTATTACATATTAATGGTGGAGAATTTTATTCAGATTTACGATCTGATCATGTGTCATTTATCATTCTTATAATGGTGGTCAAATGTGACTAATTCCATTTTACAATTTCCTACATGAAATTGGTGAAGGTACATGGGCACTTTAATCCATACCGTGTAAATTTATACTGCCTAAATCCCCTTACAGCACATAGCATTATCTTTTAGATTCAAGGAACCAATTTTTTATCCAAAATATACCTGTCAACTTCTCTTCGAATACAAACAAAACTTTATTGACTAATCTACAACATAAAACTAAACTAACACACATAGACAAACATGAACACATGTTAATTAATGAGTTTTGACAGATAAGGAACGGAACTTCTCTGTAACAGAAAAATGAACTTGATGGAGTCTATATACCTTGTCTTAAGAACCATCAATACTTAATTTAGTATGCCATGATTTGAGATCCGGTTACTCAAAATATTAAAGCACCTGATTTCAGTGAAAGTCTGGAGGTAATTGTACTTGCTTTATGTTGTGTTATGTTGAAGTTCTTGGGTTTGGTTCAGGGAGGTCTTTGTTTGGTTCAATGGTCTTGAAGTTCCAATGAAGCTGGAGTGTCCATTTCGGCAGAAATTGATTATGCACGCTGGATTGATGATGGAAAGACATGCAGAGCCTTGGAGGCTGCAGAAGAAAGTTTGCAACTTCTACATTCTAGAGACTTTGCGGACTTAGAAGATGAGGATTCCTGCAAGGGACCTCATGGTCTCAAGGGAGTTTCTGTTCTAATAATTTGTGTAAGTTGCCTGATTTTGGTATCAAACTAGATTCTGCATTTGGAGAATGAGAGTGGTTTAGTTTTTGTGTCCATTGGTTCAAAGGGGTCAACCCAGTGAGAGTTTGTTCAATTTCTCTGTCTTAGATAATACATTTTTAGCATGTGATGGTTAGGCCGCATCAGCCTTGTTAGGGTCCTTAATTCGGGGGTTGGGGGGGAGTGGGGGACAGATCTACCTTTGTTTTCAAGGAAGTCAACATTAGCCAGATGCAGGTTTTTTTTTAGCTCATTTATAGTTTTTTTTTTTTTTTTTTTGTTTTTTTTAGCTCATTTATGAGCTGTTTCTTCTGCCCAGCTTCTCAGGTCCCAAATATTTTACCGCTAAACACCATAGCACTGAAACAATGACAGACCAAATGGGAGACATTTCACAGCAAGGACGTAGTTATTGTGCAAAATAATGTAAGATACAAATGGTTGATATTTCCATTCTTCTAACTCATTACATACAGCCCATTTACACAACCAGATTCTTATGAATAGACTGTCTTCATTTATATTGCTGGTGCTTGACAGGGAATGGAATATATAATAGGACGCAGATGGTGCAATAACTGAAGAAAACGTCTCAGTTACGAACGTAACCTCGGTTCCCTGAGAGGGAACAAGATGTTGCGTAATGACGCAGTTGAGACTACGTCAGTGGTCTTGTAGTCTGAAGACCGTATACAATCATGCCAATTTATTGGATGATGGCGTTTAAGCATCACCCATAGGGAGCCACGTCACGGGCTCTATATAGGCGAGCACTTGGCGTCATCTCACCAGATTTTCTGCAAAAGGCACAAGCCTATGCAGCAGCTAGAGAGTATGGTCAGCCACACAACATTTCATTCCCTCTCAGGGAACCAAGGTTACATTCATAACTGAGACGTTCTCTTTTGAAAGAAACTTTGACGTTGCGTAATGACACAATTGGGACGTATACCATCACGCCATGTGAACAGTAGATGCCAACTCTCTAAGCCTGTGTGGCAAGCTTATAGCGGTGCACAAGCGAGCTAAAAAAATATAAACCTCATGAACTTACTGCTGTTCCAACAGAGAGAACTTGGGAAGCAGGCATCAAACTCTTGTCCAAATTATAAAATCTAACAAACGTATGTGGAGAGGACCATCCTGCCGCCACACAAATGTCCTCCAAAGACACACCTCTAACCAATGAATATGAGGATGTCATGCTCCTCATAGAATGAGCTCGAATACCCAGAGGCGAAGGCAAGCCACACGCCTCGCAATTACTCGAAATTGCCTCCACAATCCAATGAGACAGTCTTTGCTGAAACCTGCAGTGCCCATACTGGGCATAGCATATGGGAGAATAGTAATGCCGATGAAGCACCCCATGTGTTGGTTCACAGTACTGTATTGGAGAAAAATGCTCTATTTTGAGCTTCTTAAGTCCCCAGGCCTGAGCACCGATCACGTGGGAGCTCGTCTGCTGTGCAACAGCACTCCAAATACAGGAGAGAAAGAAAGAGAGGCTGGGGCCGCGCCCCGAACTGCCTCATTACGTTTTTGTGAACTCTCTAGTGCGACAAAATAGAAGAAATGAGGTATTTTTAAACAAGTGCCTACCTTTTCCATCATTCCCATGATGAAACACTTCCAAACCAGTGTTTCCTGATGGAAAATGGCCTGCGTGACGTATTACGGCGCCGAACTAGGCCACGCGCCAGATCAAGGAGCATGTCTCAGTGGTGAGAACGGTGCATCCGTCTGGAGGGAGAGAGAAACACAAGGAAAAGTCAGATGTCTGTCTTCATGACTTATGACAAGAGCCAGAGCCTCAAGGCTCACATGAATCATTTCAGAGACCGCATGGTTTCACAGAGCCTCTACGAAGCACCATCAGGCCTGTTTAATAATGCATTTGAATCCACACACAAACTTCTCATTTCCAACGACGTCCTCATGTGTTGTCACTCAAAAGGGAGAACATAGTCCTCGCTTCAGCATGTAGTAACCAAAACAGGCTTAGACAAATTTGTGCACTGAAGTAAGAAAATCTGGCGAGATAGCACCAAGCGCTCGCCTATATAGAACCTGTGACATGGCTCCCTACGGGCATCGCTTAAGCGGCATCAATAAATTGGCATGATTGTATACAGGCTTCAGACCACGTGAAACCACTGATGTACTCCCAATTGCGTCATTAAGCATGTCGACATTTCCTTCAAAAGGGAACCTCAGAATTAAATTGCACCCAGCCCATTAGCGTTTTGCCCGTGCTATTTCAACAACCAACTTGCTCTTAGACTTAATGCATGCTTGCACTAAAATATAAAAACTTCATGGACATGCCCACTGACTTTGTGCACATGACTGAGTGCATAGCACTGTGCTTAAGGCATAGCGCTCTTAAAATAGGGCCCTAAGTGTCAGAATATTTAAACATGGAAAAAATCTAAATTAGACTTCTTTACAAGGCAGCTTCTTTTTAAAAAAGTTACAACTTTTATTTTTTTAAACAACAGTTTTAAGTCTTAATAATTTGCAATTATATCTAAATTGCTAGTTGCTTGTTGATGTTTGTTGTTAAATTGCTAGTTGCTAATTGCTAGTTTACGTGTAATGTATTCTATTTTTTATGATGTACCTTTATTCCGTAAACCGTGTTCAAATGGAACTGGTTCATGATTTTACTTTGGACTAAAAATAAACAAATAAATACAATTTAAAAATGCAGGCCTTAACGCCCACTGGTGGTGAGGTGGTTGGTGAGCTTTTGGGGAATGGACATGAGTATTTTGCTTTACATACATTTACTGATGAGAGAAAAATATGTAATTACTCACACTACTGTGAGTAGACTCAAGATGGCACCGAGTATGGCTGCTGCGTTGCGAGCTCCGACACAACATGGTAGTGTTTTGTTTGTTTTGTATACAGTTCTTATGTTTTTTGTCTTTGATGTTGTCTGCCTTATTGTCTACGACAGACAAACACTTTTGGACATTGGTTCAGCAATTACACACCGTAAACTGGATTTCAAATTCCTCAATGTCGACCTGCTGTTTACAAACACACAAGCGGACCCCTTTGTCTGTGCTGCACGGCCGCGGAAACGCAAGAGGAAAAGGGGAAATAGAGCCGGCGTTCTCATCAGAGTAAGACGCAGCGCAAATCGACCCCCGCTACCAGTATTCTACTGGCAAATGTTCAGTCTCTGGATAACAAGCTCTGTGGGCTGAAAGCGTGGATCTCTTTCCCACGAGAGATGAGGGACTGCTGCATTATCTGCCTTACGGAAACTTGGATGTCTGCGGAGATTCCAGACTCAGCCATTGAACCCGCGGGGTTCTCTGTGCACCGAGCGGGCAGAGCGAAAGACCTCTCAGGTAAAAGCAGAGGTGGTGGTGTATGTTTTATGATCAACAAATCCTGGTGTGATCAGAGGAATGTACATTCTATCAAGTCTTTCTTCTCTCCTGATCTGGAATTTCTCATGCTTCTGTTTCGACCATTCTGGCTACCGAGGGAATTCACAGCGGTCATTATCACTGCTGTGTACATCCTGCCACAAGCCAACACAGACCGGGCACTCAAGGAACTGTATGGGATTATAAGCAAGCAGGAAAAAGCGCACCCTGAGGCCACGTTCATTGTGACCGGGGACTTTAATATAGCCAGTTTCAAATCAGTCGCACCAAAATACCACCAGCACATTAGTTTCAACACACGATGGGACCGGGTTTTGGACCATTGCTACTCTCCCTTCCGGGATGGCTACAAATCCCTCCCCCGCCCACCATTTGGCAAATTGGACCACTCTTCCATTCTGCTTCTGCCCGCTTACAGGGAGAAACTGAAACAGGAAGCACCCACCCTCAGAACGATCCAGTGCTGTTTGGACCAATCAGACTCTATGCTACAGGACTGTTTTGATCACACGGACTGGGAGATGTTCCGGTCCGCCTCTGATGACGACATCGAGCTTTACGCTGATAGCGTAATGTGTTTCATCAGAAAGGGCGTAGAGGACGTCGTTCCGACCAGAACAACACGGATCTATCCGAACCAGAAGCCATGGATTAATAGCGATGTTCACGCGGCACTTAATGTGCGGACCTCCGCTTTTAATTCCGGGAATGCGGAGGAGCATAAACAAGCCAGTTATGCCCTCCGAAAAAACTATCAGAACAGCAAAACGCCAGTACAGGAACAAGATTGAAGGACAGTTTAACACCACCAACTCTAGAAGCATGTGGCAGGGAATTAACATCATCACGGACTTTAAAGGGAATAAAAACTCCGCCATGAACACCGCTGCCTCTCTCTCGGATGAGCTAAATACTTTTTATGCTCATTTTGAGGGAAATAACACTGCCCTCACGGAGAGAGCTCTCACGGCCGAAGCTACAGAAGTTAGTTCACTCTCCGTCTCTGTAGCGGATTTAACCCGATCCTTCCGATGGGTGAATATCCGCAAAGCCGTGGGCCCAGACGGCATTCCGGGCTGCGTCATCAGAGCATGCGCGAACCAGCTGGCTGGTGTTTTTACGGACATTTTCAACCTTTCCCTCTCTTTGTCTGTAGTCCCCACATGCTTTAAAACATCCACCATTGTGCCTGTTCCAAAGCAATCAAAAATCACTTGCTTAAATGACTGGCATCCTGTTGCTCTGACCCCCATCATCAGCAAATGCTTTGAGAGACTAATCAGAGATCACATCTGCTCTGTGCTGCCTCTCTCTCTAGACCCATTGCAGTTTGCTTACCGGAACAACTGCTCCACTGATGATGCCATTGCATCTACAATACACACTGCTCTCTCCCACCTGGAAAAAAGAACACTTATGTGAGAATGATGTTTGTAGACTACAGCTCAGCATTCAACACCATAGTGCCCTCCAAGCTAGATGAGAAACTCCGGGCTCTGGGCTTAAACAGCTCGCTGTGCAGCTGGATCCTGGACTTCCTGTCAAGCAGACGCCAGGTGGTTAGAATAGGCAGCAACATCTCCTCATCACTGACCCTCAACACTGGAGCCCCACAGGGCTGTGTTCTCAGCCCACTCTTGTATTCCTTGTACACACATGACTGTGTGGCAACACATAGCTCCAATGCCATCATTAAGTTTGCTGATGACACAACGGTGGTAGGTCTGATCACTGACAATGATGAAACAGCCTACAGAGAGGAGGTGCATACTCTGACACACTGGTGTCAGGAGCACAACCTCTCCCTCAACGTCAGTAAGACAAAGGAGCTTGTGGTGGACTTCAGAAGAAAAGACAGAGAACACAGTCCCATCACCATCAATGGACCACCAGTGGAGAGAGTCAGCAGCTTCAAGTTCCTGGGTGTCCACATCACTGAGGAACTCACATGGTCCATCCACACTGAAGTCGTTGTGAAGAAGGCTCATCAGTGCCTCTTCTTCCTGAGACGGCTGAGGAAGTTTGGAATGAACCGCCACATCCTCACACAGTTCTACACCTGCACTGTAGAGAGCATCCTGACTGGCTGCATCTCCGCCTGGTATGGCAATAGCACAGCCCACAACCGCAAAGCACTGCAAAGGGCGGTGCGAACTGCCAGACACATCATCGGAGGTGAGCTTCCCTCCCTCCAGGACATATATACCAGGCGGTGTGTGAAAAAAGCTCGGAGGATCATCAGAGACTCCAGCCACCCGAGCCATGGGCTGTTCTCACTGCTACCATCAGGCAGGCGGTATCGCAGCATCAGGACCCGCACCAGCCGAGTCCATGATAGCTTCTTCCCCCAAGCAATCAGACTTTTGAACTCTTGATCTCCCACGATCAAAATACATCAGCACTGCACTTTATTACTCTTACTCTTATATCTCACACCGGACTGTAATAAATTATAAATTATATTATTATTATATATATTCTCTCTTAATAACTTACTATCAACCGACAGCCTGAATGTCAATACAGTACAATACAACCTACTGTACATTCTATATATGTTTTTATTTTTTATTGAATAATGTGTATCTATATTGTGCGTATTATATACTGTACAGTGTATGTTATTATTTGTATATTGTGTTGTGTGTAATTATGTGTATATTAGACTTTAAATTGTGTTGTGTTAATTTGATGTTATTGTAAATTGGTATATGTCTCATCACTGTCACGACTGCTATGTTGATCGGAACTGCACCCAAGAATTTCACACACCATTGCACTTGTGTATATGGCTGTGTGACAATAAAAGTGATTTGATTTGATTTGATTTACTGTATGTAGCTCCTCTTTCAAACTACAGCAGAATTTGTAGCAGATTGGGTGCAAGCATACTAAAGTATTTAGTATGCTCTCTTATCTGTTGTGTGGCCTTCTGTCAGTTTTAACACGACATGGCCAGTTCTGAGCTGTCAATCTATAGTGGATCTCAATTGTCCACTG
Organism: Myxocyprinus asiaticus; assembly: GCF_019703515.2. Taxonomy (NCBI): domain Eukaryota; kingdom Metazoa; phylum Chordata; class Actinopteri; order Cypriniformes; family Catostomidae; genus Myxocyprinus; species Myxocyprinus asiaticus. The sequence continues at coordinate 7,204,763 of NC_059356.1, read as the reverse complement.
CCGTGCTTTAAGAAACTTCTGAATACCTATTCATACCTTCTCTAAAGCAAAATAGATATTGGGATTTTACTGAAAAAGTAAGAAAAAGTGAGCTAATATTGAGCGTAACAGAGCTTTCTGAAATTTCAAAATGAATTTGAATAATAGAAAAAAATATTAGTTAGACTGATTATCCAAGTCGGATGGCCGCGGACTCGACTTCTTATGCAGTCTTCGTTTATTGTACATGTCTCAGAAATCTGAGCTTGTCAAGGTAACATTAAATCAGATACTACATCATAGACATTTCAAGAAGTGGAAAATGTTATGTTAATGTTTCACATGATTCACAAGTAAGGATTCCCATGCATGTATTCATAAACCAACCTGAGCGCTGTTGAATTCCTGACATGAAATGATGATTTCACAGCGGTCTTAATGTTGAACATATTTACATCCACATCAACGATTAAGGTAATTATATGGTTAATCCTTTTTTCCATGGATTTCTCTAATTCTGCACATGTAATGTAACTAAATAATAATGTCCTCTACATTAAAATACGTGTGCACAAAATCAGCCTCGAGTGTATAGTAAAACTTGTTAGACGTACGGGGCTTACATCTGTTTGTAGGCTATATTGATTTATTCTCATTTCTTTTAATATTTGTATATTTATTTAATAATAGTTGCAAAAGATATGCTTGACATTTCACAATTGTTTGACACCTCGTGCCTCTAGAATAACGTTGTTAAACATGCACAGATGAAAAATGAATATGAACATTAACTTTATTTTATGTTTATGTCAATGTAGCCTACATACTCAGCTTCATCTGGTAAGAAAAAATAATTATATAATTAAATATTAATAGCCTAATAATATTAATTATTATTATTATTATTTTAATTATTATTTTATGACTTGGAATATTCAAGGCATATTTAATTTATAGAAACTATAAATGTAATAGAGTTATATTTAAAAATGGATGTTTCATTTAGTTGCAGATTAAGCCCTGCCCACATACTGTTCTATCTGAATACAGATGCAGATACAGATCATTTTGCCATAGCAACAGATACAGATAATGGCTTCGCTGCACACCCCTACTGACCGCCTACTTTTACAGTGGCCTTGGTTCTGATAGTACTTTTCCCATTCATTTTCTTCAATAAAGAGTTTTTTACATAAAGCCATGCAAGTTATAAATTAAAGCAAATAGTTCCAAATCACAACCTTAAAAAACTTTTATTTGAAGCAAAATCAAAGTGTATGAAAGCCGCTGCAGTGAAGCGAGATGGCTGGATATGTGCAGTACTAACAACTGTAGCACACATCTTGTCTCAGGTAGGTGAACGACATTTTTGCCAACCAACTGTAAGTTTGAGAGGTAAAGCTGTAAAAGTGACTACAGATCGCTCCCATTTTAATGAATGAAGCAGCGCAAGTCATTAACATTTACATTTAGTCATTTTGCAGACGCTTTTATCCAAAAGGACCTACAAATGACAAACATAAAAAGCAATTTGTCACAAAACGTTTGATGCTGTTTGATATATATATTTTTCTTTCAAGAAGTTGAAATCACACTGACTTATTTCTACAGAAGCATATACTGTATTTTCACATATAAAAACCACTTCAGAACTCATGGTAGGTCTGTAATGAAAGGTTTATGTGTTATTGTTAAAAATCAATCTCTCTATTTTTTTTATTTTTTTAGAGTCTACTCTACATCTGTACAATTTAATTTTTTTACTTCCAAAACCCTACTGTTGCACTTTTGGGGGACTTTGCCCTTTAGTGCTTTTCTCACTTCTCTTGGTGTCTGTGGATTTATTTGAGTGCAGTGAGCAGAGACTGCCAGACAAGTCTCTTCCATGACACAAGTCACATAGAATGCTCCATTGCTTTCCTGCAGTTTGTTTCAATCTTAGCACCAATGACCTCATGTTAAGATATAGGATCTGAATGAATGGAGGTCTTCTGGTTATATTTATAGACCTCAAAAAGTGAGTCACGTGATGCTATGTGAGGTTCGGACGTGTGAACGGCGAGCTCTGCGCACTTTGCTAGTTTTAACACTATTAATGTCATAAACCAGTGAGATTCGTTACACCCTGTTCCATAACTGTTCTAGGAGGACAATATTTAAAAGAATTTAAAATCCTCGGGCTCTGGAGACATTAAAAGACACTTACGTGCTCAAGCTGAGACCCCCCCAGAGGCCTTGAGCCCGGGAGTCAATTTGGTTGGAGAAGTGTGGGAATTGCAGCGAGATATGTTGAACATGTCAGCAATGCTGACGAAGGTCATTGCTGACTTGGAGGATCTTGCCGTAATACGTCGATCGATCACTGTCATGGAGATGAAATTCATTGAAGTGGTTACAAGAGTGGGGGATGTCGAGAAATGGATCAATTATCTGGAGTCATTGGAGAGGGAATTAGCTGCTAATCCACTAGCGACCAAGGTGGATTTGGAGCATGTCTGGGAGAAGTTGGAGAACTTGGTGGAATAACGTCCATATTGTTGGAATTCCTGAGGCCGAAGAGGGCCAAGATATGGTGAAATTCCTGGACTGGCTCTTTCCGAGTCCGGTCGACATAACAGGCCATAAGCTGGAAATCGAGCGAGCTCACAGGGTTCTGGCTCGGCGATCCGCAGTGGACCCTAAATTTCTGAGATCATCCGATAAAGATCTTGTGTTACGCGAGTAATAAAGGAAGGCTTTCTTGGAAGAACCGCAGCATTTTCTTGTTCCCAGACTTTTCGAATTCGACAAGAAAGAAACGTGATCGATTCAAAGAATGCCAGAAACTCTTACGTCAACGGAGGTCATTTTTGCAATGATGTTCCCTACCAAATTTAGAATAGATGCTAAGGATGGCTGTAAAGCATTTACATGTCCCCAGCAAGCAATGTCCTTTATAAAGTCAATGGAGTGAGTAAGTTATTTTGTGGTACTCACGTTGCAGCTGAGTGGACCGACTCACTGAACATTCACTTGATTGTCCAAGGAAACTGAGCGCCTTTTTTGTTTCTTTTTGTGCTGGTTCCGCCTAGCGGCTAGAGCTTATTCCCTATCTGTCACTCACTCGACATTGGTGTCGATGTAGTGACACTAGGGGTCACTTTTGGGAGCCCGAGACACCTCTGATCTTTGATAAAAGGCCAATGAAAATTGGCGAGTGGTATTTGCATGCCACTCCCCCAGACATCCGGGTATAAAAGGAGCTGGTATGCAACCACTCATTCAGATTTTCTCTTCGGAGCGGAACGGTCATGCTCATTGAGCTGAATACTACTGTTCATTCACCTCTGCTGGATCTGACGGCGCATTTCAGTGGCTTCTCCCTCCTCTGCACTGGTGCACTGCAGAGAACGCCCCTGGGCACTTCGGCAGAAAAACTAGAGAGTATATTTTCTGAAAGTGCATTTTTCCCCTCTAAAAGTGTATATATTTCTCTAAAAGAGCGCACACACGGAACGTCTTTTTAAAGATGCATCTTTTTAAAGATGCTTTTCCGATTGTGTGTTATTCCTGATTGTGCTCGTTATCTCTCGCCTTCTAACGGTCACGATCACTGTCTTTCGTGTCTGGGCACTGCTCACGCGGAGACAGTGTTAGTGGATGGTCATGTTCTCATTGCGAGAATATGTTCATGGCAACGTTGCGGTCGCGGCTCGCCTTCGTAAGAAAGCGAGCCACCCCAGAGACTCCCGCCTCGGTCCTTTTACCCACGGGTTTATGGCCAGTGCAGCTAGCACTGGGGGCGATTTGGGGACCCCAATGGGACCGTCTCCGCCGGGTATCCCCCCGCGGACCTCCCATTCCCCAGCACGCTCGTCTGCCCCGATCGGGCTTCCGGGTGAGTCCGCCAGCTCGTCTCACGGCGAGTTCGACCTCTTATTCGGAGCCCGCGAAAGTGATGAGCTCTCAAGCGCAGCATTGGAGAGCAGGCTCGTCCAGTCGGAAGCCTCAGCTGGGCTCCTTCCTTCGGGGTCGATCGCCCAGTCACAGGCTGACACGGAGATGATGACATGCTTTCCCGGGCAGCTGCGAGCGTCGGTTAGAGTGGATTTCACTGCTCTTCCCTGAACCCTCACGGCTCAGTGATTGGTTCCTGGGCTTGTGGCGCCGCTCAAAGCCACGCCCCGCCCCCGTTCCTTTCTTCCCGGAAGTGCATGAAAAGCTGACAAGGTCATTGGAGGCACTTTTTACTGCCCGGTCCTGATCTTTTCAGCTTCCCCGCCCTCACTACCCTCGATGGTGGGGCGGCCAAGGGCTATTCGGCAATCCCCCGGTCGATAAAGGCGCTCGCGGTGCACCTATGCCCGCAGAGCGCCAACACATGGCGTGGGTGCCCAAAGTCCCCGCCCAAGGCCTGTAGGTTTACATTGTCTCTGATGGCCAAGGCCTACGGTGCCACTGGACAAGCTGCCTCCGCCCTGCACGCCATGGCTCTCCTGCAAGTCCACCAAGGCACTAAAGGAACTGCACGAGGATAGTTCCACCCTGGGATTGATGCAGGAACTGCACTCGGCGACCGACCTCGCTCTCCGAGCGACGGAGGTCACAGCGTGGCCTCTCGGGCGGACGATGGCCACACTAGTGGTCCAGGAGTGCCACCTTTGGCTCAACCTGGTCGAGATGGTTGATGCCGACAAGATACGATTCCTTGCTGCCCCCATTTCCCACCTGCTTCTACGAGGCGCCTGTATGCCTTTAAGTGGCGTCTGTTCACTAAGTGGTGTTCTTCCCGTCAGGAAGACCCCCAGAGATGTGCAGTCAGATCAGTGCTTTCCTTCCTGCAAGAGAGGTTGGAAGGGAGGCTGTCCCCTTCCACCTTGAAGGTGTACGTTGCTGCCATAGCAGCACACCATGACGCAGTCGACGGAAAGTCCTTAGGGAAGCATGACCTGATCATCAGGTTCCTAAGAGGCGCCAGGAGGCTGAATCCCTCCAGGCCATGCCTCGTTCCCTCATCGGACCTCTGTAGTTCTTCAGGGTCTACAGAAAGCCCCCTCTGAGCCTTTGCAGTCAGCCGAGCTTAAGGCACTCTCCTTGAAGACTGCCCTCCTGACTGTGTTCACTTCCATCAAGAGGGTAGGTGACCTGCAAGCGTTCTCTGTCAGCGAAACGTGCCTGGAGTTCGGTCCAGGTTACTCTCACGTGATCCTGAGACCCTGACCGGGCTATGTGCCCAATGTTCCCACCACCCCTTTAGGGACTAGCTGGTGAACCTGCAAGTGCTGCCCCAGGAGGAGGCAGACCCAGCCCTGTCGTCGCTGTGTCCGGTGTGCGCTTTACGCATCTATTTGGATCGCACGCAGAGCTTTAGAATCTCTGAGCAGCTCTCTGTCTGCTTTTGGTGCACAGCGGATAGGAAGCGCTGTCTCCAAGCAGAGGATCGCCCACTGGCTCATTGACACCATAACTATGGCATATCTCACCCAAAACATGCCACCCCCGGTAGGGCTACGAGCCCATTCTACCCGTGGTGTAGCGGCTTCTTGGGACCTGGCCAGAGGTGCCTCTCTAATAGACATTTGCAGAGCAGCGGGCTGGGCAACACCCAACACCTTTGCAAGGTTCCACAACCTCCGGGTGGAACCGGTTTCATCCCAGGTAGTGGCACGCAACACAAGCGATAAGCCCGGGATAGCCGGCCGGGTGTATCACTTGCACATAGCGCCTTCCACCTCCTTTTGAGCTGAAGACATGCACTGTTAATTCCCAGTAGTGTTCACAAAATTTGTTCCCTGGTTGACTTCCTCTGAGCCCTGTGGCAGTCGAGTGTTTGGAAAGACTCACTGCCGGCCTAGTACACATGCTAACTAAGAGCCCGGTTCTGGGGTAGGTGCTCTGCATGTGGCGGTTCCCTGTAAGGCTAACCCCATGCAATGTATATCTTCCGCTAATTCGTTTCCCTGCTGGCAAACTGCATCTTCCTTGGGCAGAGCCCCTCTGCCCCAGTCTCCATGTTTGTAGTAACTCCTCCCCCATTGGGCAGGATCTACCTTGAAGGCTCTCCACATGGTTGGAAAGACCATGTGACGTATTCTTCCACTTAAATATCCCCCCCTCTCTTGGGGCGAGGTGTGGTCTCCGTGGTGTCCTCCCCTTGGGAGGGACACCCCCCGACTAGACCTGGTGGCCCAGTTGGATAATCCCCCTTCTTTTTTAGGGAGTGGAAAAAGAGAAGGGGAAAAGAGGCCACGACCGGGTTAAGCCTGTCTCTATCTTTGGGTAGTCGACTTGTCACCAAAAAGGGCAGTTTGACACTCATAACTGTGTTGGGGGAGGTTACGTGTCACCCTGGTGTGCTGGCTATGAGACACACAGCAAGTCTGCCCACCACACACCGCCAGTTCATGTAACACCGTTCAGCCTTGTGGTGTTTTGTATAGGGACCCCTAGTGTCACTACATCGACACCAACGTTGAGTTAGTGACAGATAGGGAACGTCATGGTTACTGGTGTAACCTCCATTCCCTGATGGAGGGAACGAGACGTTGGTCCCTCCTGCCACAACACTGAACTACCCGCTGAAATGGCCAGACCTTATATCGGCTCCTCAGTGTAAAACCTGAATGAGTGGTTGCATACCAGCTCCTTTTAAACCCGTATGTCCGGGGGAGTGGCATACAAATACCACTCGCCAATTTTCATTGGCCTTTTATCAAAAACCAGAGGTGTCTCGGGCTCCCAAGAGTGACCCCTAGTGTCACTACATCGACACCAACGTCTCGTTCCCTCCATCAGGTAACGGAGGTTACACCAGTAACCATGAGTTTTGTGAAGTAACACTCCTTCAGGACAGTATTGTTGGTGAATCTGCACTTTCATGGATGAGTCATGTCCTCATTGTGAGAACATGACCATGGCAACGTTGCGGTCACGGCTTGCTTTCGTAAGAAAAGTAACCGGTCCTTCTATCTACGGGTTTGAGGCCACTTCGGTTAGCACTGGGGGCGATTTGGGGACAGCAATGGGACCACCTCTGCCGGGTATCCCCCCATGGACCTCCCATTCCCTAGCACACCCGCTTGCTCTGATCGGGCTCTCGCACGAGACCAGTGGCTCATCTCAGCGTGAGTTCGACTTCTTGTTCGAAGCTCCGGAAGATGATGTGTTATCGAGCGCAGCATTGGAGAGCGGGCTTGTCTAGTCTGACGCAGAGGCTTCGGCTCGTCTTCCTCCTTCGGGAATGGTCGCCCAGCCTCACGCCGATGCGGAAATGACAGACGTGCTTTCCCAGGCGGCCACGAGCGGCGGGCTAGAGTGGAACCCTCCACTCTCCCCTGAACCCTCGCGGCTCGACGATTGGTTCCCGCCCCTGTTCCTTTCTTCACGGAAGTGCATGAGGAGCTGACAAGATCATGGGAGGCACCTTTTACTGCCCAGTCCCGGTCTTTCAGCTCCCCCGCTCTTGCTACACTTGATGGCGGAGCGGCCAGGGGGTATTCGGTGATCCCCCAGGTGGACAAGTCGCTCGCGGTGCACTTGTGTCTGCAGAGCGCCACCACCTGGCATGGGCACCCGAGACTCCTGTCCAGGGCCTGTAGGTTTACATTGTCCCTGATGGCTAGAGCCTACAGTGCCGCTGGACAAGCCGACTCCGCCCTGCACGCCATGGCTCTCCTGCAAGTACACCAAGCCATGGTGCTAAAAGAACTGCACGAGGGTATTTCTGATCCGGGATTGATGCAGGAACTGCGCTCGGCGACCGACCTCGCTCTCCGTGTGACGAAGGTCACGGCACGGTCTCTCAGGCCGGCGATGTCCACCCTGGTGGTCCAGGAGCACCAACTTTGGCTCAACTTGGTCGAGATGGGAGAAGCGGACAAGGCACGGTTCCTTGATGCCCCCATTTCCCAGGTTAGCGATGCCATCGAGGACTTTGCCCAGCAGTTCTTGGCGGTGAAGCAGCAGACGGAGGTTTTACAACATATCCTGCCCCGGCGTGGCTTAAGACCCCGCACCCTGTCTGCTCGTCGCCAAGAGCGTCCTCTAGCAGCAACAACACCAGCTCCGCCGCAGCCCACCCCCGTGGCCCGGCCCGGAGTTTGGGCGCATGGCTCGAGCTTTCCAACCCATCACGATGGCTGACCCGGACTGTCCAACTCGGCTACGCGATTCAGTTCGCCAGGTGCCCACCCAGGTTCAGCGGCGTCCGCTTCACCTCGGTGAAGGGCGAGAATGCCGCTACCTTGTGTGCGGAAATCGCTACCCTTCTGCACAAGGGTGCAATAGAACCTGTCCGTCCAGCCGAGATAAAGAAAGGGTTCTACAGCCCTTACTTCATCATACCAAAGAAAGGCAGTGGGTTTTGACCAATCCTGGACCTGCGAGTACTGAACTGGGCTTTGCACAGACTCCCATTCAAGATGCTGATGCAAAAACACATTCTAGCGAGCATCTGACATCTAGATTGGTTCGCGGCGGTAGACCTGAAGGACACGTACTTCCACGTCTCAGTCCTACCTCAACACAGACCCTTCCTGAGGTTTGCCTTCGAGAGCCAGGCGTACCAGTACAAGGTCCTCCCCTTCGGCCTGTCCTTGTCCCCTCGCGTCTTCACAAAGGTCGCAGAGGCAGCCCTTGCCCCGCTAAGGGAAGTGGGCATCCGCATTCTCAACTATCTTGATGACTGGCTGATCTTAGCGCACACGGGGACCTCGTGCTCCGGCACCTCAGCCGACAGGGGCTTCGGGTCAACTGGGAAAAGAGCAAGCTCTCCCTGGTTCAGAGCATCTTTTTTCTCAGTCTGGAGTTGGACTCAGTCTTGATGACAGCGCGCCTCATGAACGAGTGTGCACAGTCAGTCCTGAACTGTCTGAAGGCGTTCAAATGGAGAACAGCGGTTCCACTGAAACACTTTCAGAGGCTCCTGGGGCATATGGCATCCTCAGCGGCGGCCACACCGCTCGGGTTGATGCATATGAGACAGCTTCAGCACTGGCTTCGGACTCGAGTCCTGAGATGGGCATGGCGCCATGGGACACATCACGTGACCATCACGCCAGTCTGTCGCCGCCTCTTCAGTATGCAACGGGCACACAGCTGCCGACTCTTTGACTGGCCTGCAGCTGCGTTGGCACATCAACTGCCAAGAGTTGTTGGCAGTACTGCTCGCCTTGCGGAGGTTTTGGCCATTGATCCAGGGCAAGCATGTGTTTGTCTGGATGGACAACACAGCGACGGTAGCTTACATCAAACACCAAGGCGGTCCACGCTCCCTTTGCATGTAACAACTTGCAAGCCGTCTCCTCCTCTGGAGTCAGCAGAGCCTCAAGTCGCTATGAGCCACTCACATCCCGGGCGACCTCAACACCGCAGCGGACGTGCTGTCACGTCAGGTTACCCACAGGGGAGAGTGGAGGCTCCACCCTCAGGTGGTCCAGCTGATTTGGAGTCGATTCGGACGAGCACAGGTAGACCTGTTTGCTTCCTGGAAATCCTCCCACTGCCTGCTTTGGTACACCCTGACCGAGGCACCTCTCGGTATAGACGCATTGGCACACAGCTGGCACCCTGGACTACGCAAGTATGCGTTTCCCCCAGTGAGCCTACTTGCACAGACCCTGTGCAAGTTCAGGGAGGACGGGGAGCAAGTCATCCTAGTTGCACCATACTGGCCCACCCAGACATGGTTCTCGGATCTCACACTCCTCGCAACAGCCACCGGTGTATTCCCCTGAGGAAGGACCTTCTTTCTCAGGGATGGGGCACCATCTGGCACCCGCGACCAGACCTCTGGAATCTCCACATCTGGCCCTTGGATGGGACATGGAGGACTTAAGTGGCAGTGGTAGACACGATCACTAAAGCTAGGGCTCCCTCTACGAGGCGCCTGTATGCCTTGAAGTGACGTCTGTTTGCTAAGTGGTGTTCTTCCCGATGCAAAGACCCCTATAGATGTGCAGTTGGACTGGTGCTTTCCTTCCTGCAGGAGAGGTTGGAGAGGCGGCTGTCCCCCTCCACCTTGAAGGTGTATGTAGCCGTTATTTCGGCTCATCACGATGCAGAAGATGGTAAGTACTTGGGGAAGCACGACTTGATCATCAGGTTCCTGAGAGGCACTAGGAGGTTGAACCCCTCTAGACCATGACTCGTTCCCCTGTGGGACCTCTCTGTAGTCCTTCAGGGTCTACGGGGAGCTCCCTTTGAACCCTTGGAGTCAGCTGAGCTTAAGGCACTCTCTTTCAAGACTGCCCTCCTGACTGCGCTCACTTCCATCAAGAGGGTAGGGGACCTGCAAACGTTCTCTGTCAGCGAATCTTGCCTGGAGTTCAGTCCGGGTTACTCTCACATGATCCTGAGACCCCGACCGGGCTATGTGCCCAAGGTTCCCATGACCCCTTTTTGGGATCAGGTGGTGAACCTGCAAGCGCTGCCCCAGGAGGAGGCAGACCCAGCCTTCGCATTGCTGTGTCCAGTGCGAGCTTTATGCATCTATTTGGATCGCACGCAGAGCTTTAGAAGCTCCAAGCAGCTCTTTTTCTGCTTTGGTGGACAGCGGAAAGGAAGCGCTGTCTCCAAACAGAGGATTGCCCGCTGGGTCATTGACGCCATCGCTATGGCATATCAAGCTCAGGACGTGCCACCCCATGTGGGGTTACAAGCCCACTCTGCCAGGAGTGTGGCGGCATCCTGGGTCCTGGTCAGTGGCGCCTCTTTGGCAGACATCTGCAGAGCAGCGGGCTGGGCAACACCCAACATCTTTGTGAGGTTCTACAGTCTCCGGGTTGAGTCGGTTTCATCCCGTGTAGTGGCAGGCACAAGCAGGTAAGTTCCGGGACAGCTGGCCAGGTGTACCACTTGCACATAGTGCCTTTCCCCTCCCTTGAGGGGAAGACGTGCGCTCTTGACTCCCAGGAGTGTCCACAGATTGTGATCCCTTGACGACTTCCTCCTTAGCCCTGTGGCAGTTGAGTTTGCAGAGAAACTCGCTGCCGGCTCAGTAAGTGCGCTGGTAAGTCCCTGTACTGAGGTAGGTGCTCCGCATGCAGTGGTTTCCCATAGGTAACCCCATGTGTTATATCTTCCGTAAAATCATTTCCCTCTTGGTAAACTACGTCTTCCTTGAGCTGAGGGCTCTCTGCTCCGGTCGCCATGCTTGTAGAAACTCCTCCCCCCTTGGGTAGGACCTACCATGCGAATCTCCACATGACATACTTCCGACAAGGCTTGGTAAAGACCATGTGACATATTTCCACTAAAAATACCCCCCCCCCCTTCTCTGGGCGGGGTGTGGTCTCCACGGTGTCTTCCCCTTGGGAGTGACACCTCCCTGACATGGACACTCGCGGATCCCAGTCCATTAACAAAATTCCACTCTTTTTGGGGAGAAAACAGAGAGAAAAGAGGCATCGGCTGGGCTAGTCTGTCCCTATAGTTGGGCAGTCGACTTGTTCCTGATGTACCATTCGACGCTCATATGAGTGTTGGGGGTGGTTACGTGACGGCCTGGTGCGCTGGATAGGCACACAGCAGTCTGCCCATCACACACCGCCAGTTCACACAACACAGTTCAGCTGGTTGTGGCGTTTTGTATAGGGAACCCTAGTGTCACTACATCGACACAACGTCGAGTGAGTGACAGATAGGGAATGTCCTGGTTACTTTCGTAACCTCCGTTCCCTGATGGAGGGAACGTGGCATTGTGTCCCTCTTGCCACAATGCTGAACTACCCACTGAAATGGCCGGGACCTGGTCTCGGCTCCTCAGCACAAATCCTGAATGAGTGGTTGCATACCCGTATGTCCGGGGGAATGGCATGCAAATTCCACTCGCCAATTCTCATTGGCCTTAAAAAAAGCAGAGGTGTTTTGGGCTCCCAAGAGTGACCCATAGTGTCACTACATCGACACAACGTCTCGTTCCCTCCATCAGGGAACGGAGGATATGAAAGTAACCAGGACATTCTTTGTGTTTTATTCTGTCTATTGGCTGGAGTTTGTTTTAGAGATTATCTTTTGTTATGTAATTCTGTCTCACAAAATTTGTATAGAAACACCAGACTTGAGCAATCCGACAGCAAAATTGTTGTGGGGGCTCTCGTAGGCGTACATAGACTGTTTGAGTTTAGAGGGATGGACGCCAGTTGCCGCTGTCGTGTGCAGGGTTAATGAGCACATCTTTATTTTTTTCTTTTTGTTTGGTTCGGGGTGAAGTTTGGGGTTTGATTGTTGCACTAATGTTGGAATGTGGTCTTTATAATTTTGTTTTTGACACACAATCTATTTTTTTCTAATATGTCAAAATGTCAGATTTTAATATGAGTGGATTGTCTCTCTACACATGGAATGTGAATGGGTTGGGGCACCCCATAAAAAGAAGGAAGGTTATTTCTCTTCTTAAGCGTAAGAAATATGATAGAGTGTTCCTTCAAGAAACACATCTTTCCCCGCAGGAAGCTGAAAAATTTGGGAAGATATGGGGTGGACATGTTTTCTTTAGTGCTGGCTCAAGTAAGAGCAGGAGATACATTACACTGATAAGTAAGAATCTACAATTCAAATGTCTCAAACAGATTAAAGATACATTAGGAAGAGTCATTATTGTTTTAGCAGAAATTCAGGGGCAAAGTCTTATTCTGGCTAATATTTATGCACCTAACGTTGATGATCAGGGCTTTTTTATAGATCTCAAAGGGATGTAGCAAGCTGCTGGCACCCCTCATGATATAATATTGGGAGGAGACTTTAATCTTTTGATGGACTCAGTCCTTGATCATAGTGAAGCAAAAGTGTGTAAGCCCCCTAGAGCAACACTGAAGCTTCACAGGATGTGTAAATATCTTGGTCTTACAGATATTTACATTTATGCATTTGGCAGACACTTTTATCCAAAGCAACTTACAGTGCCCTTATCACAGGGACAATCCCCCTGGAGCAACCTGGAGTTAAGTGCCTTGCTCAAGGACACAATGGTGGTGGCTGTGGGGATTGAACCAACAACCTTTTGCTTACCAGTTCAGTGCTTTAGTCCACTACGCCACCACCAGCCTTTTTCCTCACTCTGGAAGTGTTTAGTTCTTGAAGGGAGGGCAGCAACCAATAATCCTCTCAGCAGTCTGAACTGTCCTTTGTAGTCTTCTGATGTCTGATTTCGTAGCTGAACCAAACCAGACAGTTATTGAAGTGCAGAGGACAGACTCAATGACTGCTGAGTAGAACTGTATCAGCAGCGCCTGTGGCAGGTTGAATTTCCTCAGCTGGCGAAGGAAGTACAACCTCTGCTGGGCCTTTTTCACAATGGAGTCAATGTAATGTATCCCTTTTGCAAAATCCTGAATTCCAACAAATGTTAAAGGCTGCAATCAATGTTTATATGAAAACCAACTGGTCCTCAGTATCCTCTGTGGGCATGGCTTGGGAGGCACTTAAGGTGGTTCTTAGGGGCTGGATCATATAGTATGCCTCATTCACCAAAGCACGAGAACTCGTGGAGTTGGAAGGGATTATTAAAAGTGCCGAGGCAGAGCTGAAGCGCCGAATGTCATCTGATGATCTCAGAGAATTAACTTGATTGAAATACAGATATAATACTATTTTGTCACGGAACATGGAGTTTTGTCTATTCAGGGCAAGACAGTCATACTTTGAGTCGGGGGACAAGGCAGGAAAACTTCTGGCTAGATATATAAAACACAGAGAGTCTTTTTCTACCATTCCCTAAGTGAAATCTGCTGGTGGTGAAATATGTACCTCAGCCATTTATATTAATAATGCTTATAAAGAATTCTATCTTGATCTATATAGTTCCATGTCTTCATCTACTGATGAGGATATTAGAAACTTTGTGGAACCATTAGAACTTCCTAAACTGACAGCTGAGCAAAAACATTCTCTTGATTCTGAGAAAATTTGGGAGGAGCTTGGCAAGGTAATTAAAGTCTCCAGGGCCAGCTGGCTTTGCTGCTGAGATTTTTAGATCTTATGCTACAGAATTGGCTCCACTTTTGCTAGAAGTTTATACGGAATCATTAAAGATTGGAAAGCTTCCACCAACCATGACGCAAGCCCGGATCAGTCTGATTCTTAAAAAGATCCAAGCGAGTGTAGGAGTTACCATCCAATTTCCCTGAACCAGCTAGATGTTAAAATATTGTCAAAAATGTGGCCAACCGATTAAGTTATGACATCTCTTATACATAAAGATCAGGTGGGGTTTATTCTGGGCCGTAGCTCTTCTGATAACATTAGGCGTTTCATCAATACGGTCAGTGGTGAATGATCAGACTCCGGTCACTGCCATCTCACTTGACGCCGAAAAGGCATTTGATATGGTAGAATGGGATTATCTTTTTAAGATTTTGGAAATGTTTGGGTTCAGGAATACTTTTATTGGTTGGATTAAGTTACTTTATAGACACCCGGTAGCGGCGGTACAAACAAATGGATTAATTTCAGATTATTTTACTCTGGATAGGGGCAGCCGGAAGGGTTGCCCTCTTTCCCCATTATTGTTCTGTCTTGCCCTGGAACCATTAGCAGCCACGATAAGAAAGGAGGATGATTTTCCAGGGGTAGTGGTGGGAGGTCATGAGGCATCAGTGTATTACTCCCTGCTAATTCAGAGTCTGTGGGATGGAGCTTCAACTTCTCTCAAGAGATTATGGGAGAAATATTTAAACTTGGTATTGGTGGAGGGAGTGTGGGCTAGGATTCTAAAAAACATCAAGTCTACATCTAGAGATGCAAGAGTGCGCCTTATGCAATTTAAGATTTTACATTGATTCTATTGGACCCCCTCTAGATTGTATAGACTTGGTCTTAAAGACATGCCCACCTGTTGGCGATGCCAATTAGAAGATGGAGACATAACCCATGTTTATTGGTGGTGTGTTAAGATCCAAGAATTTTGGTTGAGGGTTCAGAGTTTTATGTGTGATGTACTGGGAACTCAAATTTAATTTAGCCCCTGACTCTGTATTTTAGGTGATGGGGAGGTCATTAATATTGGGGATAAATACATGACAAATTGGGTCCTAGCCAGTGTTATGATTGGCAGACAAATTATTCTTAGGGGATGGAGGTTGGCTGGAGCGCCCTCGTTTCAAGAGTGGCACACAGAGATGGGCAGGGTGGCGGCATTTGAGGGAATGTCACATAGAAGGCTAGGTAGCATGTTGGTGTTTAATAAAAATGGGGCAACTATTCGGTCTTTTTGGAGGGTTCTCGGGGAGGGGCAGTGGAGGGCGATTTGTAGTTTTAAATGTTTGATTTTATTTTTTTTTATCTATTCTTAAGTGTTTCCTCAAGTGTCTCTTAGGGGTGTTCAGGGGGAGGGATATATAATTTGATTCTGTGTGTGTGTGTGTGTATGTTCTGTTTCTTCAATCCTGTTTTGTGAATCAATAAAATGTTAATATCAAAAATAGACCTCATCAAGTAGTAAACAAAGTAGTACTTTTTCTGTACAGTCTGTACTGCCTGTAAGGGCTGTGTACTCTGAAGTGTAAACCAAGGGCATGATCTGCATCCTGTAAATGTGATTCTGCATTCAGTTTAACCAATCGTTCTCTCAGTGTGCATCTGATCCCACAAATGCATCTAAAAAAGATTAAGGGGCCTAACACTGAGCCATGCAGCACACCCTAGAAGCTGATGTTAAAAATGTGCTTTGAAACATAGCTTTAGTAAGTGGTTGAGTGCTTTTCACACACTTCTTGCACTTGTTGTCACTGGTCACTGTCATGCACATGTGCATGAACACACACACACACACACACACACACACAGAGAGAGAGAGAGAGGGAGGGAGGGAGGGAGAGAGAGAGAGGGAGGGAGAGAGAGAGAGAGAGAATCGAGAACTGGTAATAAAATAGTTTTGAATGGTCTTATTCAAAATCAGGTTTAATTATTTAAAAATACTGGAACAGAATACATTTTGACATTCAGTTCCATTAACGATTCTGGATTGAAAATCTGGATATTCAAAAATGCATCCATTATGCATAAATGCATGCCATCTGTATTCCGCATTAAAATGTGCTATTAAAACATTTTCTTTTCTTCATACAGGTTTTTGTGTGAAACTTTAACTGTTCTGTTAAAGTCTAAAATGTAATTTAACATACTGAGTGCAGTATGCAATAATAACCGTTTTCTTAATTGTCTGTTCCTACTTTCTCAAAATTACTACTGGAATTATTAAGTGGAAAATGAATCAGAAACAGTAAATTCATTATGAAATTCTATTCCTGTGTGTGTGTGTGTGTGTGTGTGTGTGTGTTGTATATGCTGAACCAATTTTTACCACTGCTCACACTTAATGCTTAACTGCAAATTTAAACCCTTTGATTGCTCTACAAATTCAGATTGAAATTTGCATACATCCAATTAAAGCCTTTAGCAGTGTTGAGTTAATGAAGCCACAGTCTGATAAATACAGCCTTGTCCTCTGCTATTACCGCATATTCATTCACACTGTGTGACACACCAGCACTTCTCTTGATTATTACCCATCACAACTGTCCATCTATTCTTACATTCTCTTCTAATCTGCATAATTTGTTGTTTTTGTTAAACACACACACACACACACACACACACACACACACACACACATTTGAGATGTATTAAAAACCTGCTGTGATAGGCTCATAACATCCTGTACTGCGGTATCAGAAGTTAGGCTACATTTTTTTATGCACACAAAGGGCCTTGAGGAACATGAGAAGAATGATTTTCTGTTGCATCAAAATTTGTAGCAATCTTCATAAATTGTTGCATTCAATGAATACCACCATTTTCATAATAATGTTTTTGTTTTGTTTTTAAAATGCAAATTGATGCATTTTTAAATTGTCAGATTCAAATTTGTGGCATTTTTATCTAAATTGTTGTATTTAATGTAGCAAGTTCCATTAAAAAGTCTTACGAACAATTCTTATGTAAACTGTTGCAGTCTTACATAAATTGTCACATTTAAAATTGTAAAAGTCTTATATAAATCGTTGTGTTCAGTGCAACCATTTCCATAAGAAAGGTTTTGCAAACAATTATTCCATAAATGACTGCAGTCTTACACAAAGTGATGCATTTAAGAATGTTCATCATCACAGCATTCTTATATTTGATCATTTCTGTTAGAATGGTTTTAAAAACTATTCTAATGTAAGTTGTTGCATTTTTAAATTGTTGCATTTAAATTCTTGGCATTCCTTCAAAAATGAATGCACTGAAAATTGTTGCATTCTTATGTAAATTGTTTCAATCAAAATTGTAGAATTCTTATGCAAATTGTAGCATTCAAATTCAACAATTTGCATAAGAATGCTTTTACAAACAATTTACACTGAATTTCGTTTGGCTCTGGTTTCATGAATGAGGAACAAAGAGTTGTTGTAAAGAAAGTAACATGCACCAGGGGTAAGAGTGGTTCTCCTTGCATTTCGGAAAGAGTTGTAACTTTCTAAACTCCTAAAGGCAAGAGAGTGTGGCATCCCTTCACTAGTGCTGATTTTTCGCTGAGTTTAATAGTTAGGAGTTGCAACAGCTTTTGAGTTTATTTATAATTGGGCTCAGCTGGCAGCAGAAGAACCATTTTGAAGCAGTGAAGCTTGAAATGAATGGAAAGAAATGTGGGTATTTTAATTTTTAATGGGTCCACTTCTGTGATAGCCCAACCCAAATATTGTGGCCACTGGAGAGGATAGAGACACTGAGAATCACAGATGTGAGACACACCTGATGTGAAAGTGACTGCGTTTTTATATACAACTGAGATAATAATTGAGGGTATGGAAAGGGGGCATATTAATTGCTGCTGTCTGATGATTTTTAATAGGCTATGAGGAAGAAAGAAATTTGGGAGTTTAATATCAACATGCCCACAATCCATTCACCAACTGTCTGATGCATAATGCTAACAAAACTGGCAAGAGCTGTCTGAAATCGCCAGTTCTAATCTGATTGACTGGCTTTATTCAACTTCCATAAGTCAAGGTGCAACATGCACCAGTCTGCCTCGAAACAAAGTTGTGTTTAAAATATACAGGGTTGATACAAAGACTACACTGGGGAAGATCTAATTTCTGGATTTGCTAGTTTATTGGCCCAGATGTTTGAAAGATACTTTTCAAATAAGATTTGTTTGAGCAACTTTGTTGCAGGTAAACTACATTTTCACAAGCAAAATTTTTGATAATAAAGTCTACACACATCATTTCTTCAGTTGCTTTCTGTCTAAATTGGACAGACAGTGTACCACACATTATGTAGATAATAAAAACAAGCCAATTTAGACTGAACTGCAGATTTTTGATCAGTGCTTGCCAGTTGTTTGTGCAATATGCATCAAACGGTCACTGAACGACTGTAGGCATGCTGTCTGAGGCTAGGATTATCCACTTTATAAGTAAAGCTTTTGTAATGGTTCGGTTCGTTATCCATGGAAAAGCAGGCTGGCTTATAGATTTTGCCACGTAGCTACTGTTTGGCAAGTTGACATGACATCCATCCCCCCTTAGGTTAAAGCAGAAATTAAATACTGCCACAAACAGGCAGATCCAGAACAGCTGGGTGTATCTGATTTGAACTGCATGAGGACATTTGCTCAGCAAAGACTTGTTTTATTGTTGTGTGTGTGTGTTTGCCTGGAGGAAAATAGTTTTGCTCAGATGGAGTTCTCAGTTATGTTTAATTTAAGTAACTATGTCTCAAATGTCAAGATTCACCCGTCAAAGTTGTGGGTTGATGACATGAAGCGATAGCCCAGAGGCTACGGTGATATTATTAACTATGGAATGAGGATCTAAATGCAGCTTTTTAATAAAACAAAGGTAAACCAGGTAATCCAAACATAACGAAACGAAACAAAACACAGGGAACAAAGCATTGACCACAGTGTAATACAAGTGAAGACTGACAAAAAAAACCAGTGGAAAACAAGGGCTTAAATACACAAGGGAAAACAAGGGAACGAGGAACACCTGGGGAAACAATCAGGGGAAAACCAATCATGAAAAGAATCTACAAAGGACTACAAAACTAACAGGAAACAGGAACAGGGGAACTAAACAAGAATTTCAACATAAAAGTCAATGCAAACACAGGGAATCCCTGACAGCGACTATGGCAAGGAACACAAAACTATATAAGATGCTGGTTAATGGAGAAAATTAACCTTGGAAGAAACCAGGCTCACTGTGGGGGCCAGTTCTATGGGATCAAAATCCTGTCAAATGTATTGCAGTCACGGATCCAAAAATAATAAGCGTGAATCAAAATAATAAGCATGAATCAAAAAATAATAAGTGCAGATAAATTAAATAAGCGCAAAAATAAATAAAAAACGCAGATAAAATAATTAGCGCAGATAAAAAAAGAACAAGCATGAATCAAAAATATATAAACACATTTAAAATATGCTGCAAAAAAACAACAGAAAAATTAAAGCAAAGTCATCAGAATTGCAAACAAAATCATGTTTTCCTTGGTTATATTACTGTTTTTTGTGCTCGCTGACAATTTTGCTCATATTTTCATGTTATTGTACACTTACGCTGTATTTTACTTTGCTTTTGTTTCCAAGTACTGCACTTGGTTTTCCAAAACTTGTGAGTAGAGTTTCATGTAAATCAGGGGGCGTTTTGCATCCCTATTGGTCCATTAGTTCATGATCGACAGCTCCTCCTCTAGCCAATCATTCGAAGAGGGGAGGTGACATCACTCCAATGTAACTCCGACGGCTGCTGCTCAATATTATATTATTTGTGGTTGATAGATACGCTACTTGTGTCCATTTTGAGTATTTTCTGCCAGCTCTAGGAAACAATGTGTTGTCCGAGTAGGCCATTATCATAGTCCATTAACACATGTATCGAGTCAGCTGAATTTAGCAAGGAGTTAATAATATTAAGAAGACGTTCTGAGATTACAGGGAATACCTCTTTTAAGAGCTTAGTTGGTATTGGATCTAACATACAGTACATGTTGTGGCTTTTGATTTTTTGATCTTCATGAAATGATAGCTCTTCATGACCTATAACAGTGAAGGACTGAAGTTGCTCATGAAGAAAATTATGAGACACTGTTTTCTGAGGTGCTGTGACAGTTGATTGCATAATTTCATAATTTCTGATTATTTCATGAAGTGGCGTGGTGTAGATAAAGTGACATTAGCAGATCGCAGCAAACAAGAGATGAGGTAATGATCTGAGATGTTATTGCTCTGTGGCAGAATTTCTATAGTATCAACATCAACTCCATATGACAGAATTAAATCTAGCGTATGATTATGGCAATGAGTTGGTCCTTTCACATTTTGTCTGACTCCAAGATAGTTGAGAATATCAATAAATTCTAATCCCAATGTGTCATTTTCACTATCTATGTGAATGTTGAAGTCACCAACAATTAAAGCTCTATCTACAGTAACTACAAGATCTGATAGAAAATGTGCTAATTCACCAAGGAAATCTGAGTAAGCCCGGGTGATCTATATACTGTAGCAAGGGCAAAAGATGACAGAGATTTTTTATTTATATCTGACGGTGTCACAATAAGTATTATTAGTTCAAAATTCTTAAACTTATATCCTGTCCTCTGAGTAACACCAAAAACTTGTAAATTGTAGCAACACCTCCTCGACCCTTCAGACGAGGCTCATGTTTATAACAATATCCTGGGGGAGCAGATTCATTTAAACTACTATATTCATCTAGTTTAAGCCAGGTTTCAATCAAACAGAGCACATCCAAACTATGATCTACCATATAATAATTTCATTTACAATTAGTGCTTTGGTTGAAAGAGAAGCAGAATAAATGACTCTGGACCATTTTATTATTGAAAATTAGTGCAAACTCAAGTAGTAATTATCACTTCTGTGTGCATTACTTTTCAATTATTCAATAGTCCATCATTAGCTGTTACTTTGATAGATTTAATGTGGATGGCATAGTTCAGATAATTTCGTTTTAGGGAAATTCTATACGTTCTTATTGAAATCTATGACTTTTGATTGCAGATTTTGGGATCTTGTCAAATCTTAACACAATTTGACTCATTGTTGAGATCCCTTCTGAAACTAGAGGAGACATGTGAGATTAATGCGGTCTTATCTCAGGAGAAACATCTCAGTAGCAGGAGACTTCTCCATTTGCTCTCCATTTAATAACATTTCTGAGGGAGAAACATTTGAGATTTAAAAGAGATCTTATTTGTGATGTTTCTTTCCTATGTGTGCATGTGAGCAGCATTAAGTAGAGTTTAGTTTTTCATTGCAGTGTAATATCATCTTTTGTACATTAGTTGTACATGGTGCAACAATGTGATATTTTAGTGTTATGTTTCTGTGCGCTGCACACCGTGACAGCTTGTGTGCTTGTCAGTTGTCACATTCGCTGAGCTCCAGTGACCCATAGAAATACAGTTCTCACTTGGCTCAAAGTCATTTCTCTTTTGAGAGAGAGAGATACTCCCAGTTCCCAGCTCACAAAGACACCACAGAGGACTGTGACAGCATTAAGTGGGGAAAATATATATATTATATATATATATATATATATATATATATACAGGTGCATCTCAATAAATTAGAATGTCGTGGAAAAGTTCATTTATTTCAGTAATTCAACTCAAATTGTGAAACTCATGTATTAAATAAATTCAATGCACACAGACTGAAGTAGTTTAAGTCTTTGGTTCTTTTAATTGTGATGATTTTGGCTCACATTTAACAAAAACCCACCAATTCACTATCTCAAAAAATTAGAATACATCATAAGGCCAATAAAAAAAACATTTTTAGTGAATTGTTGGCCTTCTGGAAAGTATGTTAATTTACTGTATATGTACTCAATACTTGGTAGGGGCTCCTTTTGCTTTAATTACTGCCTCAATTCGGCGTGGCAAGGAGGTGATCAATTTGTGGCACTGCTGAGGTGGTGTGGAAGCCCAGGTTTCTTAGACAGTGGCCTTCAGCTTATCTGCATTTTTTGGTCTCTTGTTTCTCATTGTCCTCTTGACAATACCCCATAGATTCTCTATGGGGTTCAGGTCTGGTGAGTTTGCTGGCCAGTCAAGCACACCAACACTATGGTCATTTAACCAACTTTTGGTGCTTTTGGCAGTGTGGGCAGGTGCCAAATCCTGCTGGAAAATGAAATCAGCATCTTTAAAAAGCTGGTCAGCAGAAGGAAGCATGAAGTGCTCCAACATTTCTTGGTAAACGAGTGCAGTGACTTTGGTTTTCAAAGAACACAATGGACCAACACCAGCAGATGACATTGCACCCCAAATCATCACAGACTGTGGAAACTTAACACTGGACTTCAAGCAACTTGGGCTATGAGCTTCTCTACCCTTCCTCCAGACTCTAGGACCTTGGTTTCCAAATGAAATACAAAACTTGCTTTCATCTGAAAAGAGGACTTTGGAACACTGGGCAACAGTCCAGTTCTTCTTCTCTTTAGCCCAGGTAAGACACCTCTGACGTTGTCTGTGGTTCAGGAGTGGCTTAACAAGAGGAATACGACAACTGTAGCCAAATTCCTTGACACGTCTGTGTGTGGTGGCTCTTGATGCCTTGACCCCAGCCTCAGTCCATTCCTTGTGAAGTTCACCCAAATTCTTGAATCGATTTTGCTTGACAATCATAAGGCTGCGGTTCTCTCGGTTGGTTGTGCATCTTTTTCTTCCACACTTTTTCCTTCCACTCAACTTCCTTTTAACATGCTTGGATACAGCACTCTGTGAACAGCCAACTTATTTGGCAATGAATGTTTGTGGCTTACCCTCCTTGTGAAGGGTGTCAATGATTGTCTTCTGGACAACTGTCAGATCAGCAGTCTTCCCCATGATTGTGTAGCCTAGTGAACCAAACTGAGAGACCATTTTGAAGGCTCAGGAAACCTTTGCAGGTGTTTTGAGTTGATTAGCTGATTGGCATGTCACCATATTCTAATTTTTTGAGATAGTGAATTGGTGGGTTTTTGTTAAATGTGAGCCAAAATCATCACAATTAAAAGAACCAAAGACTTAAACTACTTCAGTCTGTGTGCATTGAATTTATTTAATACACGAGTTTCACAATTTGAGTTGAATTACTGAAATAAATGAACTTTTCCACGACATTCTAATTTATTGAGATGCACCTGTATATATATATATATATATATATATATATATATATATATATTTTAGCCTCAGAAACACACCAGCTGGGATATATTTTGCAATTATTAAGTAGTCATGGACCAAAGGTCCAAAATTACATTTTGCCACTAGTTAGTGAATTATTGGCCATAAAACTGTATTATGCAATATTTATATTAAAAAATATACTTCTGTCTCTGAAAATGGGGTAATTTAATTGTGTTTCCTGACATATTTGAAACAAACAGTGCAGATCTTTATGTCACTCACAGCAACATATTTCAAACTCACATTGAAACTACCTGTCACAGGACAAATAAACATTGTGGTGGCTTAACCCCTTAAACTCTGCTGCATATTGTGGTTGCCGCCTGCAATTTTTCACACCCAGATTAAAAAGCTTAACTTGCACATATACTGGGGACTAATTTCAAAATATTGATCCCATTTTACAGAACAATTTTATAAAATAAAAATTAAAAATAAAATAATCTTAAAAAAATCCAATAATAATAATAATACAGATTGCAAGAATTCATAAATAATATTGTATAGGTTTAAGATATGATTATTGATTTTTTTTTTATTCTGTTTTTGAAAGCCTATGATTAAGGCTCTTTTTTCTGTTTGCTCCCTTTCCCATCAAAAAGTGTTAGTTCATTCCATTTGATGGCAGCATCTTCCATCACAGTATGTAGATCTGAAATGCAGGTGGTGCTCTAATGCAGCTGAGCACTTGCCATGCGCTCAGTCATAGGCATTCAGTCTATTTTTGAGATCCCATACACTGTTTCGTTGAATATTTCGGTCTCTGAGTGGACTAGAAGCTGAATGTAGGTGTTGTTGAAAAGCTGATATCCGATAGTAGAGAACATGTTTATAAGTATTTAATATATGTTATATTAAGCAACACCCTGCAACCACTCACAACACCCTAGGACTGAGGCAGCACATTTTGGATGGGAAAGCATCACTCACATGTAATGTAAAGGACATGTTAACATCTAGTTTTGTTGGTTATGACTGCTCAAAGTGTGAATGAAAATATCACAGTGATACTCCTATACCTTTACATTCAATGGTAAATAAAGATATAGCATTTCCTCACTCAAGACTACAGAAATATGTAAATGCAAACAAAGTTTGGATGAAAGCCATTCATTTAAATGAGCCATTTGCTTTCTGTTTGACAGCCTGTAAGTGAGTGCTAGGAAGGAGATGTAATTATTGTCAGTGCTGACTAATCCTAAAGCAGATTTGATGAATGTTACAGCTATAGCATTTCTCTTATGGCCGGGAACACCTATTGCTTTGGATGAATTAATCATAAGGCTCATTCAAGACAGTTCTAGACTAGAGGCATCAAAGAGCTCTGGCTCTTCACTCAGACTGCTCAAGTACAGATAAAGTGACAGCAACATCTGGTTAGTTTCATTAACATACATACATATATATATATATATATATATATATATATATATATATATATATATATATATATACACACTACCGGTCAAAAGTTTTGAAACACTTACTCATTCTTTATTATAATGTTTTTTTCTTCACATTTTAAAATAATAGTAAAGTCATTAAAACTATGGAATAACATAAATGGAACTATGGGAATTATGTTGTGGCTAAACAAAATCCAAAATAAATCAAAACTGTGTTGTATTTTAGCATCTTCAAAGTACTCACCCTTTGCCTGGATTTTTCAGAAATGCACTCTTGACATTTTCTCAACCAACTTCTTGAGGTATCACCCTGGGATACTTTTTAAACAGTTTATGCTGGGCACTTATTGGCTGCTTTTCTTTATTATTTGGTCCAAGTCATCAATTTCAAAAACTTTTTTTTTTTTTTAATTAAATTTTAGATTTATAATGAAATAAATTAATATGGTGGCACAATTATATGTTTGTCTACAAAACGAATTTCAAACATTTAAGCATACACCTTCAGATCAAAAGATTTTTAAGATCATGAGAAACATTTCGGTCAAGTGTTTCAAACCTTTTGACCGGTAGTGTATATTTATATGTGACAGCCTGTATATTTGTAAACTTGTACAGTGTATTCATAAAGTAATCAGACCCCTTAATCTTTTTCACATTTTGTTATGTTGCAGCCTTATGATAAAATGCTTTAAATTATTATTTTTTCACATCAATCTGCACTCCATACCCCATATTGACAAAGCAAAAACCAGATTTTTGATAACTTTGCAAATTTATTAAAAAGAAAAAAGAAAACATCACGTTGACATAAGATTCTGATTCTGACATAAGTATTCAGATCCTTTGTTATGACACTTGAAATTTAGCTCAGATGCATCCCATTTTTCTGGATCATCTTTGACATTTTTCTACACTTTGATTGGAGTCCACCTGTGGCAAATTCAAGTGATTGGACATGATTTGGAAAGGCACACACCTGTCTATATAAGGTTTCAAAGCTGAAAATGCATATCAGAGTAAAAACCAAGCCATGAGATCAAAGGAACTGCCTGCAGAGCTCAGAGACAGGATTGTGTCGAAGGCACTGATTTGGGGAAGGCTACAAATAAATTTCAGCTGCACTGAAGGTTCCCAAGAGCACAGTGGCCTCCATAATTCTTAAATGGAAGAAATTTGGAAAAACCAGGACCCTCCCTAGAGCTGGCTGCCCGGCCAAACTGAGCAATCGGGGTAGAAGGACCTTGGTAAGAGAGGTGACCAAGAACCCAATGGTCACTCTGGTTGAGCTCCAGAGATCATGTGTGGAGATGGGAGAAACTTGCAGAAGGACAACCATCACTGCATACTCCACATATCTGGGCTTTATGTCAGAGTGGCTAGACGGAAGCCTCTCCTCAGTGCAAGACACATGAAAGCCTGCTTGGAATTTGCATTAAAGCACCTAAAGGACTCTCAGACAGTGAGAAACATGATTCTCTGATCTGATGAAATGAAGATTGAACTGTTTGGCCTCATTTCCAAGCATCATGTCTGGAGGAAACCAGGCACCGCTCATCACCCGCGCAATACCATCCCAACGGTGAAGCATGGTGGTGGTAGCATCATGCTGTGGGGGTGTTTTTCAGCAGCAGGGACTGGGGGACTGGTCAGGGTTGAAGGAAAGCTGAATGCAGCAAAACTTGCAGAAGGACAACCATCACTGCAACACTCCACAAATCTGGGCTTTATGGCAGAGTGGCTAGATGGAAGCCTCTCCCTCAGTGCAAGACACATGAAAGCCTGCTTGGAATTTGCAAAAAAGCACCTAAAGGACTCTCAGACTGTGAGAAACATGATTCTCTGGTCTGATGAAATAAAGATTGAACTGTTTGGCCTCATTTCCAAGCATCATGTCTGGAGGAAACCAGGCACCGCTCATCACCTGCGCAATACCATCCCAACGGTGAAGCATGGTGGTGGTAGCATCATGCTATGAGGGTGTTTTTCAGCGGCAGGGACTGGGGGACTGGTCAGGGTTGAAGGAAAGCTGAACGCAGCAAAATACAGAGATATCCTTAATGAAAACTTGGTCCAGAGCACTCAGGACTGAAGGTTCACCTTCCAACAAGACAATGACCTTAAGCACACAGCCAAGACAATGCAAGAGTGGCTTAGGGACAACTCTGTGAATGTACTTGAGTGGCCCAGCCAGAGCCCGGACTTGAACCCAATTGAACATCAAGAGAGACCTGAAAATGGCTGTCCACCGACGGTTCCCATCCAACCTGACAGAGCTTGAGAGGATCTGAAGAGAAGAATGGCAGAAAATCCCCAAATCCAGGTGTGCAAAACTTGTCGCATCATACCAAAAAAGACTTGAGGCTGTACTGGCTTCCAAAGGTGCTTCAACTAGGTACTGAGTTAAGGGTCTGAATACTTATGTCAATGTGATATTTCAGTGTTTTATTTTTAATAAATTTGCAAAGTTATCAAAAATCTGGTTTTTGTTTGTCATTATGGGGTATGGAGTGTAGATTGATGTGAAAAAAAAAAACAATTTAACACATTTTAGCATAAGGCTGCAACATAGCAAAATGTGAAAAAAGAAGGGGTCTGAATGCACTGTATATACAGTTGTGCTCAAAAGTTTGCATACCCTGGCAGAAATTGTGAAATTTTGGCATTGATTTTGAAAATATGACTGATCATGCAAAAAACTGTCTTTTATTTAAGGATAGTGATCACATGAAGCCATTTATCATCACATAGTTGTTTGGCTCCTTTTTAAATCATAATGGTAACAGAAATCACCCAAATGTCCCTGATCAAAAGTTTACATACCCTTGAATGTTTGGCCTTGTTACAGACACACGAGGTGACACACACAGGTTTAAATGGCAATTAAAGTTTAATTTTCCACACCTGTGGCTTTTTAAATTGCAATTAGTGTCTGTGTATAAATAGTGAATGAGTTTGTTAACTCTCACGTGGATGCACTGAGCAGGCTAGATACTGAGCCATGGGGAGCAGAAAAGAACTGTCAAAAGACCTGTGTAACAAGGTAATGGAACTTTATAAAGATGGATGCCAGTCAGTATTGTTCAATCACTTTCTTCATTAAGAAGTGGAAAATTCGGGGATCTCTTAATACCAAGCCAAGGTCAGGTAGACCAAGAAAGGTTTCAGTCACAACTGCCAGAAGAATTGTTCAGGATACAAAGAAAAACCCACAGGTAACCTCAGGAGAAAAACAGGCTGCTCTGGAAAAAGACGGTGTGGTTGTTTCAAGGAGCACAATATGACGATACTTGAACAAAAATTATCTGCATGGTTGAGTTGCCAGAAAGAAGCCAATGTCACAAAAAAGCCCAGTTACAATATGCCCGACAACACCTTGACACACTTCACAGCTTCTGGCACACTGTAATTTGGAGTGACGAGACCAAAATAGAGCTTTATGGTCACAACCGTAAGTGCTATGTTTGGAGAGGGGTCAACAAGTATTATGCTCCTTGAAACAACCACACCATCTTTTTCCAGAGCAGCCTGTATTTCTCCTGAGGTTACCTGTGGGGTTTTCTTTGTATCCCGAACATTTCTTCTGGCAGTTGTGGCTGAAATCTTTCTTGGTCTACCAGACCTTGGCTTGGTATCAAGAGATCCCCGAATTTTCCACTTCTTAATAAGTGATTGAACAGTACTGACTGGCATTTTCAAGGCTTTGGATATCTTTTTATTTCCTTTTCCATCTTTATAAAGTTCCATTACCTTGTTACACAGGTCTTTTGACAGTTATTTTCTGCTCCCCATGGCTCAGTATCTAGCCTGCTCAGTGCATCCATTTTTGCATGATCAGTCATATTTTCAAAAGCAATGCCAAAATGTCACAATTTCTGCCAGGGTATGCAAACTTTTGAGCACAACTGTATATCCGTATCTATACTGTATATTTTCATTTCATTTTAGGGTGAAATTTGACAAAGGCGTGTTCTTGACAGTTTTCTTAAGATTCATCCATTTATCTGGCAGAAAAACAATGAGGATCTGACTTAGAGGCCCCTGTTTGAAGACTACATCTTAAGCACAGTGTTATGCCAAACACACAAAGTCACTGGGCATGGCCATGAAGTTTTGTTATTTTCATGCAAGTATACACCAAGTCTATGTGTTAATTAAGCAGGTTGGCGAAATCCTGCATGCAAAGCACAAGCAATATAAATAAAGGGTATTTCTCAATGCAAATAATGCAGAGAACGGACTTGCATTCTCATGAAGACCAGTCTTGCCAAGCTACTTGGGAAGAACAAACTTGGAAGGACAGGAGGAATTAGAAAGCATCTATTGTGATCTTTCTGTTGCGCAATTTACCGTCACAGCACATTTGTAGTCAGTGAGAGAACTACTGGCATTATCACACCAGTGACAGCATTATTATAATCACATCAGTGAGATTTTGTCGGACTAGTGACACATTAAAAGATTAAAGTCTGTTTCCTTCATGTGTTTGTTACTTTATTAAAATCATGCCCAACAAAATAACAAATATTAATTGAGTATGAGGACTCTCATGAGCTGTCGGCCTTTCGCGAGCTTACAGTCTGTAACCGTAGTGCCGTAGTGAAATGGGTTCTTTCCACAAGTCACCATCCAATGCATCCTCAATATTTGGCCTTATCAAGAATGTAGGTGCTACTGGTTGTTTAAATCTGTTTTACTATCAGAAATAATCAATAATTAATTGTTATTAATTATTGAATTATTAAATAATAGAATTTAACTCATTAAATTCTATTCTCGGGGCACCACTCTTTGACAAGAGAAAAATGATAGCAAGTTACTGATTGAGTCTCATAAAAACAAAATCTACCCTGAAGGTTGAGTATCTTAATTGTTAATCAAAATAATCAAAAAGGGGAGAAACTAGTTAAATTATTGCAATACAAATCCAGTAGTAATCTAATTACAATTAGTTTCTAACATCAATAAAATAACAGTACTCTGAGGTAACTTGGGAGTTTTTGACATGGCAGAGGCTGGCTTCAACACAATATTCAAACAAAAACAAACAGGAGTACTTATTATAATATAACAAGATTTATTATAATCAAGCAGTAATGAACACAGCCAATACTAGCTGAATATAATCCAAAAAAATATCAAGGAAATCCTAAACTAACAGTGGAGCTATATGCTAGTGTGTGTGTGTGTGTGTGAGTGTGTGTGTGTGTGTGTGTGTGTGTGTGTGTGTGTGTGTGTGTGTGTGTGTGTGTGTGTGTGTCCAGATGTTTTAACAAAGGAATCAAAATGGAGGATCAGGTTCAAAATGGAGGGTTAGATCCAAAATGCAGCTGATACCACGTGAGGGTGGAAATGAGCAGACACACAAAGGAACTGACGAAACAGGTGGGAGAATTTGGTTCACCAGCCTGAGTCGAACAGAAACCGTGGCGCCGCTCACTCAGTGAATATCAGTGAGAGAGAGAGAGAATGAGAGCGAGAAAGAGAGGAAAAGTGCATGCAATTTAATTGAGGGTAACCGCTCGTAACAGAGGGACTGAATTACTAGTTCAGATCACTCAACAAAACAAACTTAACCCCCCAAAAAATTTAAATACAAATCTCCCAACTCAAAACAGCAAACAGCGAGCAGAGTTTAACATATAAATAAACTCAAAACATCAGCATTTAGAATCAAATATAAGATTTAGTTGCGCAAGAAAAGTCACAGTTTCTAAACTAAATCTGCCCAGATATCAAGCCTTACTTGGGAAATCCTGTGTGATTTCAGTAGGGTTGTCCGTTGGAATTCCTGTTGCATTGATCGGTCAGGAGAAACGGTCTGGATAGTCCCTTGTCTTACACTCCTCAGCGAAAAGATGCGTCTCTGCTTTATTCTTCGGATGCAGCGATGGAGAAGAAAGCAGAAGGTAGTCAACGTTGAATGAAAAAGAGGGAGAAGGGAAACTGGTCGCCTTTCTGTTTTTCAAAATAAATTCACTGTTGCTTTACAGTGAAACTGAACCGGTTGTTATAAGTATACTATAAGACTTGAACAAAGCTAGGTTAATCTTACTCTACCGTGGCCAAATGGTGAGGTTAGAAAAACGTGGTCTCTTTGTTCTCAGTCCAAAACGAAGGGAAAACTCCTTCAGTAAGTGCACGGTACAGATGTCCCTTAACAGCCAGCCAGAGCTTAGCACAGAGAGGCCGAACAACATCTGTCCACTGGTTTTATTGACAAGATGACGTCATCGGTCGTAGGCCACTTTTGACCAATGGCGTTTGAGACTGGGTCCATGGGCGGGACTTTGCATCTAGTTGTGAATTTGTGAAGGATCCTGGGAAACTGAGTTCAATGTCTCTCCTTTGATTATAGAACAAAGGGCCATGCGGTCTCTGCTGCCATTTTGAATAGGCCAAGGCCCTACAAGAACACATCCAGGTAATTTTATGCATTCTCGGTACTTGCATTCATGAGGATTGCAATTGAACTTCGGCAATGAATGATGACGTTGAACGAGTCCAGAAGAATGTATGAACACAAAACAACGCTCATAGAGAAACAGCCAAAGACAGATAAGACATTGGTAGCTAGCAAAAAGTAGCTAGTAGACCAGTTGTGTCCTACGTTATTTTGTGCAGTAACTGCGTCCTTCTTGAAAGTCAGGTAATCCTCTGTGACTTGCTCTTTATATACGCATGGAAAAGGCAATATCCCATCTAGAATAATTGGATTTAAGCTTCTTAATTATAGATAATGTAAGTATAATTAATCATATTGATCTACTGACATACAACACCATGGCTAGTATTAACTGTATTTGTCAGGGACATCATTTTATATGCCATTGTAATTGTAAAATTTGAACATGCACTTTGATGGCACCTGCTGGTGGAATTTCAAAACTGCAAATGCACAGACTGCATTCAGACTTTGTTCTGAGAATAGATGTGGTTATTAGACGCCTTAAGTGCAATTACTTATTTTTCACAAAAATAGCAAATTCAGCTTTGCGGCCCTTCATTTACATGGACCTCCCATATATTTTTCCATATATACCCACCGTTTACATGCATATGGTCACAGATAGCGCAGTCACTCCTTCTCAAGCCTAGTTTCACGTTGCCCAGGCAGGAAAATTGCACTTAGATTTCATGCTTTCACCAAAATTGGATAAGACGTAGTTCATGGACGTAGTGCATAATGTTGCACCTACTACAGATACGAAAATAGAGCCCAGAGTGACACAATCAAACTTAAAACACATATACACTATATTGCCAAAAGTATTCGCTCACCCATCCAAATAATTGAATTCAGGTGTTCCAATCACTTCCATGGCCACAGGTGTATAAAATGAAGCACCTAGGCATGCAGACTGCTTCTACAAACATTTGTGAAAGAATGGGCCGCTCTCAGGAGCTCAGTGAATTCCAGCGTGGTACTGTGATAGGATGCCACCCGTGCAACAAGTCCAGTCGTGAAATTTCCTCGCTACTAAATATTCCACAGCCAACTGTCAGTGGTATTATAACAAAGTAGAAGCGATTGGGAATGACAGCAACTCAGCCACGAAGTGGTAGGCCACGTAAAATGACAGAGCGGGGTCAGCGGATGCTGAGGTGCATAGTGCGCAGAGGTCGCCAACTTTCCTCAGAGTCAGTCGCTACAGACCTCCAAAGTTCATGTGGCCTTCAGATTAGCTCAAGAACAGTGCGTAGAGAGCTTCATGGAATGGGTTTCCATGGCCGAGCAGCTGCATCCAAGCCATACATCACCAAGTGCAATGCAAAGCGTCGGATGTAGTGGTGTAAAGCACGCCGCCACTGGACTCTAGAGCAGTGGAGACGCGTTCTCTGGAGTGACGAATCACGCTTCTCCATCTGGCAATCTGATGGACGAGTCTGGGTTTGGCGGTTGCCAGGAGAACAGTACTTGTCTGACTACATTGTGCCAACTGTGAAGTTTGGTGGAGGGGGGATTATGGTGTGGGGTTGTTTTTCAGGAGCTGGGCTTGACCCCTTAGTTCCAGTGAAAGGAACTCTGAATGCTTCAGCATACCAAGAGATTTTGGACAATTCCATGCTCCCAACTTTGTGGGAACAGTTTGGGGATGGCCCCTTCCTGTTCCAACATGACTGCACACCAGTGCACAAAGCAAGGTCCATAAAGACATGGATGAGTGAGTTTGGTGTGGAAGAACTTGACTGGCCTGCACAGAGTCCTGACCTCAACCCGATAGAGCACCTTTGGGATGAATTTGAGCGAAGACTGTGAGCCAGGCCTTCTCGTCCAACATCAGTGTCTGACCTCACAAATGCGCTTCTGGAAGAATGGCCAAAAATTCCCATAAACACACTCCTAAACCTTGTGGAAAGCCTTCCCAGAAGAGTTGAAGCTGTTATAGCTGCAAAGGGTGGGCTGATGTCATATTAAACCCTATGGATTAAGAATGGGATGTCACTTAAGTTCATATGCGTCTAAAGGCAGGTGAGCAAATACTTTTGGCAAATAGTGTATCTCAATTAAACACAAGTGCCATCACTGCCTTGACGTGCAGGGACTTTGGGAGCACTACTAGGTGATGAATTGGGTTTTTGAAATGGTTCATTGAAATGTCATTTGTGTGTGTGTGTGGTGTGTGTTTGTGTGTGTGTGTGTTCACTAGCTCCTGCTGTCTACACTGTTCTTTGTTCTTTTCTGTACTGCATCCATCACTGATACAGGGGATGAGGGACGAAGATGTTCTTCACACACAGGCGCACACACACACACACACACACACACACACACACACACACACACAAACGTGCGTCACTTCATCTCTGTTCATCTATGAACATATTATGTTGTTTTTATGTATATAAAATAAAAAGCAAGACACATGTTATCCCTGTTCCATGGACAAAGTGAACAAGAAATCAAAATTGATGCTATTTACTGTACTTTCATAATGCACATTCCTTGTTTAATTGTGAATGATTCATCAGTGTATGCTGTTTTAAAGAAAAAGAGTTTGTCTTCACAATATTTCATCAAAATATAAAAAACTCGCTCTACCTACTTCCTTTTTTTCTGATGTCACGAATCCCTCTTATTTTTTAACCTCGCCTCTAACCACCTGGCTCCATTCTTGTATGCAGTGTTGGGGAGCATTTAAAGGGATAGTTCACCCAAAAAGGAAAATTTTCTCATCATTTACGCCCCCTCATTCCATCCCAGATGTGCGTGACTTTCTTTCTTCTGCAGAACACAAATAAAGATTTTCAGAAGAATATCTCAACTTTGCAGGTCCATACAATGCAAGTGAATGGTGAGCAGAACTTTGAAGCTCAAAAATGCACATTGTAAGGACCTACAAAGGTGAAATATTCTTCTAAAATCTTCATTTGTCGTATGAAGAAGAAAGAAAGTCATACACACTTGGGATGCCAGGAGGGTGAGTAAATGATGAGAGAATTTTCATTTTTAGGTAAACGATCCCTTTAACAAAACTTAACAACATTTTTCAGTAGAGTGACAGTAGCCCAGCTACAGTATATTCACAATAGTGTTGCTTCTCCAGTAACGAGCTACATTTTCCAACGATTAGTGTTATAGAATCACAAAACACAACATTTGTCACATTGTATTGTGAACATAATAAAATTCATCAAATGTATTTTTACAATCCAATCAATTCCTGATGAATAAAATCAAGTCCCACCCTACATTCTTCTCATTTAATATTCTGTTTCTCCCAGAAATATGTCAGAACACATAAATAAAATTGATTGCGAACATTTCATGTTGACTGCAAATACTGGACAGTCAGTTTGAAACTAATGTGGTTTATGCAAGAGACCACCTAATTTGGTAACATCTATAGAAAAATGACTCTAAATAATGCCTTACCTATGCCCTAGGTGCATTAACAAATTGAGCCTTGGTTTAGACAAAAAGGTATTTCCAGTAATGCCTATTAAACCCTGGGTTTTATGGTTAAATGCTTTCACATCTTGACATTTCAAATTGAAATAATATCGAAAACCTTCGGTTTTCAGAAATTAATTTGAAAGGAGCTCTAACCTGCATGGGATCATAATGTGTTTATTCCCCTTTGCTCATTACCTCTAGATGAGAGATGTAGGCAACTGAAACCATCTCAGAATTCATAATGAGATATCATAAGGCAGTTTAGCAGCAGATCTGTGTTGTCTTGCACTTTCTTTACAGAAGCATCTGCTCAGAAACTCCAGCTTTGGATTTGGTAGTGACAGTCACTCTGGTGTACGATCCAAGAAAAACTCTCCCAACCGACCAATGATCTTCAGCAGAGAAGAGGAGGTGCACTCTTCACATTAACCCGCAAATTTGTGTGTACTTGTGTGTGTGGATGCTGAATTAGACCAAATACATCCCCGAAGCCTCATGCTAAGAGGCAAACATTTGGCATGGGTTCTTTCTTTTCCTCTTTCTCTCCTCTTTGTCTCCAAACACATACTTCAGTGTAATAAAACCTGTTCTTCTTTCTTCCCTTGTTAGGTCCCTTGGCGTGCCTCCAGGAAGAGGAAGTTGCCCTCTGATCGGTCCTTTGCCTTATGACCTTATCTATACAGATTACCATGGCCTGCAGCAGATGAAACAGCACATGGGCCTTTCCTTTAGACAACACAGGTTAGTCTGAGTGTCAGGATTTCTTCTGGCTCCTAATGGTTTTCCTCTTCATTTATTTTTGAATCTGGGTGTGTCTCCAACCAGGTTCCAGCTGCCCAGTCATTCAGTGACTTCTCAGGCAGCGATTTGCAAATGAAGGCACCTCCTGAACACATTTCGGACAGCCTTCCAAGGCACTATAACATCATGTTTCAATGACCTAAAACAAATGTGCATTAGCTTTAAGCACAACCAAGCAAATATAAAAAAATAAATAAAAATAAAAATAAAAATAAAAAAACTCACCAGATGCAAGCATTTTAACAGACAGGATTTTATGCAAACCGATGTTAATATCAATTATTATCATGTCAATGAAATTACTGACAAAAAAACTCTCACTCGCTAGTCATTCTTTAACAGATTGTTTTGTGCTATAGTAATATTCCAAGCTGTTTGCTCTTATGAAGTCTACTCTGTTTTATGCTTTATAATGGATTGGCTTTTAGCATTGGTTCCAACATAAACCCCTCCTGAACATCTGAGCATCATCTCACTGTGAGTCTCCAGTGACTCTACAAACTGCTGCATGCAGTGCTGCTCTTCATTCAGTAATCTCAATAATTAGAAGAGATTAACAAAGATTAACATACAACACTGCAACCACAACAGAACCATAATCCTGAAATTTGCCTCATGAATAATGTGGAATATTTGCGTCTTGCCCCTCACACTATGACAGCCATATGCATAATGCATTATAATTATTGAAGAATCAATTAGAGGCCATTTTTCATTTGCCATTTGTAAAATATGTCTCTAAATTTCACTCTGGAACAGAATGTGGCTGATTTGTCATTTGTCTAATAAGACCAATGAATTCTTTACAGTTTCCCCTCATTTTATTTATTTATGTATTTATTTATTTATTTTTGCTGCAATGCAGTATTAAAAGGAATCGTTCACCCAAAAATGAAAATGATGTCATTACTTACTGTCATTATGCCCTCGTGTCATTCCAAACATATTATTATTTCTTTTTTCCGGGGAGCACAACCTTTTGAAGAATCCCCATGCAGCTTTTCCATACAACGACAGTACGACCATGGCTGTCAAGATCCAAAATGGGATAAAAACTGATAAACTGATCATAAAAGTATTTCATACTGTATGAGTTGTGTGTAGCCTAATATTCCAAGTCTTTTAAAGCCATACTTTTTTATGTTTATTTTATTGTATTTCTTTGTTTGCTTGTTTGTTTTGGACAGACCAAATTTGAATTTGGAATTTGAATTGGAAGGACAGGAAAAGTAATTTACTGAATTGCAAAAATAATATTAATAATAATAATAATAATAATAAAAATCATACTCAAAGTAGAAATTTAGTTCAACAAAAGTAATTTGGTATTTTTGTGTAATTATGCAGATTAATTCCCTGATATTTTGAATACATTTATTTCTCAATCAAAATATTACACATATTTCTATAAACTAAAGTAAAAAAGGGATATTTCACCCCAAAATGTAAATTCAGTCATTGTTTACTAACCCTTGTGTTGTTAGAACCCCATTTGACTTTCTTTTTCTTTTCTTTTTTGCTATTAACAATTTTTTATTGATTCTTTTATATAAAGAACAGAATAAACAAAATATATATACAGTATACAGAATCAACTTTAACCCCCATTATTTGCCCTTCCCCCTCCCCAAACCCACCCTGTCACTCAACAAACATCCCTGATGTCAAAGCCTAAATTACACAATGCACAAATATAAACAAACAAACAAACAAACAAAACAGATTTGAGATAATCAAAAATATAAAAATCAACAAACAAAGAGAAAAGAAAGAGATCCACAAAGAACAGAATCCACATTTACTACCACAGTTTTGTCTCTCTCCACATGGTCCTCACTGAGAGCCTTCCAGAAAGGCCAAATACCTGTCCCATACCATATGTGTCTATTTTGCTAAGCTGTTTATATGACATCTTTTTGAATGCCGCTACCCTACCCAATTCGAGAATCATTCTTGAAATTAGGGAGCACCAATTGACTTCCATCCTCTAAGAATTATCTGTCTGCCAATCATTACACTAGTTTGGACCCAGCTTTTTTTTATATTTTTATATTTGTCATCTACTTTAATAACCTCCCCATCACCCAATATGCATAGTCTGGTGCAGAATTAAATTTGAGTATCTAAAACCTCACAGATAAAATTATGGACTCTTACCCAGAATTCTTGAATCTTAGTGCAAAACCACAGAGCATGGGCTATGTCTCCATCCTCCCGCTGACATCGCCAGCAGGTAGGTGTGTCTTTTAAACAGTCAAGAGGGAGTCCAGTAGAAACTATGCAAAGTCTTAAACTGAATAAGGCATACCCTTGCATCACTAGACATAGTTTTAACATTTTATTAAATTCTTTCCCACTCCCCATCCTCCAATACCAAGTTCAAATCTTGCTCTTAAAAGCAGTTAAGGCCCCATCACCAAGACTCTGAATCAACAAGGAGTAATACACTGACACTTCATGACCCTTTCCAAAGTTCACGAGCACCATACAGAGGGTGTCTGCAGCTTTAGAGGGCTGTGTATTACCCCCAAAAATAGTAAAAAGTAGATCCTAGAAATCCCAAATTGTTGTGTTGTATTTTCAAATGATCTCAAAACTCAGTTTTCATAAAGGTCGCCAAGTGTAGCAACACCCCTCTCCATCCATTCTTTCCAGCAAAAGGGGGACTTGTTAATACAGAATTTGGGGCTCAGCCATATGAGTGCTGTGAAAAAGTATTTCTTATATTCCTGATTTCTTCTGTTTTTGTGTATATCTCATACTAAAATGTTTAAAAAATTCAAACAAAATCTATCATAAAAAAAGACAGTTTTTAATGATAATGTTATTTATTGGAGCAAAAAAGTTATCCAATACCAACTGGGCCTCTGTGAAAAAGTATTTGTTGCTAAATCCCCATATATATGAAACTGCATTCATAATGGGGTTCAGCTGGACTAGACACACCCAGGGTTGATTACTGCCAGCCCTGTTCAATTAAATCAAAACATAAACAGAACTTTTTAAGCAGCATGAAGTTGGCTAAAAGGTCTCACCCAGTAGCACACTATGCCAAGGTCGAAAGAAATTCCAGAAATTATGAGGAAAATGTGATTGAAATACATCAGTGTGGGAAGGGATAGAAAGCTATTTCAAAGGCTCTGGTACTCCAAAGAACCACATTGAGAGCAATTATCTCCAAATGGAGAAAACTTGGCACAGTAGTGAACCTTCCCGGAAGTGGCCAACCTTCCAAAATTCCTCCAGAAGCACAGAAACAAGTCACAAAAAAGCCAATGACAACATCCAAGGAACTGCAGGCCTCTCTCGCATCAATAAAGATCACTTTATTTGACCTGTCAGGGTTCAGAAAGAAAAGGATTCAATTTTCAGGGTAATACACAGTTTATTGGGAAAATGGGAGTTCAAGGGGGTGACATACAGAAGCAAGGGCTAGACTGGATAAGGTCCACAGTCAATGACGGCCTCAGGTAGCATAGACAAAGTCCATGGAACGGTAACGCCCCGTCAAGAGCAGTCCGCACAGGAGGTCAAGGACAATGGCGAGTGAGACAGGGGGAGCAACGGGCAGTGGTGGCAGGTGGGGGGGGGGGGATGGCAGCGGGGAAGCGGGAAGATAAGCACTGTCCAGCAGCCAGAGAGACGGGGAGACTGGAGAGAAAAAATTTAAATAAAAAGGAAAAAACAAGACAAAACTGATCTGAAGGCAAGCCACAGAGATAAAAAAAAGAAAAAAAAAAAAAAACACAGAAAAAAAAAAACACAGAAAAAAAAAACTATTAACTATGCCAAGTAAAAATGTAGAAAAAGGAAGGAGTAAATAAACTGGATAAAACTAAAAAATCTAAACCAAGCTGGATAACAAGAGAGCTCAAGACACAGCAAAAGAAAAGCAAAATACAAATAACTTTGAATCCAAAGCAAAATCAAAACTGAAGAAAATAAGGCTTGACTGGATAACTAGGCTACCAGGAACGGCAAGATGAAAAGCAAGACGTGAATAACAAGACGCATGAACACGATCTGGCACGGAACAAAAAACATGAAGGTAAAATAAAGGGAAGCTAATGAGGGGTAACACGTGAGAGTAATAATGAACTAACAGGGTAACAAGAGGGCGGGGCGACAACTGACAGTTGAACGCATGGCAGACACAACAGAACAACACATGCAGAAGCACATGGCGAACGAACACAAACACCACACGCCGAAGCATGTGGGCAGACAAACAAGACGACGG
This sequence comes from Myxocyprinus asiaticus, assembly GCF_019703515.2. NCBI lineage: Eukaryota > Metazoa > Chordata > Actinopteri > Cypriniformes > Catostomidae > Myxocyprinus > Myxocyprinus asiaticus. The sequence goes on along the minus strand of NC_059356.1, from coordinate 7,165,267 downwards.
ACGAACGACGGCACAGACACAAACACAACTAGACTGATCAAACCGGCGTCCTGACACTGACCATCCATGGAAGTGTGTTGAGGTGAAAACGTCATGGTTACTTTCGTAACCTCCGTTCCCTGATGAAGGGAACGAGACGTTGTGTCAATGTAGTGACACTAGGGGTCACATTTGGGAGCCCCAAACACCTCTGCTTTTTTGAAAAAGGCCAATGAGAATTGGCGAGTGGAATTTGCATGCCACTCCCCCGGACATATGGGTATAAAAGGAGCTGGTATGCAACCACTCATTCAGGTTTTGAGTTGAGGAGCCGAGATAAGGTCCCGGCCATTTCAGCAGGTAGTTCAGCATTGTGGCAAGAGGGACACAGTGTCTCGTTCCCTCCATCAGGTAACGGAGGTTACGAAAGTAACCATGTTGTTACCTATCTGTCACGCACTCAACGTTGTGTCGATGTAGTGACACTAGGGGTCCCTATACAAAACACCACAACTAGCTGAACTGTGTTACGTGAAGTGGCGGTGTGTGAAGGGCAGACTGCTATGTGCCTCGTAGCCAGTGCACCAGGCCATCACGTAACCTCCCCCAACACTCTTTTGAGCGTCAAACATTCCATCAGGAACAAGTCGACTGCCCAACTATAGGGACAGGCTAGCCCAGCCGAGGCCTCTATTCCCTCTCTTTTTCCCCCAAAAAGAGTGGAATTTGTTAACTGACTGGGAGCCATAAATGTCTGCGTCGGGGGGTGTCCCTCCCAAGGGGAAGACACCGTGGAGACCATACCCGGCCCAAAAAGGGGGGGGGGGGTATTTTGAGTGGAATATGTTACATGGTCTTACCAAGTCTTGTCGGAAGTATGTCATGTGGAGAGGTCCCATGGTAAGTCCTACCCAAAGGGGAGGAGTTTCTACAAAGCATGGTGACCAGGGGCAGAGGGGCCTCTGCCCAAGGAAGATGCAGTTTGCCATCAGGGAAACAATTTTGCGGAAGATATCACATGGGGTCACCTTCGGGGAACCAGCACATGTGGAGCACCTACCTCAGTAAAGGGGCTCATTAGCACATGTACTGGGCCGGTCAGCGAGTTTCTCCGCAAACTCAGCTGCCAGAAGGCTAAGGAGGAAATTCTTCCAGGGATCACAGTCTGTGAACACGACTGGGAGTCAAGAGTGCACGTCTTCACCTCAAGGGAGGGGAAAGGTGCTATGCGCAAGCGGTACACCCAGCCAGTTGTCCCGGAACTTACCTAATGTAAGTGTACTGCCAATACGCGGGACGAGACCAGCTCAACCCGGAGAATTTAGAACCTTGCAAAGGTGTTGGGTGTTGCCCAGCCTGCTGCTCTGCAGATGTCTGCCAAAGAGGCACCATTGGCCAGGGCCCAGGAGGCCGCCACACTCCTGGTGGAGTGGGCTTGTAACCCCGCAGGGGGTGTCACGTCCTGAGCCTGATATGCCATCGTGATGGCGTCGATGACTCAGTGGGCGATCCTCTGTTTGGAGACAGCGCTTCCTTTCTGCTGTCCACCAAAGCAAACAAAGAGCTGCTCAGAACTTCTAAGGCTCTACGTGCAATCCAAATAGATGCGTAAAGGTTGCACCGGACACAGCAATGCCAAGGCTGGGTCTGCCTCCCCCTGGGGCAGCGCTTGCAGGTTCACCACCTGATCCCTAAAAGGAGTCGTGGGAACCTTGGGCATATAGCCCGGTCGGGGTCTCAGGATCACGTGAGAGTAACTCGGACTGAACTCCAGGCACGATTCGCTGACAGAGAACGCCTGCAGGTCCCCTGCCCTTTTGATGGAAGTGAGCGCAGTCAGGAGGACAGTCTTTAAAGAGAGTGCTTTAAGATCAGCTGACTCCAAGGGCTCAAAGGGAGCTCCCTGTAGACCCCGAAGGACTATGGAGAGGTCCCATGAGGGGACGAGGCGCAGTCTGGAGGGATTCAACATCCTAGCGCCTCTCAGGAACCTGATGATCAAGTCATGCTTCCCCAAATACTCACCATCTACAGCATTGTGATGCGCCGAAATAGCGGCTATACACACCTTCAGAGTGGAGGGGGACATCCTCCCCTCCAGCCTCTCCTGCAGGAAGGAAAGCACTGATCTGACTGCACATCTCTGGGGGTCTTCGCGTCGGGAAGAACACCACTTAGCAAACAGACACCACTTCAAGGCATACAGGCGCCTCATAGAGGGAGCCCTAGCCTGAGTGATTGTGTCTACCACTATGGGTGGTAGGCCACTTAGGTCTTCCGCATCCCGTCCAGGGGCCAGACATGGAGATTCCAGAGGTCTGGTCATGGGTGCCAGATGGTGCCCCGTCCCTGAGAAAGAAGGTCCTTCCTCAGGGGATTTTGCCAGGGGAGGGCTGTCGCGAGGAGTGTGAGATCCGAGAACCACGTCTGGGTGGGCCAGTAGTGTGCTACTAGGATGACCTGCTCCTCGTCCTCCCTGACCTTACACAGGGTCTGTGCAAGTAGGCTCACTGGGGGAAACGCGTATTTGCGTAGTCCAGGGGGCCAGCTGTGTGCCAGCGCATCTATACCAAGGGGTGCCTCGGTCAGGGCGTACCAGAGTGGGCAGTGGGAGGATTCCCGGGAAGCAAACAGGTCTACCTGTGCTCGACCAAATCGACTCCAAATCAGCTGGACCACCTGAGGGTGGAGTCTCCACTCTCCCCTGAGGGTAACCTGACATGAGAGTGTGTCCGCTGCGGTGTTGAGGTCACCCGGGATGTGAGTGGCTCGTAGCAACTTGAGGCACTGCTGACTCCAGAGGAGGAGACGGCGGGTGAGTTGTGACATGCAATGGGAGTGTAGACCACCATGGTGGTTTATGTACACTACTGATGCTATGTTGTCTGTCTGGACCAACATGTGCTTGCCCTGGATCAATGGATGAAACCTCCGTAGGGCGAGCAGTACTGCCAACAACTCTAGGCAGTTGATGTGCCAACGCAGCTGCGGGCCAGTCCAGGAGCAGATTGCTGTGTGCCCGTTGCAGACGGCACCCCAGCCCATCTTGGAGGCGTCTGTTTTAACCACGACACGCCTGGAGACCTGCTCTAGGGGAACCCCTGCCCATAGAAATGCAAGGACGGTCCACGGGCTGAAGAGGACAGATCGGTGTGAGGGCCACGCGATGTGTCCCATGGCGCCATGCTAATCTCGGGACTCGAGTCTGAAGCCAGTGCTGAAGTGGTCTCATATGCATCAACCTGAGCGGTGTGGCCACGCTGAGGGTGCCATATGCCCCAGGAGCCTCTGAAAAATTTCAGTGGAACTGCTACTCTCCATCTGAATGCTCGTTCATGAGGCGTGCTGTCATCGAGACTGAGTCCAACTCCAGACCGTGAAAAGTGATGCTCTGAACCGGGGAGAGCTTGCTCTTTTCCCAGTTGACCCAAAGCCCCAGTCGGCAGAGGTGCCGGAGCACGAGGTCCCTGTGTGCACACAGCAACTCTCGAGAGTGAGCTAGGATTAGCCAGTAGTCGAGATAGTTGAGGATGCGGACGCCCACATCCCTTAGCGGGGCAAGGGCAGCCTCTGCGACCTTCGTGAAGATGCGAGGGGTCAGGGACAGGCCGAAGGGGAGGACCTTGTACTGGTACGCCTGGCCTTCAAAGGCAAAAAGCAGGAAGGGTCTGTGTCGAGGTAAGACCGAGATGTGAAAGTACGCATCCTTCAGGTCTACCGCCGTGAACCAATCTTGATGCCGGACGCTCACTAGAATGTGTTTTTGCGTCAGCATCTTGAACGGGAGTCTGTCCGAAGCCCGGTTCAGTACTCGCAGGTCCAGGATTGGTCGCAACCCACCGCCTTTCTTCGGTACAATGAAGTAAGGACTGTAGAACCCTTTCTTCATCTCGGTTGGAGGGACAGGCTCTATCGCGCCCTTGTGCAGAAGGGTAGCGATCTCTGCACGCAAGGTAGCAGCGTTCTCGTCCTTCACCGAGGTGAAGCGGAAGCCGCTGAACCTGGGCGGGTGCCTCGTGAACTGAATTGTGTAGCCGAGTCGGATGGTCCGGGTCAGCCACCGCGACGGGTTGGAAAGCTCGAGCCACACGTCCAAAATCCGGGCGAGGTGGACCAAGGGAATGATCATGTCGGATGTACTGGCGGGTGGGGCCTAGTGGCGGGGTGGAGCTCGAGGTGCCACGTCGAGGGGATTCGAGCCCCGTGGTTGTGCTGAGTCCAGGGACATTGAAGAACTTACCTGGCTCCTGCCGCCCACCATAAGATTGGCTGAGGAGGGTGGAGGAGGAGTCTTGTTCCTATAGTCCACCGGACCCAATCCCGTGTGGGCGTGTTTGTGCCACAGCTGGGCGCACAGGAGTGGGGGGACCGCCGCTGGGGCACCATACCTGCAAAGATGGGATGGTGGTCATGACAATGGCCATGCACACTGAACATGTGACCCAGGGAACAAGAAAACAGCTCTTTTGTTGAATTTTTGGGTACCGCAGCCTCTTGGACATGCAGCGAAATTAAATGAAAACGAAACAAAAGATTCTCCTCCTGGCCCTCCACCAGGGGATGGAGTGGTCTGCTCACCAGCTCCGGAGAAGTGGGTCTCCTTGCCCCTAGGTCGCCCGTCTCAGGGGCGCTTCGATGCCTTCCTCTGGTTCTTGGCGGCCGGCTGTGAGACGTCTGTTTCCTGCGCTGGGCTCCACTCCGGGGCTGGGCCACGGGGGCGGGCTGCGGCGGAGCCAGTGTTGTAGTTGCAGGAGGATGCCCTTGGCGACAAGCAGACGGGGTGCGGGGTCTTGAGCCGTGCCGGGGCAGGATGTGCTGTATGGCCTCCATCTGCTGCTTCACCGCCGAGAACTGCTGGGCAAAGTCCTCGATGGTGTCGCCGAATAGGCCAACCTGGGAGATGGGGGCGTCAAGGAACCGTGCCTTGTCAGCCTCGCGTATCTCAACCAAGTTGAGCCAAAGGTGGCAAAGGTGGACATAGCCTGCCCTAGAGACCGCGCCGTGACCTTCATCTCCCAGAGAGCGAGGTCGGTCACCGAGCGCAGTTCCTGCATCAATCCCGGGTCAGAAATACCCTTGTGCAGTTCTTTTAGCGCCTTGGCTTGGTGTATTTGCAGGAGAGCCATGGCGTGCAGGGCGGAGGCGGCTTGTCCAGTGGCACCGTAGACTCTAGCCATCAGGGACGACGTAAACCTACAGGTGCTGGATGGGAGTTTCGGGCACCCATGTCAGGTGGCGGCGCTCTGCGGACACAGGTGCACCATGAGCGCCGTATCCACCTGGGGGATCATGAATACCCCCTGGCCGCTCCGCCATCGAGGGTAGCGAGAGCGGGGGAGCTGAAAGACCAGGACTGGGCAGTAAAAGGTGCCTCCCACGATCTTGTCAGCTCCTCATGCACTTCCGGGAAGAAAGGAACGGGGGCTGGGTGTGGCTGTGGGCGGCAACACGAGCCCAGGAACCAACCATCGAGTCACGATTTATCAATCAAACAGAGAGAGAGAAGGTGAGAATGTCTCTTCTCCATTCTGAACCGGTGAGTATTTGTGACAGACCTCCTACTGAAGAGAGCGATACCTCAGCAAAAACATTCGGTAGGTGTAACATTCTTGGCCAAAATCTTGTAGTTTTTAACTGGCTAGTGAGTTGCTGGTTTCAATATACTGTTATGAGAATGTTTTTGGACCATTGCCAGTTCATAGTGGGCCCAGAGCGATGCAGAAAATATAAACCAAGTGATCGACAGGATGTCCTGTTGCTCGTCACGGCTGGTTTGGATAAAAACTCTGAATAACAAAGAAAATATACTGTTTATCGTGCGTCATTTGCTGTCAGGTTAGGACATGGTGTGACTGTAGCTGCCTTCTTCCTCCTCTGTCTGTCTCTCTCAGTTTGATTGAGAAATAAATAAGATTGCATAGAAATGCATCTATTCTCTGACAAAAAAATTCATCTCATCAGACATATTTAGTAAGTTCTGTTCTCTGGTTTGTGTGCAGCTGTGTTGTGTTCTGCTGTTAATATCGCTGTTGCGGTTGAACACCCCATCTTGTGACAGATACTGCTCAGTCAGTCAACAGTTTCACTAAATTATGCATGAGATTTCGGTTTGTTTTGCACCAAACCTCATTATATGCTTTCATAACAATCATGTGTCTCATGGAATAAGACTTCTGAATTATACTTTTGCATGCTTTTGAAGCATGAAGATGTGGTCACCATAAACTGCCACTGGATGACATCACTGAGCACAACATTTTTTCACAATTTCTCCCTTTGTGTTTAGAAAAAGAAAGAAAGTCATATGGCTTTATAACAACACAGGGGTGAGTAAACAATGACTGATTTTTCTGTTTTGGGTGAACTAACCCTTTAATACAGCCATCAAAACAGGTTTTTCTACAGCACCACAAAATGTCTACTACATTGTTTTCCCGTGGAGTGTTCTTCCACCATTATCCATAAAATTTAAGTTAATTTATTTTGTAATGAAATATAAATTAAATATACATTTCTATTTTAAACAGATTATTAACATGATCTAATGTTTCTCTAAATATAGTTCATATGTTGTATGATAATATGTTTATATTTATATTTAACAGTAATTCATACTGAAAAAAAATAAGTTATTCTACTTAATTTCACATTTTCAATTCTTACAATTCTTCATGCTATTTGCTGTTTCATTTCAAACATTTGGGAGCTGAATTTAAAAGGCACTTATTCACGCTAGTGCCAGCTTTGATTTTTAATGGGAATGACAACGAGGCTGTGAGGAATAGATGTATAGTCTCTTCAATGGACTATACTGCAGTTTAAAGTGTTTTTGAATCGTTCCACGGACAAAACATTGAAAAAATATTTGTCTAAGAACATTCAGTATACAAAGAACTCGTGGAAAATCAGATGTGATCAAGGAGCTTTATACAGCTTTATACCATGCATGCTACTGAAGAGATGGTAAGTCTATCCTTCACAGCCTGAGATGTCAAAGATGGTGCTAGCATGAATAAGGTCTATTCTCTATTCAATTCTAAATGGCGCTTATCGAATGTGATTTTTACATTTCCAGATAGCAGGAACTGATACTGACAGCTGGTAGCTCTTCACTGATAACAGTAGCAAACTGGGCTGGTTGTGATGTCATAACAACAACATTCTGCAGTCAATATGGCCAATTTATAAAATAATAATAATAATAATAATAATAACAATAATATGGCCAATTTATACCTGACCAGCTTCCAACATTGTCAAATCATGGTGACTGACTAGTTATCAACATACACAGTTTGATTACTGATGTAATCTAACTAAAGAGATTCAAATCTGTTTCTGTGCCACCAGCACAATGAGACTGTCATTGCACAGTTCACGCATACCTTTGATGAGGCAGCTGTCTTCAGTTTCGGATATTTCTGGACCACTGTATTGGTTCAACTGCGTGTTCTTGTGTATAGGTCTCTTTTTTTATGTGTCTATTTAAAAGTTTGACAGTCTTTTTATTGTTTGTGTCTGCATTCAACAACGTTACACAAGCACAATATGCCTTGTGTTTTATACCGATTTTAAAGCAGCATATTGCATTTGGCATTGTGTGACTTGAAGAGTTAAGGGTTAAAGTTATTTCCTCATCCCCAATAATAGGATACAAAGCAATTTTGTTGATTATCCTACTTTGTCTAATTCTGCTGACTTTAAGAATGATCTTCGATATCAATCTTGTCTTACTGTGAATTAAGTCAAATTTCCCTCTTGATAGAAGAATAACATGAAACCCACATAGGTTTTAAAACCCTTTTTTTTCAAACTTAATAAGCTTGATAACATTGTGCAAACAATATATGGTCATTCCACGACTATCATATAAGTCATATAATGCAAGTTATAACTACTTACATAAACATCTGTACTTGTGTATAACGGGACATCTCCTTATGGCTCTATATGCTTCTACAAACAACATAGACTGGCAGTGACAGCTAGCCAGCATGCCCTCGTCCACTTTCATTAATTCCTTTTTTTTTTTTTTATTCAGGTTCCAGGGCTTTTGTAGATCAATGGTTAGATGGATCGATCAGACGTCTGCATTTTTTCACTTTTCTTGGTGCAAAGGGCAAAATGACACATTTACCTGTTTAAATGAATATCAAATGCTAAAACTACACTGAATTATAGTCCTTACCAGGAATATACTTTAATATCTGTTGTTGTTAATGCTTGAGGACTTGCTATTGGCTGTTGTCATTGCATAATTAATGAGGCACATCTGTGCAGGTTTTGTGGACTGTTTGGGGGTGTTATTAATTAACATTGAAAAGTTATTGGGGGTTATAGTTATGTTTAAAGTTCTGTTTAATGTTAATTATGTCATTTTATGTTATGACATGGGTTTATTTGTTTTTAGTTACCATGGGTGAGATTAGTGTTCCTTTGAGGTAGGTTTGATACTGTTTGAAAAAACAGCTATCAGCTATGTAGTGTTTCAGAATTTAGAATCTTTTCAATAAGTTGCTTGATTTGGTATGTTGAACCATTGGGAAAACTAAGACGGTGTCAGTGTCTGTGGCATGCAATCTGTGGTCCTCCTTGATTTTGCCTATGGCTTTTGTTGTGCTTCTATTTATGTCTTTTCTAACCTTCCAACTGCAATTCTACATTGGTTTATGACCGTCTAACACTACTTAATATACATAGTGTGGTTGCTGCTCTGCCTAAGTTTGATGTCTGTGGATCGCGTCTCTGCCACCCACCATTGTCCTCTCATCCCCCCGCATACCTGTGTTGGCTTCCCGCGAAACTGCCTCGACCGAGACGTCGGAGGGGGCGCGGAAAGCTTGGGGGTGTCACAGTGTCTCAGATCGGCTTTATCGTGGGACTATGGCATGCAAACCTCTTCTTTCCTGAGTGGATCTCAGCTCACCCATCGATGCAGTGCTGGTCAGCATTCTCAGGATGGCTTGTATCAATGGCTGTGCCCTATTGTACCTGGATTCTTTTCAGCACCCCCTCGCTGGATGTTTCCTCGCTGTCACCATGGAGGAGCAAATCTTCAAAACCTACTTCCACTGTGCCGCGAAACACAGTCTGAGATAGTTTCATCACAGCTGAAGATGGCTGTTATTAATGCCCGGTCTCTGGTAAACAAAACTTTTATTCTAAACGACTTTTTTACTTCACATGCACTGGATTTTCTATGTGTTACGGAGACTTGGATTAAGCCAGGCGAATTATATCCATTTTCAGAACTGGTGCCTCATGGCTGTAACTTTTTAAACTCCCCATGTTTTTCTGGTCATGGAGGGGGTCTTGTGACTGTTTTTAAAGGCACTTACAGATCTTTACCCACTGTCTTCTCTCATTGTTTTGAGGTGCAACTTTTACAATTAGTCTTAGCAAATCCTATTGTTATTGCTCTAATATATCATCCACCTCAGCAAAATAAGGACTTTCTAAGTGAACTTGCTGCATTACTAGGTGACCTGGTTACCAGGCACGAAAAGATACTGCTGCTGGGCAATTTTAATATTCACATATGCTGTGCCTCTAAACCATACTCTACTGATTTTTTTCAACTTAATTGAGTCATTTGACTTTGTTCAATGGGTATCTGGTCCTACGCATTCTCATGGTCATACACTGGACTTGATTTTAATTCATGGATTTTCAATTTCTGATATTTAAATCAGTACTGAAACTTTCTCTGACCATAGGCCTGTACTTTTCTTGGTCCCTCTAACTGGCAGAGCACTCAAAAATCCATCTCTGGCACGCTTATCACGTACACTTAATCAATGATCCAGTGAGGAGTTCTTTGCATCATATCAGGAAATATGTTACTCTCTGGAAATGGACTCTACTCTGCATAACATGAATGCTGATGATCATCTTAATCTTTTTAATTCTACATGTGCAGATATCTTGAACTCCATTGCGCCTCTAAAGTACAAAAATCAAAAGCCTGTGCCAGTGCCCTGGCATACTGATACTACACACTCCCTTAGACAGGCATGCAGACGTGCTGAACATAAATGGAAAAAGGACAGACTAAAGGTTTCTTACGAAATTTTGAGAAACTCATACAATTTGTTTCAGAAAGTGGCAAAGGCCACAAAATGTCAATACTTCTCTGAACTCATCACAAAAAATTGTCATAGACCTCAGGTTCTCTTTTCCACCATTAATCTTGTTTTAAATCCTCCTGTGCATCCATTTTCAAATCCTTCAGTTTCTCTATGTGAAAGTTTTGGGAAATTCTTTGTAGACATAATTACAACTTTCACAGAACAAGCTGCTGGATGACAATCAGTCAGGCTTCAAAAGTGGACACTCCACCGAGACCGCCCTGCTGTCTGTCACTGAGTCGCTGAGACAGGTGAAGGCTAAATCCAGATCATCCGTCCTGATTCTGCTGGACCTTTCTGCAGCCTTTGACACAGTCAACCATCAGATCTTACTCTCCACCCTCTCCTCGCTGGGCATCACAGGAACTGTGCTTGACTAGTTTAATTCCTATCTCTCAGGTATGTCCTTCAAGGTATCCTGGAGAGGTGAGGTATCCAAGCCACATCAGCTACTTACTGAGGTACCTCAGGGATCAGTGCTTGGACCACTTCTCTTCTTTATATACACAACATGGTTTCTCTTACCACTGCTACGCTGATGACACGCAACTCTACTTGTCTTTTCAGCCCAACGACACCACAGTGACTGCTCAAATCTCTGCCTGCCTGGCAGACATCTCGGCCTGGATGAAGGAACACCACCTGCAACTCAACCCAGCCAAGACCGAACTCCTTGTCTTTCCAGCCAATCGTGCTTTTGAACATAATATCACCATGCAGCTGGGTGCAACTACTGTAACGCCTTCCAAAACGGTCAGAAATCTAGGGGTAACCATTGATAACAAACTAAATTTCACAGACCACATCTCAAAGACCGCAAGATCATGTGGATTTACACTCTACAATATCAGGAAGTTAAGACCCTTCCTCTCTGAACATGCCACACAACTGCTTGTTCAGTCACTTGTCATAACTAGACTGGACTACTGTAACGCTCTCATTGCAGGCCTCCCTGCATGTGCAATTAGACCCCTGCAAATGATCCAGAATGCAGCAGCACGTCTGGTCTTTAATGAACCAAAGAGAGCACATGTTACACCACTCCTTGTCTCTCTCCACTGGCTGTCGGTTGATGCAGGTATGAAATTCAAGGCTCTGATGCTGGCATACAGAACAGTCACTGGGTCTGCTCCAGCATACCTAAAATAATTTCTGCAGAGCTACGCTTCCACTAGAATCCTGTGGTTGGCTAAGGAATGTCGCCTTGTTGTTGCAACACAAAGAGGAAACAAAACACTTTCCTTGACTTTCAGCATCATCATACCATGTTGGTGGAATGAACTTCCCAACTACATCCGTGAAGCTGACTCACTCTGTCTTCAAAAAACAACTCAAAACACATCTTTTCCATGAGCACTTAACCAGTCATTAAAAAAAAATAAAATAAAAAAAATTAAAATCCTGTTGCACTTTATTCTATTTTGAATACTATTCTGATGCTAGTGAAACTTTGTAATATGGCACTTTTCGTACCACTGTCTCCTTAAGATGATTCGCTTATGTGTTCCTCTTTTGTAAGTCGCTTTCGATAAAAGCGTCTGCCAAATGAATAAATGTAAATGTAAATTATTTATATTGTCAAGCCGTTTCTCGTCTCCTCCTTTGCCTCTAACCCCTTTACACTGAGATCTTGTGATCTTGGCCTACTTTCTGTGTCTAGATCTAGACTTAAAAAAAGAGGTGGTCGTGCATTTAGGGTCGCCGGTCCGAAACTATGGAATAGTCTACCTCTCCACCTCAGGCTAGCCCCTTCAGTCTCAGCATTCAAATCTGTCCTAAAGACTTACCTGTTTTCTTTGGCTTTTAATATCCCATAATCATTGTGAATTGTTAATTTTAATATTTTATGTGTTTTTACCTTGTTTCCAGTTGTATCTGCTATAGCATTTTTTTCTTTTAATACTGTACAGCACTTTGGTCAACCTTGGTTGTTTTTAAATGTGCTTTATAAATAAATATTGATTGATTGATTGATTGATTGGTTGGATGTGCCACACACTGGTGACACCTGTTATTGAACTCACATGGCTTGGCCAGTGTGATAAACACTTAGAAACATTGGTTCAAAACAAGTGATTCGTTGAGATTTTGAAGCTTTACAAAGCAAGTTGCTTAAGTGCCCGTCACTGGTTTAAATTAGCTGAAGCCTGACCTATTGGTTGCTTGAGCAAGATATCAATTTGATCATTATTATCTATCAAAAACAGGAAAGCAATGACTCAAAGTCACAGTAAGTAGTCACTCTTTATAAGGTAAATTCCCATGCTATACTACTATTAATGCATGCGCCGGAAGTGTACATATTTGTAAGTCAGCCAAAGTTCAGTGGGGGGTCCATGTCTCCTAACATCTGACCAAAAGTTCAGATTCAGTCTGCAGATGATGTTTGGACCACTCAACATGGTTGGCAGACATGGGACAATGATAATCACTAGATTCAGAATTTATAGTGCTAAATTTTATTTTAACATGGTTGGCAGTGATTGGATGATGCTGGCCATTATTTGAATCAGAATTAATCAACGCTAATTTCTGATTGGTAAAATGCTTCAGCACTGGCTATCACTTGTTTGTTTGACAGTGCAAAGACAGAACCTTGAGATTATGTTGCCAAAGTAGAAAAAAACATTGTGACATAAGTAAAATCAAGCAAATACATTTTTATTTTTATAGTTCTTATTTTTACTTTTCCCAATACACATTGTTTCAAAGCAGAAATTTTACAGAAAATCAGCTGTAATGTCTGTAACGTTTTAAAAACATGAATAACCAACACTCGAGGAAACATAAACAATTTGATTAAAAAAACCTGACTTCTTGGCTTGGTATCATTTAAAATTTCAAAACTTAGTCCAGCTGTGCCCATATGAGGACATACATTTTTAGGAAAACTATTTGCGCTAATATATATAATTTATTTTTTGCATGTTTATTAGGGGCAACTAGTTGCAAATCAAAAAGAGAAAGAAAAATTGCACACAGCAGTTGTGCTCAGGTCTCAGGAGGATAATCGCATTTAGAAAGCCACACTTATCATTTTGTACAGTGGAAAGGCATTTGTGATACCTCAGCTAATTCGCTGATCTGCGCAGTACCGCGTGAAAGAAAGCTAACAGATGTCAGGTTAATTTCACTATATGTTTGACACTTTCACTTTTGATTTTTTGTCTCCACAGGTGCCACATCCGTGTGATTGACACCTTCGGCACAGAGCCAGCTTATAATCATGAGGAGTATGCCACAATGCATGGCTACAGGACCAACTGGGGCTACTGGAACCTCAACTGCAAGCAGTACATGACCATGTTCCGTAAGCCTTTCACTTTGTATTATCAGAGACACAAGACATTCTTATACAGATGAATAGGATGTATATTCAATACCAAACATGGCAGTATACGGAATAAAAGTCCCACCTTACAGTTAAAAGGGCCAATCAATAGTAAATTACTAAAACAATCATCCACTAAAATCATGCATTACTTCTCTAAAATCATAATCAGATTACTTTACTTTTTAAATTAAGTAATTCGTAATCACATTATTAATTATTTTCATTTGAATCCTAAAAAGGGCAAGAGAATAAAGAGACGTCAGTGAAAGAAAAAAAATAGGAAACATTTGGATTTAATACATTTCCATGTTTTGTTTTAATTGTCTTAATTTTACAGCTTGAAATAAGAAATTCTGAAAATAACATTGAGAAGATAGGAACATTTGCCTAGAGGTCAGCTGCATTCTCTAAAAAATGCTGCCATATTACCTTTAGATAAAGATTGCGAGTTGATGCCAGAGTTTATACTAAAAGTTGCATGTTCTCAGTATTTGCAGGGTGTGACAAGGCAGACGAGGAATGAGGATCTAAATGCAGCTTTTAATAAAACAAAGATGAATAAGGTAACTCAGAATAAAAGGAAACAAAAGGCACAGACCATGACAACACATGTGAAGACTGACAAAGAAACCAGGGGAAACAAGGGCTTAAATACACAAGGGCAAACAAGGGAATGAGGAACACCTGGGGAAAACAATCAGGGGAAAACCAATCATGAAAGGAAACCACAAAGGACTACAAAACTAACAGGAAACAGAAATGGGGAACCAAACAAGAATTTCAAAATAAAAGTCTAAGCACAAAAACAGGGAATACATGACAGAGCTCCCCTTTAAGGAGCGGATTCCAGATGCTCCCCAAAAAAAAAAATAAATAAATAAATAAATAGTCCATAGAGTGTGGGGGGAAGGGGGAAACAGGCAGTTCAAGGGGCAAGGGGAGCAGAGGAACAAGGCAAAGTCAGGCAGGTTTGAGACCAAGGCGGAGCCGGAGGGATGGAGAGCGATGGCGACGCTGCAGGCTCGGAGGACCAAGCTGGAGCCGGAGGTTCAGAGGGCTGAGGTAGAGCTGGAGACCAAAGAGGCCAGAGCAGATTAGGCAGATGGCCAGGAGACCAAGCAGACCAGAGCAGATCAGGCGGATGGCCAGGAGATCAAGGAGACCAGAGCAGATCAGGTGGATGACCAGGAGACCAAGGAGACCACCTCAGGTTAGGAACTGGGTCAGGAGGCTTGGGAGGCGGCCGCAGGGCTGAGACAGGGTCAGGAGGCCAGAGGAGGGGTAGGCAGAGCCACTGTAAGAGGAGACTCTGGAGGAGCGGGCAGGGACGCTGGAGGAGGAGTCTCTGGAGGAGTGGGTGGAGCCGTGGAAGGCTTGGAGCAAGGAGCCGTGGAAGGCTTGGAGCAAGGAGCCGTGGAAGGCTTGGAGCAAGGAACAGAAGATGCAGGTTTTGGCCCGGGGTTCCCACCATAATCCACTGCGTAAAGGGATCTGCAAAGTTCCAGAGCCTTCTCCACATATTCGCGGAGTGTCCAGTGAGGATCAGCCGGAGGCATCAGTTCCTTCAGTGCACTATTCAGACCAGTCCGGAAGAAAACCACCAGAAAGCGGTCTGGATAGTGCACTAAATTCACTAGCTCTAAAAACTCACGGACGTGATCCTCAACTGGACGGTCCCCTTGCTTCAGAAGCAGAATTCTGACAGCAGCTAGATCCATTTTTGGTCAGTCTTTCTGTGACGAGGCAGATGAGGAATGAGGATCTAAACACAGCTTTTAATAAAACAAAGATGAATAAGGTAACTCAGAATAAAAGGAAACAAAAGGCACAGACCATGACAACACATGTGAAGACTGACAAAGAAACCAGGGGAAACAAGGGCTTAAATACACAAGGGCAAACAAAGGAATGAGGAACACCTGGGGAAAACAATCAGGGGAAAACCAGTCATGAAAGGAAACTACAAAGGAATACAAAACTAACAGGAAACAAGAACAGGGAACTAAACAAGAATTTAAAAATAAAAGTCTAAGCACAAAAACAGGGAATACGTGACACAGGGATCCCCTTTTCAAAATTTTTCAAATGTCAGACTTACTCATTGCTCCTCGCCCCAGTCTCTAAAATGTTTGTATCCCCTAGGACTTCACGATTGCTGTAGCAAAGTGGATAGCCACGATTAATATTGTAGAGGATGAGGCTTAAATATTGAATGCCCATTGCAATGAATAGGGAACCTATAGGGACCAATTCTTTCAATAAACCATCCTCACACTTAAACTTTGGGAAATGTTTAAAAAATAATTGGTGCTTTTTTAGTGCATCATTTTACTGTGGAATATTTTGGAAAATGTTGATAAAAAAATATATATATAATAAAGTTATATATTGTTATGTTTTCTTTTCTAAGAAGGAACTAAATGCATTTTGAGAGGAAAAGAAGTGTACAGTATATAGAATCAAAGCTCTATAGAATGAAATATATAGAATGAAGCTCTTTCTAAATCTACGATTAATCGATATTAACTGAAAAATGATGTGATTAATCACAATTAAATATTTGAATTGACTGACAGCACTATATTTAATATAAATTGGTGTGTTCAATATAATGCCATCACCATAATTGAGATTAGTAGTCGACCAATATGGGTTTATCAGGGGCCATCGTTAATGGGGCCCACTGTCTTGAAAGCAGGGTGGCCAATATTGATATAGACAGTATGTTTGTGTATATATGATACTACACAATTTAACACAAAATGAGACATACATAAAATGGCATACATAAAATGAACACTTGCTGCAATTAACATTTATTTTTCACAAAACTGACTTAAAATTCGCTAAGAAAAAATTATATCTGAAAACAGAAAATTACTGTCAGGAAATTTTGAAACTGATTCAAGGGAAAGGTAACAATTCTTTTTAATGCCCATAATCTCAGAATGGTCAAATTACGGAAAATATTGATCTATCAGATCCAGATTTGTACCAGATAAATGCTGCTCTATTCTTTAAATGTACTGTATGTAGTGTAATAGTAACACATAAAAGAAGTATTGCTCCCTTTATGTTGCTGTAATGTATCATGTCATGTTTTGTCTGTTCATGTTATGATATTTAGCTCTTGTTGAGTGGTTTAATGTGTGGGTATTTTGGTTAAAATTGTATGCGTCAGAGTGCATTCTTTTCTGTGTGAAACGCACAGGGCTCATGATGAACACATTGTGAAGGCAAAATTATCAACATTTTAAAACCACTGTAATTTAAAGGAATAGTTCACCCAAAAATGAAAATTTGCTGATAATTTACTCACCCTCAGGCCTTCCAAGATGTATCTGAGTTTCTTTCTTCATCAAAACAGAATTTAAGATTTTTAGGATTTCATTTCAGGCCTCCTCCTTTAAACAATGCAAGTGAATGTACTCCATTTTTTTTTGATGGTCCATAATGCATATTTAGGGTGCATCAAAATAATCCACACGACTCCAGTCGACAGATAAAGTTCTTCTGAACCCAAACGATTGATTATTTTTAGAAACAAAACAATACTTATATACTTTTTAACTACAAGTGTTCGCTTCTGTACATCTCTGTGACACGCGCTCATGAGAGGGATGACGTAAGCTCGTTGTTAAGGTCACGCGTGGAGGAGGCAGGAAGCGCGTCATTGTTTACAAGAGAAACTTGCACAGACCACAGACCAAGCGCCGTTCACAAACCAAAACAGTCCAAAACAATTTCAAACACGATGTCAGAGAATTTTTATTTTAGAAGAGAAGAGGCGATGAAGTTCCCTATCTGTCACTCACTCGATGTTGTGTCGATGTAGTGACACTAGGGGTCACTCTTGGGAGCCCCAAACACCTCTGCTTTTTTGAAAAAAGGTGAATGAGAATTGGCGAGTGGAATTTGAGCATCGGGCTAGAGTGGAACCCTCCACTCTCCCCTGAACCCTCATGGCTCGACGATCGGTTCCTGGGCAAGGGGCGCCACCCACGCCCCTCGTTCCTTTCTTCCCGGAAATGCATGAGGAGCTGACAAGATCGTGGGAGGCACCTTTTACTGCCCGGTCCCGGTCTTTCAGCTCCCCCGCTCTCGCTACCCTCGATGGTGGAGCAGCCAGGGGGTATTCGGTGATCCCCCAGGTGGATAAGGTGCTCGTGGTGCACTTGTGTCCACAGAATTCCGCCACCTGGCGTGGGCGCATGAAACTCCCATCCAGGGCCTGTAGGTTTACGTCATCCCTGACGGCTAGAGCCTATGGTGCCCCTGGACAAGCCCCCTCCGCCCTGCACGCCATAGCTCTCCTGAAAGTACACCAGCCAAGGCACTAAAAGAACTGCACGAGGGTATTTCTGACCCGGGATTGATGCAGGAACTGCACTCGGCAACTGACCTCGATCTCCAGGCAACGAAGGTCAAGGCGCGGTCTCTCGGGCAGGTGATGTCCACCCTGGTGGTCCAGGAGTGCCACCTATGGCTCAACTTGGTTGAGATGGGAAAGGCAGACAAGGCACGGTTCCTTGATGCTCCCATTTTCCCAGATTGGCCTGTCTGGCAACACCGTCAAGGACTTTGCAATTCTCGGTGGTGAAAAAGCAGATGCAGGTTTTAAAACATATCCTGCCCCGGCACGGCTTAAGACCCCGCACCCTGTCTGCTTGTCACCAAGGGCTTCCTCCTGCAGAAATAACACCGGCTCCGCCGCAGCCCGGCCCCGTGGCCAGGCTCCGGTGTGGAGCCCTCCGCAGGGAGCAGACGCCACCCGTCTCGCGGCCGGCTACTAAGAACCCGAGGAAGGCTTCGAAGCGCCCCCGAGACGGGTGAACCAGGGGTGAAGAGACCCACTTCTCTGGTGCTGGTCGACAGTCAACTCCATCCCCCGGTGGAAGGCCGGGAGGAGAATCTTTTATCACCGCATGCCCAGGAGGCTGCGGCACCCAAAAGCCTGACAAAAGAATGGTTCCCTCGTCTCCTGGGTCACATATCCGGTGCGCACGGCCGTCGTCACGACCACCGTCCACCGTTCCATTTTGGCAGGTGTGGCGCTCCAGCAGTGGACCCCCCCGCCCCTGTGCACCCAGCTGTGGCACAAACACGCCCACACGGGATTGGTTCCAGTGGACTACGGGGACGAGATTCCTCCTCCCCCCTCCTCGGCCAATCTTATGGTGGGTGGCAGGAGCCAGGTAAGTGCTTCAATGTCCCTGGATTCAACATGGCCACGGGGCTCGAGTCCACTCGACGTGGCTCCTCGAGCTCCACCCCGACGCGAGTCCCCACCCGCCAGTACGTACGACTTGATCATTCCCTTGGTCCCCCTCGCCCAGAGTTTGGGCAAATGGCTCGCTCTTTCCAACCCGTCGCGATGGCTGACCCGGACCGTCCGACTCGGCTATGCGATTCAGTACACCAGGTGCCTGCCCAGGTTCAGCGTCGTCTGCTTCAACGCGGTGAAGGGCGAGAATGACGCTACCTTGCATGCGGAGATCATTACCCTTCTGCGCAAGGGCGCGATAGAGCCTGTCCCTCCAGCCAAGATGAAGAAAGGGTTCTACAGCCCTTACTTCATCGTACCGAAGAAAGGCGGTGGGTTGTGACCAATCCTGAACTTCTGCGAGTACTGAACCAGGCTTTGCACAGTCTCCCGTTCACGATGCTGACGCAAAAACGCATTCTAATGAGTGTCCAGCATCAAGATTGGTTTGCGCCGGTAGACCTGAAGGACGCGTACTTTCACGTCTCGGTCTTACCTCGACACAGACACACTTCCTGTGGTTTGCCTACAAAGGCCAGGTGTACAAGTACAAGGTCCTCCCCTTCGGCCTGTCCCTGTCCCCTCGCATCTTCACGAAGGTCGCAGAGGCTGCCCTTGCCCCTCTAAGGGAAGTGGGCGTTCGCATCCACAACTATCTCGACGACTGGCTAATCCTAGCTCACTCTCGAGAGTTGCTGTGCGCACACAGGGACATCGTGCTCTGGCACCTCAGCTGACTGGGGCTTCAGGTCAACTGGGAAAAGAGCAAGCTCTCCCCGGTTTAGAGCATCTCTTTTCTCAGTCTGGAGTTGGACTCAGTCTCAATGACAGCGCGCCTCATGAATGAGCGCGCACACTCGGTGCTGAACTGTCTGAAGGCATTCAGACGGAGATCAGAGGTTCCACTGAAACTCTTTCAGAGGCTCCTGGGGCTTATGGCATCCTCAGCAGCAGCTACACCGCTCGGGTTGATGCATATGAGACCGCTTCAGCACTGGCTTCAGACTTGAGTCCCGAGATGGGCATGGCGCTGCGGAACACATCGCATGGCCATCACACCTTTCTGTCGCCGCCTCTTCAGCCCTTGGACTGACCTTGCATTTCTATGGGCAGGGGTTCCCCTAGAGCAGATCTCCATGTGCGTCGTGGTTACAACAGACACCTCCAAGACGGGCTGGGGTGCCATGTGCAATGGGCACACAGCCACCAGCTCCTGGACTGGACCGCGGCTGTGTTGGCACATCAACTGCCTAGAGTTTTTGGCAGTACTGCTCGCCCTGCGGAGGTTCCGGCCGTTGATCCAGGGCAAGCACGTGTTGTTCCGGATGGACAACACAGCATCGGAAGCGTACATCAACCTCAAAGGCGGTCTACACTCCCACTGCATGTCATGACTCACCTGCCATTTCCTCCTCTGGAGTCAGCAGCACCTGAGCTACGCTACGAGCTACTCACATCCCGGTGACCTCAACACTGCCGCAGATGCGCTGTCATGTCAGGTTACCCTCAGGGGAGAGTGGAGACTCCATCCTCAGGTGGTTCAGCTGATATGGAGTCGATTCGATTGAGCACAGGTAGACCTGTTTGCTTCCCAGGAATCCTCCCACTGCCCACTTTGGTACGCCCTGACCGAGGCACCCCTCGGTATAGATGTGCTGGCACACAGCTGGCCCCCTGGACTATGAAAATATGCGTTTCCCCCAGTGAGCCTGCTTGCACAGACCCTGTGCAGTGTCAGGGAGGATGAGGAGCAGATCATCCTAGTAGCACCCTACTGGCCCACCCAGACTTGGTTCTCGGATCTCACGCTCCTCACGACAGCCCCCCCCCAGAGAATTCCCCTGAGGAAGGACCTTCTTTCTCAGGGACGGGGCACCATCTGGCACCCATGACCAGACCTCTGGAATCTCCATGTCTGGCCCCTGGATGGGATGCGGAAGACCTAAGTGGCCTACCACCCATGGTGGTAGACATGATCACTCAGGCTAGGGCTCCCTCTACGAGGCACCTGTATGCCTTGAAGTGGCGTCTGTTTGATAAGTGGTGTTCTTCCCAACGCGAAGACCCCCAGAGATGCGCAGTCAGAACAGTGATTTCCTTCCTGCAGGAGAGGCTGGAGGTGTGGCTGTCCCCCTCCACCCTGAGGATGTATGTAGCTGCTATTTCGGTGCATCACGATGCAGTAGATGGTAAGTATTTGGGGAAGCACGACTTGATCATCAGGTTCCTGAGAGGCACTTGGAGGTTGAATCCCTCCAGACCGCACCTCATCCCCTCATGGGACCTCTCCGTAGTGCTTCGGGGTCTACAGGGATCTCCCTTTGAGCCCTTGGAGTCAGCTGAGCTTAAGGCACTCTCTTTGAGAACTGCCCTCCTGACTGCGCTCACTTCCATCAAAAGGGTAGGGGACCTGCTGGCATTCTCTGTCAGCGAATTGTGCCTGGAGTTTGGTCCGGGTTACTCTCACGTGATCCTGAGACCCTGACCGGGCTATGTGCCAAGGTTCCCACGACTAATTTTAGGGATCAGGTGGTGAACCTGCAAGCTCTGCCCCAGGAGGAGGCAGACCCAGCCTTGGTGTTGCTGTGTCCGGTGCAAGCTTTACGCATCTATTTGGATCGCACGCAGAGCCTTAGAAGCTCCGAGCAGCTCTTTGTTTGCTTTGGTGGACAGCGGAAAGGAAGTGCTGTCTCCAAACAGAGGATCGCCCACCGGGTCATCGACACCATCACGTTGGCATATCAGGCTCAGGACTAACCACCTGCGGGGTTACGAGCCCACTCCACTAGGAGTGTGGCGGCCACCTGGGCCCTGGCCAGTGGCGCCTCTTTGGCAGACATCTGCAGAGCAGCAGGCTGGGCAACACCCAACACCTTTGCGAGGTTCTAAAATCTCTGGGTTGAGCCAGTCTCGTCCCATGTATTGGCAGGCACGAGCAGGTAAGTTCCGGGACAACTGGCCGGGTGTACAGCTTGTGCATAGCGCCTTTCCCCTCCCTTGAGGTGAATACGTGCGCTCTTGACTCCCAGTCGTGTTCACAGACTGTGATCCCTGGATTAATTTCCTCCTTAGCCCTCTGGCAGATGAGTTTGCGGAGAAACGCACTGACCGGCCCAGTACGTGCACTAATGAACACCTGTACTGAGGTAGGTGCTCCATACGTCCTAGTTCCCCGATGGCGACCCCATGTGATATCTTCCGCAATAATTGTTTCCCTGATGGCAAACTGCGTCTTCCTTGGGCAGAGGCCCCTCTGCCCCCGGTCGCCATGCTCTGTATAAACTCCTCCCCCTTCGGGTAGGACCTACCATGGGACCTCTCCACATGACATACTTCCGACAAGACTCGGTAAGACCATGTAACGCATTCCACTCAAAATACACCCCCCCCTCTTTTTGGGCGGGGTTTGGTCTCCGCAGTGTCTTCCCCTTGGGAGGGACACTCCCCAACGCAGACACTTATGGCTCCCAGTCAGTTAACAAATTCCACTCTTTTTGGGGAGAAAAGAGAGGGAAAAGAGGCCTCGGCTTGGCTAGCCTGTCCCTATAGTTGGGCAGTCGACTTGTTCCTGATGGACCATTCGACGCTCATAAGAGTGTTGGGGGAGGTTACATGACGGCCTGGTGCGCTGGCTACGAGGCACCCAGCAGTCTGCCCGTCACACACCGCCACTTCACGCAACACTGTTCAGCTAGTTGTGGTGTTTTGTATAGGGACCCCTAGTGTCACTACATCAACACAACATCGAGTGAGTGACAGATAGGGAACGTCCTGGTTACTTTCATAACCTCCGTTACCTGATGGAGGGAAAGAGACATTGTGTCCCTCTTGCCACAACGCTGAACTACCCACTGAAATGGCCGGGACCTGGTCTCAGCACCTCAGCACAAAACCTGAATGAGTGGTTGCATACCAGCTCCTTTTATACCTGTATGTCCAGAGGAGTGGCATGCAAATTCCATTTGCCAATTTTCAATGGCCTTTTTAAAAAAAAGAAGAGGTGTTTGGGGCTCCCAAGAGTGACCCCTAGTGTCACTACATTGACACAATGACTCGTTTCCTCCATCAGGAAATGGAGGTTATGAAAGTAACCAGGACGTTTTTTGCCCAACCCTACCTATTTTAGCCCGAATATGCTGATGAGGAACTAAGGGAGATTGAGGAGGCTGCAGCAGTGGCGCAATCACAAGTCTCGGGGAGGCAGAGATCTATGGAGACGTGGTGGTGCTCTTGTAGTAAATGCCAACCAATACCAACAGAGGCAGAGAGTCTGTGCTGCCACAATTGGACCAAAGCAATCCCACCGTTGGAAACAATTAGCGAAGCAGCCGGTGAGAACACTCCTAGTCCTAGCTGCATTGACGAACATAATGGTTTTCCACAATTACTGTGGAACCCCAGCATTTTAGATGTGTTTTTCAGTTTGCCACGAATAAACTGGAAGCGCCGTCTGAGTCCAGAAGGACCCAATGGCACCCTATCAGTAGAGTAAGTATCATGTTTTGTTTGTTATTATAGCTACTATATAGAAATATATAGGCTATATGACAAAGTTTTCACACATACCTGAGTTTGCTGGAAAAACAGCACAGGCACAGCTGATGAATTCAGATATCGACCCTTTGTTTCTTTCAATGGTCTGAAGTCCTCAGGGGTAAAATGTTCATTGCACACCCTCCAATATTTGAGAGGATGTAGGGGTGTACTGATATCCAGGTTCAGCGTGATAAGCCAGAGCTTCAATCGCTCATGATCATGTATAGGCAATCGATGAAAACTTTATATTTTTCCCAGCGTGCATTTTCTTTGGGGTTTCTGAAGGTTGAAGCATCAAGGATACACACACCAAACAACCATTTTGAACAATATACTTATACAAATAAAAATCTACTGCAAAGACAATTACATTTTGTTCAACGCTCCTTCTCTTGTAAACAATGACACGCTTACTGCCTCCTCATCCACGTGACGCGTGACCTTACCAATGAGCTTACATCATCCCTCTCATGAGCGTGCATCACAGAGATGTACAGAAGCGAACATTTGTAGTTAAAAAATATATCAGTATTGTTTTGTTTCTAAAAATAATCAATCATTTGGGTTCAGAGTACATTCACTTGCATTGTTTAAAGGAGGAGGCCTGAAATGAAATCCTAAAAATCTTAAATTCTGTTTTGATGAAGAAAGAAACTCAGATACATCTTGGATGGCCTGAGGGTGAGTAAATTATCAGCAAATTTTCATTTTTGGGTGAACTATTCCTTTAATAATACAAATCAAAAAGTGTGACAGTATCGCAGAAATGGAGAAGGTGA
This sequence comes from Myxocyprinus asiaticus, assembly GCF_019703515.2. Taxonomy (NCBI): domain Eukaryota; kingdom Metazoa; phylum Chordata; class Actinopteri; order Cypriniformes; family Catostomidae; genus Myxocyprinus; species Myxocyprinus asiaticus. The sequence continues at coordinate 7,141,249 of NC_059356.1, read as the reverse complement.
CAGTGTTTCACAGATTTTGTAATGAGGAACATAGTAAACTGTCAAATACACATTGACACTGCAGCGCATTTTCAGTGTTCCGCCAAAATAAAAGTTCCAGGTGAAGGTGAAGTAAATACAACAGAAATACTGTATATTACTAAAAACAAGTCCTCAAAATAATAAAAGTTATAACACAGTATTAAATTATATTATCATATGTCTGTTGAATGCTTGATTCTGATTGGTTGGCAGACATTCTAAGGACCACATAATGGTTCCATATCACTATGCCAAATTATTTCAGTTATTTCAAAGAGCTTTACAGGCTATCACAGCAAAATAACCAATCAAAACAAAGACACTGGCCAAGTACATCCGATAAGAATGACAAACAATGTCTATAATTTCCTAAATTAATTTCAGTTTCTGTTGAAAAGGGCCCTCACGCTCCCTCTCTCTCTCTTTCACTCTCACCCACACACACACACACACACACACACACATACGCATACACACACACACACACACATATGCATACACACACACACACACACACACATAAACACTCTCACACACGGACACACACACACATGTTGGTGCAGCTATCATTATGAGGACTCTCCATAGACATAATGATTTTTATACTCTACAACTATAGATTCTATCCCTTAACCCTAACCCTACCCCTAAACCTAACCCTCACAAAAAACATTCTGCATTTTTACATTTTCAATAAAACATTGTTTAGTATGTTTTTTAAGTGATTTGAATTATGGGGACACTAGAAATGTCCTCATAAACCACATTTATATCATAATACCCTTGTAATTACCAGTTTGTAACCTAAAAAAAGTCCTCGTAACCACTTAAACCTGCCCACACATACATACTCTTACACACACACACACACACACACACTCTCTCACACACAGACACACACAAGCAACAAACAGAGCCTTCATATCAGCACACCCCTGTGACTCACTGGGGTTGTAAACAGTTGTTTATCCACTAAAAATCTATATACAAGTATGGCAACACTCACTGCTGCTTAGAAGTACTGTATACTTAAACTTACATATTGGCAATCTGAAGCGATCTAACTGCTGACAAGAGCCGCAGAAAACAGAGGTAATTCCCACACACAGTTTCTCTCTTTCACTTTATCACTCACATACACAAACACACACATAAATGCACACATGCAAAGTGCGAAAAGCATGTAAATTGACATTTTCAAACTAGCAACAATGGCTTGGGCTTATCAAAGCAAGATGCTGAATTTGTGGCAGAAGAAAGTAGTTCCACTCACAAGAGCTTTTTAGGGGTGAAAACCAGAAAATGTCTTGAGATAAAACCCTGAACAATGTCTTAAGGTGTGGTAATCATGGTATAAGTGGAATAATTGACTCCAGCCTGTTGAATTATTGAAAAATAATGCACACCCGAGGTGTAACGCATTACCACCTCAGGTGTGCATTATCTTTCAATAATTCAATGGTCCGTTGTCTTAGTAAAGTGAAGTCAAGTCATTTTTATTTGTATAGCGCCTTTCACAGCACACATCTTTTCAAAGCAGGTTTACAGAAGATCAGGCATTAACAGAAGATAAAACTGTAATATCTATAATGTCTTAGAGTCATCATTGTGTAGTTTGATAAAATACGATTGTGAATTGTGTTTAAAAATAAGTAATTAAATAATAATTGTATTTATAACCCCAGTGAGCAAGCCGAAGGTGTTAGTTAATGGAGAAAAATAACCTTGGGAGAAACCAGACTCACTGTGGGGGCCAGTTCCCCTCTGGCTAACATCATGAATATGATATATGTATAGTGCAAGTCATGGTTTAAAATTATTAAACTAAGTAAGTGTTAAGGGTCAGTGTTTAAAACAAAGATTTTGTATGAACTGTAAGATTAATTACTAATGTCTTTGAAGTCCATCCTGGATAACTACAAAAGTTCACATAGATGCAATTGTCCTTGTTAGTTGGCTGATGAAGGGTTTTGTTGGTAATTACTTGATAGTCTATGTATTCCATTTCAAGAGTGTAGTCCATCATTAGACCGAGGTGATGCAGCCAGAGATCAGTTAGGTGCATCGCAGTTCAACCTGGCTGGTAATTTCAGTGAGGTCTATCCTAAGTCCAAGGTTCAGGCAATGTCATATGATGTATCCCATGTCTTATGGTTGGAGTTGGCATCAGTTCATCTTCTGAAGTCCATCGTAATAGACTGAAGTGATGTTTGGCTGGCACCGGCTGCTATTAGTCATCATCACACAGCAACACGTAGCAGTGGAGTCCAACACGAAGCAGGAATCCAGCCGGTTCTGGTGACCTCATGATAGGAGTCCCGAGGTTGAGACAGGGAAATAAATAAAATAATATTAGCATAGACACCATTCAATTTATTGCAGAGTTATAGATCATGATCATTGTTTCTGGTTTCTGGTTCCGGCAGACCTAACTAAAGCAGCCTAATTGTGAGTTGAAGGATAGATTAGGTGTATGCCTGGCTAAATAGATGAGTCATTAGTATAGACTTAAACTGAGTGAGTGTGTCTGCATCTCGAACAGTGTTAGGGAGACTATTCCATAGTTTAGGAGCCAAATATGAAAAGGATCTACCTCCTTTTGTGGATTTTGATATTCTAGGAACTATTAACAGTCCAGAATATTGCGATCATAATGAACGTGATGGAATATAGCATGATAGAAGGTCACTGAAGTACTGCGGAGCTAGACCATTCAAAGCTTTGTACGTAGTTAACAGAATTTTAAAATTAATACGAAATTTAACAGTTAGCCAATGTAACAATGATAAAATGGGGCTAATATGATCATATTTCTTGGTTGTAGTCAGCATTCTGGCTGCTGCATTTTGAACCAATTGAAGTTTATTTACTGATCTTGCTGGACATCCTCCCAGTAATGCATTACAATAATCTAGTCTTAAGGTCATGAACGCATTAATTAGTTTTTCGGCATCAGCAACAGAGAACGTGTCGTAATTTAGCAATATTTCTTAGGTGGAAGAATGCTGTTCTACAAACACTGGTATCAAATATAACACCTAAGTTCTTCGCTGTTGAAGACGATGTATTTCTGGCCATCCAATCTTTTATTTCATTGATAAACTCTGCTAATTTGGAGAATTGTGAAATCTTATCAGGTTTTGAAGAAATATAAAGTTGGGTATTGTCGGCATAACAGTGGAAACTTATTCCACGATTCCTGATAATACCTCCCAGGGGAAGCATATACATGGAGAAAAGCAGAGGCCCAAAAACTGATCGCTGTGGCACTTCATACTTTACTTTTGTTTGGTTTGACAATTCCTAATTTTTTTCTTGTGTAGATTTAGTGGAAACTGAGGGAAACATTCATTATCTTTAACCAATTTTTTTTTTGCATTGAACATTTGAATCTACAGGCTACAAAGACTGTTTGGATGAAATTATGCCTACTCTGATTTAAAATCACTTTTATGTAATTTCTGAGCAAATACACAATTATCAAAATGTATAAAGAATATCGTCAATAGGCTGAAAAATATCGCCCTGCCCTACTTCATTATCAAAAGGTTAACTTGACTGTAGTTTAACTAATTGGAATTATAAATAGTTTGTAGCTTAGTAGTGCTGTGTTTCCGAGTTTACCGACTTTAAGAACCATAGCACAGAAAACAAGAACTCTGAGTGTATGTTTGCTGAGTTTGCTGTGGGCAGCAGATGCTGTAGACATGAAGCATCTGTAAGCAGTAGTCCATGATGTATGTGTTCACAGGAGGAGAGAAGCAGCTGTTCTCTGATAATGCTGCAGAGTTTTTGCATCTGTGTAGCATATGTGCATCGGAGGCGATCTGAAACACTGTTTCTCATTTAAGTATATTAAGAGAAGACAGGGTTGGGCAAAATTACGATCTAAAGAATTGGCTCCCTTTCAAATCATGATTTGACACACCCCACAGTATGTTAAATTGGAATTTAAATTGGAATCACAGAAAAATGTACTAAATTGCAATTCAAAGGAATCTCAACACAGAAATTTAATTAGTCCAACACAAGCTTTGCATGCTTGATTGCATGATTTTTAATCAGAGGCGTTTCTGAAGTTTTTGGGCCCTAAGCAAAACCAACCTTAGGGGCCCCCGCCTCCATAACACACCATCCACCCCCCAAAAAAACGACCTAGCCCATTACCATATGTATGGCTAATTTAATTCAAATTCCAACATTTATCACAATGTGTTCCTATGCTTTGACAATATTTCATTTTCTTAACCATGGAGTTTCATAAACAGCGTTGCCTCACCTTAAGCGTCACAGTCTGCATATGGGTCTCTGATTGGTAGATTTAGCTCACAGGAGGGAGAGCTTGTTCTGGATTTAAGGGTAAGGTTGCACCAGCTGTGTGTAAGGTCTCATTTAAGTTGGAATGTAAAGTTCGAACTAAGGACTTAGTAACTACTCTTTAGTTTATTACTCTTTATTTATTTACTCTTTAAGTCATTACTTAATTTGGTTGCAGATGTTCGTATAGCTAACTAGCTAACGAATGACTTAGTAAGTAGGTTGTAAGCTCTCTGTAAGTGTAAAGCAATGTGTAATTGCAAAATATGATGTTATTATGATCCATTTCTTGATTCAGCATCCTTTAAATTTGTAAACAGAAGTGTTGAAAAGCCGTGCATTTTAGGTTTATTTTGTTGCTGTTGATGTGCAACCCTTTTTGTCTCACGTAACTGTCAGTGGTAATAAATTAAATTTTTAATATAATATGATACATAGAAAAAAAAAAAACAGTAAATATAATACATAGTATATTCAAATATGTAAATAATTGGCTAATATTCAGTAACTGTATGCAAAATGCTTACGAAAAAAAAAAAATACTAACACAACAGACTGAAAAAACTGGCATTTATTCATTTTAATATCAGATATATTATGCATGTTGAAACTCGGCAAGCCAGTGATACCCAACGACGCACACAGGAAAGTGTATCGTTTAGATGGGTTTCCTGCTGAAGAATCTTTTTTTACACAATATTTTCTCTTGTACATGTCAACATCTGGATTGGAGTCTGTCACACAAACACTGATGTCATTCAATCAATTGCTTTTTTATTCCTACCATACCTGCTAATCCTGGCTGAAGGCTTCTTTGTAATATAAATATTTAAATATTAATATAAATCTAATATTTATTTGTTTAAGCATTTACGTTATAACTAGTCTAAGTTGTTACACATAGCTGGTGCAACCGGTCCCCATGAGAGGGTGATATGCTTTCTGCCAAAATTTATCAGTTTCTTTCTTTAATTAAAAAAAAAAAAAAAAATATATATATATATATATATATATGTATATATGTATATATATTTATTTATTTTTTGGCAGACTTGCTATTTTCTCTGCAGCTTCGCTGACTTTTTTCCGTTTTGCTGCGCCTCTTTTGTAGTGTCATTTCATGTTTATTTGTTTTTTGTCACTGAGGTAGGCTAATCTATTTGTTCACAGCTAACCATTTGAGACTGTCCTCGCTGTGGACTCTAGCGCGATGATGTAGTGGATTTAATCCATTACTAATGCTGCGTTCCATTCAACTTGGAAAGTCAGATTTTCCAACTTCCTACTAGGAAAAGTGCAATGGAACACCACTTGAAGTCAGAATTCCAACTGGGATACTCGTGCAGAAATTGTCAGAGTGGCATATAGCCTATACGCAAATTTGCTTGACAGGTTATATTAGCTTAGTGGCTACTAAAAGCTAGTAGGCTAGTTAAACTTCTGCCAGTAGACATGTGCCTGTATAAGCTTTAATGTTTAAATTCATCCATATAACAAATATTATTTTCTCTCTGGCAGTTTCAAAGTTTAATGTTTATTTGAAATTCTAGATATATGCATTGTATTGTATTTTATATCCATGAAACTACTTGTGCTGTATTGTAATCGACCATTACAGGAAGCATAAAGATAAACATTTTCTTCTTTTTATTCTTGTCATCCTAAGTATATAAGACATGTTATACTAAAATAAGATTTTAATCCCAAATCAAATTAAAGAAGAAATAGGACTGTGTATGTTCTCGAAACAGAATTAAACAAATAAAATAAATAAATAACATATAATAGTTATCATCCATACCAAACAAATTCTCTCCAAATAGTCAGCAACCTCTCATATTCTGTAGAAGACTGAAATCCCTGAAGCTCAACAGTATTAATACACTATACTATACTATTAACATAAAAAAAGTTTAAGGAAATACAGGCATTATTGCACTCTCTCACTTTTTATTTACACCTAATGCTACATACTGAACATGCTGAATAAAATTTTAGACATCTAGTATATCACAGCTCAGAACATTTTAAATCCATTAAAACATGGATTCAATCCAATACGTCATCGCACTACAGTCCGCAGTGAGGACCTCTTGAACTAATTTGCTCACATTCAAACAAGCTGTCTGAAAGTGTTTGATAGCCAGCTGCAACAGGTAAAGGACTCTGCTTGATGAGGGAGGAGTGGGGTACCTCTAAGGGGGAGTTGAATGGCTTACATAGGGAAATTGTGCTATGATATGGGAAAAGAAGATGATAGCCTACAAAATGATTTTGGTTTTTATAGCTGCAATCTCTAATTCATTGGTTTTACGTCAAGATATGACATGAACATCAGGGATGGCTTCAGGGTTTAATAAAGCCCAGGACAATGGAACAACATTCACAGTCTCATCGTAACTCAAGGCCCCCCTTTGACTAGGATCCCAAGCAATTGCTTGGTTTGCTTTTCCTCTAGCTTCACCTCTCTCACCTCTAGTTTTTTAATGATACTGTATATAAGAAGTTTAATATTTTATCAAAGCAATTAACACAGCAATCAGCTTTTTCTTTTTGGGTATTTTGCCTCACAACACCTCAGAATGTCCACCACACTGTTGTCAGATAACTTGACTAAATAAATATTGATATAACAATATGGCATAAATTCTGGAGCATTCTGGAAAATTAACTGTTCTTCTACCATAGATTAAATATTAATTTATTAAATTTAATAAAATACATATACAGGTATATTACAAATGTACAAATAAAATCAACATGTGGCATTTCAAACATGGATTATTAATATAATCTAATGTTCCTGCAAATATCCCATATGTTTCATGATAAGTTGTAAATGGATAATGAATACTGAAACATTTTATATTATTAAAAACTACAATTACAGCTGTTGATTTGTTTTATTTCACAGCATTTTAATTCTACTTTATAAAAATTAAAATATGATTTTCATTTCTATATCCTGTTTACTACCTCAATTCAAATTTAGGGAATGAAATGGAATTTTAAAAGCATTCTCAATTTAGTTCTGAATTGAACCCTGATAGAGGATGCAACAAGAACGTTTCTCTCTTTGAAATGTAATATTATCTTAAAAATGCATTTAGTTGTCCCATTCCAATGACCACATACAGAATTGTATTGCATCAGTGCATCTGTACTACATTCATATTTATGAAATTAAAAATACTCTTTGTATCTCCCACAGCACACACCCCTGATAACTCCTTCATGGGTTTTGTGACAGAGGAAGTAAACCAGACTGCAAGAGTTAACATACAGAGAGACAAAGTCAACAACATGGCTGTGGTTTATGGCAAAGAGGCCAACATGTGGAAGGTGAGAGTGCATGCATCCAATAATAACCAGTCAGATCAAAATTTTAGCAATCTATTTATTTCTGCTTGAAATTTAATGGTCAAATTATTTATATATTAAAGGGGTCATGACGTGCCTTTTTCAAAATTATTTTAACATATTCCTTGGGGTTTGCTTCTAATATTAGTAAAATGTTTTACACAAAAAAATTAAAAATAAAATAAATAAACAAAAAAACATGTAAAACGTAATCATTTCCCACCTTCATTCTGACCCACATTCAGAAAAGCTCAGTTTTGGTGCTGCTTCTCCTTTAAGACTTGACAGGAAATGCCGACTGTTATGATTGGCTCTCTGCTCTTGGCTGACAGGCTCTCTCTTCTTGCCATCTCACTGCTCACCACTACTGTATGGGGCTACTGAAGTGATAAGATAAAGTAGGTGTTGATGTGTTGTTGCGGAGGCGGTCAGATGCAAATGTCTACCACAGTGTGACATCACAATGTGGAGGAAGTAGAGAACAAGTCGTTTTGGCAGCTTGGTTTCAACAAATGCTCTTTTTGCAGTGAGGAGGAAGTTTTGGGTTCTGAAACTTAAAATATGTTTTTATATTACAGTGACCTCTTATATGTCAAAAGATCAAGGTAAATTTGATTCCTCATGAAAGTACCCTTTAAAAGGGGATAATGCAGTGAATTAAATACTTCACAAATAAAAAGTACTTAATCTAATTTGATTATTTTCAAATTCTTTTAGGGAAATTTGATTCTTTTTATTTGGAACTTGATGGACCAAACAGATTATGATAAGATTATTCATAAATGAATGATAAGTCTCACATAAGTGCAAAAGCAGCTTCAAGTTATGTAACACTTGAGTTAACAATAAAAGACTCAAAACAGTAAGAATAATCATTATAAAACAGATAGTTCTGACTCTAAATTCTGATTCAATGAACCATGTTTTAGCTGATGTACATGTGACCGCACATCAGAATTCCATAATAGCTGTACAGGATGGGATGTTGCTCGGCACTTGTAAACAAGCAAACTTCATTTTGCATTGTGCAAAACACCTCTTACTAACTAAATGAAAAATGTGTCTCACATTTTTGTTTTATAAAGCATAATATATAGAAAGGCCAATTGGTTGGTTGGTTGATTGATTGATTGAAATTTGTATAAACACATAATAATCACAAAGAGCTAAGTTAATAATCACAAAAATCATAGAATCTCTTATAAAAGATTGCATAAGTGAAACATAGTTAAATATGACACACTATACCACTGTGGTTAAATATTAGCACCCCATCCTGATGGAATCATTACAAATTCTACATTACCTAACATTGGGACGCTCACGACTCAGTTGTTCGCAACATGATTACGAGGCCTGCATTAAAATGCAAATTCATGCACATTATGGATAAAAGATATTTACAAGCAAAATATTTTTAAAGAGAAAACGACATAAATTTACACTTCCACTCATCCTGTTGAGAGAATTAAGAAGACATAAGTACATTTAGGTAAAGGAACATTGAGCAGCAATGCTCCCTGGTTTTTATGGTTAATTCTGGGAATATTTTAAGGAGCGATGAGCCAGCCCCCTGATGACTGAACTACTGTAGGGAGCTGATTGAGACAACCAACATCATAAGCATACTTTAAAAGGCCGGCTGTATGACCCTGAATCTGAAACTCATTAGTTTATTGAGAACATGTGGTTACAAACACACATATGCAGAGATATACACAGCCCTTGGGAGCCCCTTTGTTTAAAACATTTGAAAATATGCCATTCATGTAATCTCTTTGAGGCTGATCTGAAAGAAAATCTTTAATTCAGTGTATCATATTAGCATTTCTATTCAGATTACAAAGGCATATGAACATGCATAGTATTAAAAGTGGTGCTAAAATCAATGCAGAAAGCCATTTCTACTGTCCCATGTTATATACTGTCATATCGCCCAGTACTGGTGCTCAGCATGTGAAAACACTGCACCATCTCTCTGCTGTAGACTTGCCTTAAGTCTGTGTAACTGCCAGAGCTTGCAGAGATTGATTGCCTGGGTGCTATCATGGCTTGTTGGGCACACTGATTGTGCTAAAGTGGCGTTTGGACGTGCTGACAGCAAATAACATCAGGCTGCCTTATCACGCTTCAAAGGGGATGAAAGCGAACATTCTGCAGCATCAAGAGAGACGGGCTGTGAACATCGCCAGATGAAACTGCATCCCCCCTTCCAACATCCAAAAAAAGAAAAACTTGACAAGCAGCAGACTTTAATTAGATTGTGTGTTTAAACCGCTGGGTGTTTGGGAGCACAGATTGGTTTCGATAAGAGCAAATGCACCCCAGGAGCTTCATAAAGCTCCAAGATTTTGAAGAATAAAGGGTTCTTGTTTAACCTGAATGTTTTGCATGTCGTTCAGTGACGAGTTATTCTGCCTCTCTGTCTCAGTGGTGTTTGAGGTGTTGTGTCGTGTCTGTTTGTTTGACAGGTTGCTATTTAAAAGCTATCTGTGCTGTGGAGTCCCTAAACACTGGCAGCTCCCAAGCCTAATGGCAGCCCACTCACATTCATTGTGCAAGTGTCACTCAGCGCAGCATAAAAACTGCATGCTTGGATAATGTAAAAACAAACATCTACCCTTTTTCCTTTTCCCCCTTCTTGATTGTTTTTTTTTTTTCAGTCTCTAGCCGACTCTCTATCACTAACAGCTCCAAATCAAAGATTGGCAGTTTTGAAGTCTTATCAGTTTATGGATGAGTAAATGATAGTTATAGAAGCCATATCTTACAATTTTGTAGCATTTTTATTTTTATTTTTATTTATTTATCATTTACATTTACATTTATTCATTTGGCATACGCTTTTATCCAAAGCGATTTACAAAAGAGGAATAATACATCATAAGCGATTCATTTTAAGGAGACAGTGGTACGAAAAGTGCTGCATTACAAAGTTTGACTAGCATCAGAATAGTAGTATCCATGACAGATTAGAGTGCAACAAGAATATATATATATATATATATATATATATATATATATATATATATATATCATAAATGAGTACACCCCCTCTGAAACCTAGCAAATTCAGCTCTCTCTCTTTACAAATAAGACATATCTGGTGTTCATTTATAACGTAATGTTTAAACACCTCTGGTTTATCAGATACTAATTAAACATGTCAATACTAAACAAGAAAAAAATTACTTTCTAATCAAAAAGATAAAAGGCCATGTTGCAAAAATGAGTACACCTTCCTGAAAGTTATAATATAAAACTTAAAATATTTTCTGGTGCTAGATGAGGGACATTGATCAGCAGATTATACTATTGAACCATCACACTCAAATAGACATAGTTGGTTAAAGTGTAAAAGTTTTACTTATCTCATTGAATCACTCTCAGACTCAATGCTGACAACAAATGGACCACACGGGAGAGAACCGTCAAGTAAATGAAAAAAGAAAATTATTTAATTGCACAAAAGGGAACAATGGTACAAGAGTATTAACAAATCACTATTATTGGCTCAAAACACAGTAGCAAAAGTAACACAGAAATTAAAAAATAATGGACTTGTGACAAGATTGCTGAAATGTTCAGACAGTCGCTGTATGCTTTCACCTCATGATGAGCAATCTTTGCTAAGAATTGCCAAGCACATGCCTCAGAGCTGGCAAAAGCTGTGGGAAGCCAAACTGGAGGGATTGTTTCATCTCACACAGTAAGACACACTCTGCAAAGAAGTGGAATGCATGGCTGTCATCCATGCAGGAAGGCACTGCTGAACCCAAAGCACAAAAAGCTTGTTTAGCTTTTGCCAAGGCCCATACTGATAAAGGTACAGACCTTTGAGTATCTATAAGCTTGTCTCATGAGCCCAAAGTCATTTTTTTGTTTTTGGATCTGATGGAATCCAAAATGCATGGCATCACACGGGAGTACAGTGGGGAGTGTATGGTACCCACAGTGATGTACAGTGGTGGTAAAGTTCTTATATGGGGATTTAGGTGTGCTGAAGGTGTGGGGGAATTGTACTTCATCAATGGCATAATAAACTCACAGATGCCACCCCCTCTTCCCACCACAAAGTCAGGCTTTTTTTTTTTTTTTTTTGTTTTACCATGATAGCAACCCTAAAGTTTTTCCAAAGCCACTGCTGCATTCCTATGGATAAACAAGATAGTATGTCACCCAACCTCAACCCTATTTAAGCACCTGTGGGGTGCAAGTCGAGCATCACTCCCCATTAAACAGAGTACTCAAGGAGGTCATCCTCCAGGAGTGAAAGGGGATGTGCATGACAATATGTCATGAACTTGTGCACTTGATGTCAAGAAGGGTCAGAGCAGTATTTAAAAGTTATGGAGGACTTTCTAAGTAATAAAATATTGAACAATATTTGAATTTATTCAAGGGTGTACTCATGGATGTATAGCACCTTACACTATGCATTTCCTTCTATAGGATCCCAATGTTAGAAACAAGCTGTATTTTTAACAAATCTTACAGTTTAACAGTTTGTGCAGCACATTTCATTTTTTTTTTTTTTTTTGTTAACCTGTCACTGTATAATGCAGATTTTGCAAAGAGGCTGTTATTGAAAGATGCAACAGCGCAAAATCTATTGAACCAGACAGCAAATCTGTAGTTGCGAGTGAGAGCAGCGATGTGCTTTTTCTTATTTCATATGCAAAGAGGAAGTTTAAATGGCGTGATACATAGTTTTGTTGATCAGGCAGGTCAAGTTGTCGATGTAAGTGGGGGGGGGGGGGGGGCATATAATAATGTGCTATTGGTTTTGTGCATTATCACAGCAAAAAGTCTAGAAAATGTGAGTGCTGTTTCTGCATGCAAAGCTACCACCACTACTACAGTAGAGTGTTGTGGATGGTTGCCAGGGTGTTACTATGCTGTTAAAGTGTTGTTCTTTTGCGTTAAGTTTCATCTGTGGAAATCTGGAGTTTTCCAAACTTCTGTTGAAGTCTGCCTTTAGTTGAAGCTGGTGGCAACTGCAAAGAGAACACACTTGTGGAGACAATGCGCTGTAAAATGTGGTTGTACGTGATGGTAACGCCCAGTGTGAAATTATAATTTCATGTAATTTCCCAATAGCGGGACAAATTCCAATCCATTCTAATTCCAATCTCAATCGGGCCACATCAGAGCAGTCGGTGGGCCGCAGATGGCCAGATGGCAGTGAGCTGTAATTTATATATATATATACTACACTATATTATATATATATAGTACTGTGCAAAAGTTTTAGGCACTTGTGAAAAATGTTGCATAGTGATGATTTCTTCAAAAATAATGCCATAAATAGTATTCATTGATCAATTAATGTCATACAAAGTCCAGTAAACATAAATTAAAGCTAAATCAATATTTAGTGTGACCACCTTTGCCCTCATAACAGCACCAATTCTCGTAGGTACACCTGGACACAGTTTTTCTTGGTTGCTGGCTGATAGGAGGTCCCAAGCTTCTTGGAGAATTCGCCACAGTCCTTCTATCTATTTAGGCTGTCACAACTGCTTCTGTCTCTTCATGTAATCCCAGACTGACTCGATGTTAAGTGGGGGGTTCTGTGGGGGCCATGCCATATGTTGCAGAGCTCCCTGTTCTTCTATTCTATTCTATTTGCAAAAGGAAGGAGTCTAACATTTATATTTCCTATTGAAACATTAAAGCTGAAGATATGAATTAACCATCTTAAGACAAATCTTTTTGTGAAACATCTTATGTGCCTAAGACTTTTGCACAGTACTGTATAATATATATATATATATATATATATATATATATATATATATATATATATATATATATATATATATATATATATGTGTGTGTGTGTGTGTGTGTGTGTGTGTGTATGTATTTATTCAGTTGAAGTCAGAAGTTTAAATACACCTTAGCCAAATACATTTAAATGCAGTTTTTTACAATTCCTGACATTTAATCGTAGAAAACATTCCCTATCGAATGTCAGTTAGGATCACTATTTTATTTTAAGAATGTGAAATGTCAGAATAATAGTAGAGAGAATGATTTCTTTCAGCTTTTATTTCTTTCATCATATTCCCTGTGGGTCAGAAGTTTACATGCACTTTGATAGTATTTGGTAGAATTGCCTTTAATTTGTTTAACTTGGGTTCAAACGTTTTGGGTAGCCTTCCACAAGCTTCTCACAATAAGCTGCTAGAATTTTGGCCCATTCGTCCAGACAGAACTGGTGTAACTGAGTCAGGTTTGTAGGCCTCCTTGCTCGCACATGCTTTTTCAGTTCTGCCCACAAATTTTCTATCGACTGAGGTCAGGGCTTAGTGATGGCCACTCTAATACCTTGACTTTGTTGTCCTTAAGCCATTTTTCCACAACTTTGGAGGTATGCTTGGGGTCATTGTCCATTTGAAGACCCATTTGCGACCGAGCTTTAACTTCCTGGCTGATGTCTTGAGATGTTGCTTCAATATTTCCACATAATTTTCCTTCCTCATGATGCCATCTATTTTGTGAAGTGCACCAGTCCCTCCTGCAGCAAAGCACCCCCACAGCCCCTCCTTGCCGAGCAGCCTTTCAGGTTATGTCGATATAGGACTCGTTTTAATGTGAATATAGATACTTGTCTACCTGTTTCCTCCAGCATCTTCACAAGGTCCTTTGCTGTTGTTCTGGGATTTATTTGCACTTTTCACACCAAACTACATTCATCTCTAGGAGACAGAATGCATCTCCTTCCTTAGCGGTATGATGGCTGCGTGGTCCCATGGTGTTTATACTTGCGTACTACTGTTTGTACAGATGAATGTGGTATCTTCAGGCATTTGGAAATTGTGCCCAAGGATGAACCAGACTTGTGGAGGTCCACAATTTTTTTTTCTGATGTCTTGGCTGATTTCTTTTGATTTTCCCATGATGTCAAGTAAAGAGGCACTGAGTTTGAAGGCAGGCCTTAAAATACATCCACAGGTACACTTCCAATTCAGTACACCTTTTATCAGAAGCTAATTGGCTAACTGTCTAAAGCTTGACATTATTTTCTGGAATTTTCCAATCTGCATAAAGGCACAATTAACTTAGTGTATGTAAACTTCTGACCCACTGGAATTGTGATATAGTCAATTAAAAGTGAAACTATCTGTCTGTAAACAATTGTTGGAAAAATTACTTGTGTCATGCACAAAGTAGATGTTCTAAACGACTTGCCAATACTATAGTTTGCTAATATTAAATCTGTGGAGTGGTTAAAATTTTTTTATGTAAACTTTGGACGAGAGACCTTCCATGAGTGCTGATGGTCTCACCCCATCATCACTCTGACGCTTCACTGTGTATATCACTCCGCTTGTGTTCATGCCATTCTAAACTAAAGTGTAACAGCAGTGCAGATGTGTTTAGAAATGCCTCTTTACATTTTATCTTGTGATATTACATATTTTAGCCAGCAGGTGGAGGCAAAAGTCCATTTTGTGTGTAATATGAGCCAGTTGGTTACATGAGTCAGCGTCACACAGTGTTTATATTCAACAGCACTTCCGTGATCACTCATATTACTACTACACTACTAAAGCTAGGAAATAGCTTTAAATGGCTTTAAACTAACAACTTCAGCATTAAGGCTCATCACAGCTGAGAGACACAACAGATTGATTAATTACACAAACTCAAGGCACTTACCTCTTACCGGACTTTCCACTTTGGAGATGACAAAATGGCGGAGGACATTGTGGTTTCTATAGTGAAAGACTCTTGCGTACCAGCTACCACAAAATAGGGAGGAATACCCCCGCTTGGACAGCTATTTTTCCACTGAGAAAATAGGATGAATTTCACCAAAATGACATTATCTTCAGAAAGCTGACTAACACACTACAGCATCATCTCACGCTCCATCTCTCTCTGTCTCTCTCTCTCTCTCTCTCTCTCTCTCTCTCTCACACACACACACACACACACACACACACACATCCTTGTTTCTCCAATTACATGTTAGAAACAGCCCAATCTGTGATACTAGTAGTTCTGAAGTTATGCTTTTGAGAGGCTTGGATGCATCATTTGGTTTGAACCAGCAACGGCAGATTCTGATCTGCCACGTAAGAAAGTAGTTCCATGCACAAATGCGTTTTTTGTGACCGTACTCAGTTTTTCCTAATTTTTTAAAATGTACTTGTTCATTGAACTGTTGTATATAAGCAATATCACACTCGCAATCGTGCTATATGGCCCTATTTCAGCACTGCTACGATTCGGCCTGTGGCCTCGTGCCTGTGGCCGAATCACACCAGTGCTGATTTAGGGCCATACAGCGAGTGTGATATTGCTTATATATATATATATACACTATATTGCCAAAAGTATTCGCTCACCCATCCAAATAATTGAATTCAGGTGTTCCAATCACTTCCATGGCCACAGGTGTATAAAATGAAGCACCTAGGCATGCAGACTGCTTCTACAAACATTTGTGAAAGAATGGGCCGCTCTCAGGAGCTCAGTGAATTCCAGCGTGGTATTGTGATAGGATGCCACCTGTGCAACAAGTCCAGTCGTGAAATTTCCTCGCTTCTAAATATTCCACAGTCAACTGTCAGAGGTATTATAACAAAGTGGAAGCGATTGGGAATGACAGCAACTCAGCCACGAAGTGGTAGGCCACGTAAAATGACAGAGCGGGGTCAGCGGATGCTGAGGCGCATAGTGCGCAGAGGTCACCAACTTTCTGCAGAGTCAATCACTACAGACCTCCAAAGTTCATGTGGCCTTCAGATTAGCTCAAGAACAGTGCGTAGAGAGCTTCATGGAATGGGTTTCCATGGCCGAGCAGCTGCATCCAAGCCATACATCAGCAAGTGCAATGCAAAGCGTCGGATGCAGTGGTGTAAAGCATGCCACCACTGGACTCTAGAGCAGTGGAGACGCGTTCTCCGGAGTGACGAATCACGCTTCTCCATCTGGCAATCTGATGGACGAGTCTGGGTTTGGTGATTGCCAGGAGAACGGTACTTGTCTGACTGCATTGTGCAAACTGTGAAGTTTGGTGGAGGGGGGATTATGGTGTGGGGTTGTTTTTCAGGAGCTGGGCTTGGCCCCTTAGTTCCAGTGAAAGGAACTCTGAATGCTTCAGCATACCAAGAGATTTTGGACAATTCCATGCTCCCAACTTTGTGGGAACAGTTTAGGGATGGCCCCTTCCTGTTCCAACATGACTGCGCACCAGTGCACAAAGCAAGGTCCATAAAGACATGGATGAGCAAGTTTGGTGTGGAAGAACTTGACTGGCCTGCACAGAGTCCTGACCTCAACCCGATAGAGCACCTTTGGGATGAATTAGAGCGAAGACTGCGAGCCAGGCCTTCTCATCCAACATCAGTGTCTGACCTCACAAATGCGCTTCTGGAAGAATGGTCAAAATTCCCATAAACACACTCCTAAACCTTGTGGAAAGCCTTCCCAGAAGAGTTGAAACTGTTATAGCTGCAAAGGGTGGGCCGACGTCATATTAAACCCTATGTATTAAGAATGGGATGTCACTTAATTTCATATGCGTCTAAAGGCAGATGAGCGAATACTTTTGGCAATATAGTGTATATATATATATATTTTTTTTTTTTTTTTTTTTTTTTTTAAAGTGCCTGAAACATTTACACAGTACTGTATATGGCAGAGACTATTTGCACTAAATGTAAAAAGCAACAAAAAGCATCTTCTTTGCATTAGATGCTATTTGCACTCTAGTGCAAATAGTGGCAGATACTCTTACACCCCTGTTTAAATACTAACATACAGTATAGTGGCATCACTGCAGTATTTTTATTGTGTTTATTTGAAGTCCCACATACACCCTACACAAACCCCTACTCCTAACCCTACCTTACAAAAATTAACTATGGTTTTACTACAGTAACCATAGTATCACCATGGAAATTTTCCAGTAAAATCAAAGTAACCACAAAATTAAACATGGTTACTATTAACTACAAATAACAACAAGATACTGTAGTAAACCATGTTCAGTACATCAGAACTATATACTGTTGTTTCCACCAAAACACATGGTTACTACAATATTACTACAGTAAAACCATGGTTAATTTTATCTGGATCAAATATTTCTCTCAACTCCCAAACCTTCCCTGTGACCAAATCACTGTGAGGAATCTCTTTTATTTATTACTATAAGTAGTATTATAGGAATTTTTAAGATTAAAGACATGGGGGAAAGTCTATCAATAGGTAGGATTCAAACCTAAATCTCCAATGTGACAGCACATTCACATACCGTTGTTACACCCAGAGCTACTACATCTGAACATAGGGACACAGTTTGTCATAAAATCCTGTGTTTTCACCAGACTATTGGAGCGCAAATAGTCACTTAGTTATCCAATCTCTTAATCCACTAAATGTTGAACCCGTTAACCAGTTTAATGTCTCTGCCCCATCGTGAATAATTCAGATATGCCCGCCTTCATCTGATCAGCAGTTGACCCCAAATAAATCTGTCGTGGCTGTCTTGAGTTTGGTCTGAGCAGTTGTGGGCGGAGTTAGTGTAAATAGCCTCTGCCTACAAGATGGGCTATTTGCACATAGTGTAAATAGACACTCCGTATATATATATATATATATATATATATATATATATGTGTGTGTGTGTGTGTGTGTGTGTGTGTGTGTGTGTGTGTGTGTGTGTTTAATGCACAAGTTTTATTGTTGGAATATACTTTGATGTCAATTTGTTTGTTCCGGTTCCCTATCTCACTCGACGTTGTGTTGATGTAGGGGTCACTCTTTGGAGCCTGAGACACCTCTGGTCTTTGATAAAAGGCCAATGAAAATTGGCGAGTGGTATTTGCATGCCACTCCCCCGGACATACGGGTATAAAAGGAGCTGGTATGCAACCACTCATTCAGATTTTCTCTTCGGAGCCGAACGGTCGATGCTCACTGAGCTGAATACTACTGTTCATTCACCTCTGCTGGATCTGACGGCGCATTTCAGTGGCTTCTCCCCCCTCTGCACTGGTGCACTGCAGAGAAGGCCCCTGGGTGCTTCGGCAGAAATAAAAGAGTATATTTCTCTAAAAGAGTATATTTCTCTAAAAGAGCGGCACACACGGAACGTCTCTTTAAAGACGCGTCTTTTTAAAGATGCTTTTCCGATTGTGTGTTATTCCTGGTTGCGCTCGTTATGTCTCGCCTTCTGACGGTCACGATCACTGTCTTTCGTGTCTGGGCACTGCTCACGCAGAGACAGCGTTCGTGGATGGTCATATTCTCATTGCAAGAATATGTCCATGGCAACATTGCGGTCGTGGCTCGCCTTCGTAAGAAAGCAAGCCACCCCAGAGGCTCCCGCCTCAGTCCTTTTACCCACGGGTATGAGGCCAGCGCGGCTAGCACTGGGGGCGATTTGGGGACCCCAATGGGACCGCCTCCGCTGGGTATCCCCCCGTGGACCTCCCATTCCCCAGCACACTCGTCTGCCCCGATTGGGCTTCCGGATGAGTCCGCCGGCTCGTCTAACTGCGAGTTCGACCTCTTATTCGGAGCCCGCGAAAGTGATGAGCTCTCAAGAGCAGCATCAGAGAGCGTGCTCGTCCAGTCGGAAGCCTCAGCTGGGCTCCTCCCTTCGGGGTTGATTGCCCAGTCACAGGCTGACGCGTAGATGACGACATGCTTTCCCGGGCAGCCGCGAGTGTCGGCTAGAGTGGAACTCACTGCTCTTCCCTGAACCCTCACGGCTCGGTGGATAAAGATGCTCATGGTGCACCTATGCTCGCAGAGCGCCGCCACCTGGCATGGGTGCCTAATGCCCCCATCCAAGGCCTGTAGGTTTACATCGTCTCTGAAGTCCAAGGCCTATGGTGCCGCTGGACAAGCCGCCTCTGCCCTGCATGCCATGGCTCTCCTGCAAGTCCGCCAAGGCGCTAAAGGAACTGCAAGAGGGTAGTTCCGCCTCGGGATTGATGCAGGAACTGTGCTCGGCGACCGACCTCGCTCTCTGAGCGACGGAGGTCACGGCGCGGTCTCTCGGGCGGACGATGGCCACACTAGTGGTCCAGGAGTGCCACCTTTGGCTCAACCTGGTCGAGATGGGTGAGGCTGACAAGACACGATTCCTTGCTGCCCCCATTTCCCAGGCAGGCCTATTCGGTGACACCGTCGAGGACTTTGCCCAGCAGTTTTCGATGGTAGAGCAGTAGATGGATGCTAGCTGGCAAATCCTGCCCCGGCACGGCTCAAGATCCCGCACCCCGTCTACTCATCGCCAAGGGCGTCCCCCTGCGGTGACTGCACCGGCTCCGCCGCAACACGCCCCTTCGGCCCGGCCCCGGCGTGGAGCCCACCGCAGGAAGCAGATGCCACCCGTCTCACGGCCGCTCAGAACCCGTGAAAGGCTTCAAAGCGACCTTGAGACGGGCGACCCAGGGACAACGAAACCCGCTGCTCTGGAGCTGGTAAGCAGATCTCCATCTTTTTGTTACCTTTTGCATTTAATTGCACTGCATGCCCAAGTGGCTGCAGTACTCAAGTGCTCAGCAAGAGCGGTTTCATTGTTCTCTGGGTCACGTATCCGGTGTGCACAGCCGTCATCATGACCACTGTCCACCACTCTATTTGGCAGGTTTGGTGCTCCAGCGGTGGTCTCCCACCCCTGAGCGCCCAGCTGTGGCACAAATCCACCCCCGATGTGACAGTCTCCACGGGTCACGAGGACAGGCCTCTTCCTCCCCCGTCCCAGGCTGTTCCGGGGGTGGTCACAAGGAGCCAGGTAAGTGCTTTGATGTCCTTAGACTCAGCACGGCCACGACGTGGTTTGGCACCTCAAGCTCCGCCCCGCCGTGAGGCCCCACCTGCTGGTACGTCCGATGACGTTGTCCCTTTGGTCCCCCTTGCGCGGAACTTGGATGCATGCCTTGCGCTTTCCAATCCGTCACGAGGGCTGGTCCAGACCAGGTTCAGCGGTGTCCACTTCACCTTGGTGAAGGACGAAAACGCTGCTACCTTGCGCAGAGATCGCTACCCTCCTACGGAAGGGCACGATAGAACCTGTTCCTCCAGCCAAGATGAAGAAGGGGTTTTTCAATCCCTAATTTATTGTAACGAAAGAAGGCGGTGAGTTGCAGCCAATCTTGGACCTGAACTAGGCTTTACACAGACCCCCGTTCAAGATGTTGACACAAAAACGCATTCTGGCGAGCGTCTGGCATCAAGACTGGTTCGCAGCGGTAGACCTGAAGGATGCGTACTTCCACGTATCTATCCTTCCTCGACACAGACCCTTCCTGCGGTTTGCGTCCGAGAGTCAGGCGTATCAGTACAAAGTCCTCCCTTTCAGCCTGTCCCTGTCTCCTCGCGTCTTTACGAAGGTCGTAGAGGCTGCCCTTGCCCTGTTAAGGGAGGTGGGCATTCGCGTTCTCAACTATCTTGACGACTGGCTAATCCTAGCTCATTCTGGAGACATGTTGTGCGTACACAGGGACCTGGTGCTCTCACACCTCAGCCGACCAGGGCTCAACTAGGAAAAGAGCAAGCTCCTCCCAGTTCAGAGCATCTCTTTTCTCGGTTTGGAGTAGGACTCAGTCTCCTTGAGCGTGCCCAGTCGGTGCTGGCCTGTTTGAAGGCATTCAAACAGGAAACAGCAGTTCCACTGAAACTTTTTCAGAGGCTCCTGGGGCATATGGCATCCTCAGCGGTGGCCACCCCGCTCGGGTTGATGCATATGAGGCCGCTTCAGCACTGGCTCCAGACTCGAGTCCCGAGATGGGCCTGGCGCCATGGGACACGTCGCGTGGTCATCACGCCAGTCTGTCACCGTCTTTTCAGCTCTTGGACCGACCTCTCGTTTCTACGGGCAGGTGTTCCTCTAGAACTGGTCTCCAGGCATGTCGTGGTCATGACAGATGCCTCCAAAATGGGCTTGGGCGCTGTTTGCAATGGGCATGCAGCTGCCGGCCTCTGGATGGGTCTGCGACTGCATTGGCACATCAACTGCCTCGAGTTGTTGGCAATTCTGCTCGCCCTGCATAGGTTTCGGCCGTTGATCCAGGGCAAGCACGTGTTAGTTCAAACAGACAACACGACAATGGTAGCATATGTCAACCGCCAAGGCGGTTTGTGCTCTCGTTGTATGTCACAACTCGCCCACCGTCTCCTCCTCTGGAGTCACAGCACTTCAAGTCACTGCAAGCCACTCACATCCCGGGCAACCTCAACACTACAGTGGATGTGCTGTCACGACAGGTTACCCTAGGGGAGAGTGGAGACTCCACCCTCAGGTGGTCCAGCTGATTTGGAGTCGATTCGACAGGCACAGGTGCACCTGTTTGCCTCCCAAGAATCCTCCCCACTGCCTGGTCTGGTACGCCCTGACCGAGGCCCCCCTTGGCATAGACGCGCTGGCACACAGCTGGCCCCCTGGCATGCGCAAATATGCGTTTCCCCCAGAGAGCCTGCTTGCACAGACCCTGTGAAAGGTCAGGGAGGACGAGGAGCAGGTCATCCTGGTAGCACCCTACTGGCCCGCCCAGACATGTTTCTCGGACCTCACGCTCCTCGCGACAGCTCCCCCCTGGTGAATTCCCCTGAGGAAGGACCTTCTTTCTCAGGGACAGGGCACCATCTGGCACCCAAACCCAGACCTCTGGAATCTCCATGTCTAGCCCCTGGACGGTGGTAGACATGACCACTCAGGCTAGGGCCCCCTCTACGAGGCGCCTGTTCGCTAAGTGATGTTCTTCCCGTCGGGAAGACCCCCAGAGATGTGCAGTCGGATCAGTGCTTTCCTTCTTGCAGGAGAGGTTGGAAGGGAGGCTGTCCCCTTCCACCTTGAAGGTGTACATTACCGCCAGAGCAGCACACCACGACGCAGTCGATGGTAAGTCCTTAGGGAAGCACGACCTGATCATCAGGTTCCTAAGAGGTGCCAGGAGGCTGAATCCCTCCAGACCGTGCCTCGTTCCCTCATCGGACCTCTGTAGTTCTTCAGGGTCTACAGAGAGCCCCCTTTGAGCCTTTGCAGTCAGCTGAGCTTAAGGCACTCTCCTTGAAGACTGCCCTTCTGACTGCGCTCACTTCCATCAAGAGGGTAGGTGACCTGCAAGCGTTCTCTGTCAGCGAAACGTGCCTGGAGTTCAGTCCAGGTTACTCTCACGTGACCCTGAGACCCTGACTGGGCTATGTGCCCAAGGTTCCCACCACCCCTTTAGGGACCAGGTGGTGAACCTGCAAGTGCTGCCCCAGGAGGAGGCAGACCCAGCCCTATCGTCGCTGTGTCCGGTGCGTGCTTTACGCATCTATTTGGATCGCACGCAGAGCTTTAGAATCTCTGAGCAGCTCTTTGTCTGCTTTGGTGCACAGCGGAAAGGAAGCGCTGTCTCCAAGCAGAGGATCGCCCACTGGCTCATTGACGCCATAACTATGGCATATGTAGCCTAGGACATGCCGCCCCCGGTAGGGCTACCAGCCCATTCTACCAAGGGTGTAGCGGCTCCCTGGGCCCTGGCCAGGGGTGCCTCTCTAACAGATATTTGCAGAGCAGCAGGCTGGGCAACACCCAACACCTGTGCAAGGTTCTACAACCTCCGGGTGGAACCGGTTTCATCCCAGGTAGTGGCACGCAACACAAGCGATAAGCCCGGGATAGCTGGCCGGGTGTATCGATTGCACATAGCGCCTTCCACCTCCCTTGGAGCTGAAGACGTGCGCCATTAATTCCCAGTAGTGTTTCTCAAACTTTGTTCACTGGTTGACTTCCTCCGAGCCCTGTGGCAGTCGAGTTTTCAGAGAGACTCGCTGCCGGCCCAGTACACGCGCTAAGTAAGAGTCCTTTTCCAGGGTAGGTGCTCCGCATGTGGCGGTTCCCTGTAAGGCTAACCCCATGCTATATATATCTTCCGCTAGTTCATTTCCCTGCTGGCAAACTGCGTCTTCCTTGGGTAGAACCCCTCTGCCCCAGTCTCCATGTTTGTAGTAACTCCTCCCCCATTGGGCAGGATCTACCTTGAAGGCTCTCCACATGGTTGGAAAGACCATGTGACGTATTCTTCCACTTAAATATCCCCCCCCCCCCTTGGGCGAGGTGTGGTCACCTGGCGGCCCAGTCGGATAATCCCCCTTCTTTTTTAGGGAGTGGAAAAAGAGAAGGGGATAAGAGGCCATGACTGGGTTAAGCCTGTCTCTATCTTTGGGTAGTCGACTTGTCCCCAAAAAGGGCCGTTCGACACTCATAAATATGTTGAGGGAGGTTACGTTTCGACCTGGTGCGCTGGCTATGAGGCACACAGCAGTCTGCCCACCACACACCGCCAGTTCACGTAACACAGTTCAGCCAGTTGTGGCATTTCGTATAGGGACCCCTAGTGTCACTACATCGACACAACGTCAAGTGAGTGACAGATAGGGAACGTCATGGTTACTTGTGTAACCTCCATTCCCTGATGGAGGGAACGAGACATTGTGTCCCTCCTGCCACCTTGCTGAACTACCCGCTGAAATGGCCGGACCTTATATCGGCTCCTCAGCATAAAACCTGAATGAGTGGTTGCATACCAGCTCCTTTTATACCCGTATGTGTGGGGGAGTGGCATGCAAATACCACTCACCAATTTTCTTTGGCCTTTTATCAAAGACCAGAGGTGTCTCGGGCTCCCAAGAGTGACCCCTAGTGTCACTACATCGACACAATGTCTCGTTCCCTCCATCAGGGAACGGAGGTTACACAAGTAACCATGACGTTTTGTACCTTTATTAGTTAGACAGATTGAGTAGAGGGGGAGTCCTAACTGTGGAAAACTGGGAATAATTTGCTTATAATTTCCAATAGTTTGGCTACTGATGCAGGTATATGAGCTGTTTCTTTCTTTTTCTTTTTTTCTTCACGTTTTATGTAGTCAAATGGATTTTGAATAAAACTTAAGTTGCCCATGGATTACACACTTCAATTCCTTCTCATTGTTAGGAGAGAGTGATGTATAATCAGGGGTTAAATTGGGCCGGTACAGTCCGGAATGGCGTTCTGGCATCTTTGATTCCAAAAAGAAAGAAAAAATGCTTGTTTGTCAATGCATTCCATTTATTGTTTTCTCCGATGCGGTTTTTGTTTGATCCATTTGACACATTCCATCTCTGTTTAGAGAGTGTACTTTTTTAAAAATATTTCAAGTTCATTATGCTTCATTCTAATCATTTGCAGATGCTGGTAGAGGCAGCATATCTGAGAGCGGCACGAGACCACGCGCTCCCGCACACAAACGCACGTTCCACTTCTTTATCGCGCCGTATTCCGATCTCTGTTTCAAAGAAATCATGTAATATGGAATCAACTGCTCATCAGTTTCTTAGATCCACTGATGTGCAGGAGCGATTTTGCTTAGTTTTGTTAAAAAGCTGTATACACGAGGGGGTTTTGAATCTGGAATCACTCACATCCAAAGCAACATCACAGAACAACATATAATATAGCACAATATATAACCTGAGATCAAAAGACCACTCGACCAACACACTAAAAGGTTTCACTGTTATTTGCATATGTATGTGTGTACTCCATGTTTGTTGATTCAGAGTTTTTATTTTGTGTTTCTTTTGTTAAAAAAATTAAAAAAAAAATAAAAATAAAAAAAAGAGGGGGAGGTTTATTTACAAAAATTAACAAAGCAACAGGAAATAAAACATGCTAAACAAAACAAGGACAGGTGAACTGACTAAATTAAACTCTCAAATAACTAAGAGTTAAGAAATCTTTCTAACTCCCATTGAAAAAGAAAGAAACACAGAAAAGAAATCTTCGGGGTCAGCTTGTTTGCCTGCTCTGTCTACTGTAATCTATTTTAACTAAACAAGATAAAACTCACCATTCTCTTAAAATAAATGAAATCAAAAACATCAAACAAACACTAAACACTGGAGTAGGTTTCCTGGGGTGGTAGCAGCAATGAAGTGCAGCCAGCACCTCTTTAAATAAGCAGGACTCCAGGTGTAACAGGTTAGAGTCTCTGCCCACATCTGATTGGCAGCGTACACAGGAAAAAAACAGAAGCCAGAGAGCAGGAGCTTGTAACACCCCCACCCATAAAACATTAAATAATAATCAATTATTTAATGAAGCACAGATAACTCTAACAATACCTGCCATATACCCACTGTCTGGAACACAAGCAAAAGCACAATTCAGACAGGTCCAAAGGAATAAAAGGCAGTTCAATAACAGGACACAGAGGTAGTGTGGACAGAAAAAAGAAAAGAGTATCTGCTAAAACACATTTCAAAAGTTATTTCCAAACACGCTTAGGCCAACTGAAGAACTAGCAACCTGCTTGAAGTGAGTGAAATAACTGTCATCCTTTTCTACAGAAGGAATGACCAAACAAATGTTTCTACTGATATCGAATTCAGTAGTAACTGCAGCAAGATCGGAACGGAACCAGCACATGTGGAGCACCTACCCCAGTACAGGGCCTAACTAGTACACATACTGGGCCGGCAGTGAGTTTCTCCGCAAACTCGTCTGCCACAGGGCTAAGGAGGAAAGTCATCCAAGGATCACAACCTGTGAACACGACTGGGAGTCAAAAGCACACGTCTTCACCTCATGGGAGGGGAAAGGCGCTATGCGCAAGCGGTACACCCGGCCAGCTGTCCCGGAACTTACCTGTTCGGACCTGACAACACACGGGACGAAACCGGCTCAACCCGGAGATTATAGAACCTCGCAAAGGTGTTGGGTGTTGCCCAGCCCGCTGCTCTGCAGATGTCTGCCAAAGAGGCGCCACCGGTCAGGGCTCAGGAGGCCGCTACACTCCTAGTAGAGTGGGCTCATAACCCCACGGGGGTGCGGCATGTCCTGAGCGTGATATGCCATCACGATGGTGTCAACGACCCAGTGTGCGATCCTCTGTTTGGAGACAGCGCTTCCTTTCCACTGTCCACCAAAGCAGACAAAGAGCTGCTCGGAGCTTCTAAAGCTCTGTGTGCGATCCAAACAGACACAGCAACGCCAAAGCTGGGTCTGCCTCCTCCTGGGGCAGCGCTTGCAGGTTCACCACCTGATCCCTAAACAGGGTTGTTGGACCCTTGGGCACATAGCCCAGTCGGGGTCTCAGGATCACGTGAGAGTAACTTAGACCGAACTCCAGGCACAATTCGCTGACAGAGAATGCCTGCAGGTCCCCTACCCTCTTGATGGAAGTAAGCGCAGTCAGGAGGGCAGTCTTCAAAGAGAGTGCCGTAAGTCTACTGACTCCAGGGGCTCAAAGAGAGCACCCCGTAGACCCCGAAGGACTACAGAGAGGTCCCACGAGGGCATGAGGCGTGGTCTGGAGGGATTCAACCACCTAGCGCCTCTCAGGAACCTGATGATCAAGTCGTGCTTCCCCAAATACTTACTATCCATTGCCTCGTGATGTGCCGAAATGGCGGCTACATACACCTTCAAGGTGGAGGGGGACAGCTGCCCCTCCAGCCTCTCCTGCAGGAAGGAAAGCACCAATCCGACTGCGCATCTCTGGGGGTCTTCGCGTCGGGAAGAACACCACTTAGCGAACAGACGCCACTTCAAGGCATACAGGCGCCTCGTAGAGGGAGCCCTAGTCTGAGTGATCGTGGAGTCTCCACTCTCCCCTGAGCGTAACTTGTCGTGTCAGCGCGTCCGCTGTGGTGTTGAGGTCGCCCGGGATGTGAGTGGCTCGTAGCAACTTGAGGCGCTGCTGACTCCAGAGGAGGAGACGGCAGGCGAGTTGTGTCATGCAACGGGAGTGTAGACCGCCTTGACAGTTGATGTACGCTACCGTCACCACGTTGTCTGTCCAGACCAACACGTGCTTGCCCTAGATCAACGGCCGGAACCTCCGCAGGGCGAGCAGTACTGCCAACAACTCGAGGCAGTTGATGTACCAATGCAGCCGTGGGACAGTCCAGGAGCCGGTGGCTGTGTGCCGGTTGCATACATCAACCCAGCCCGTCTTGGAGGTGTCCGTCGTAACCACGATGTGCCTGGAGACCTGCTCTAGGGGAACCCCTGCCCGTAGAAATGCAAGGTCGGTCCAAGGGCTGAAGAGGCGGTGACAGATCGGCGTGAAGACCACGTAATGTGTCCCGTGGCGCCATGCCCATCTCGGGGCTCGAGTCTGAAGCCAGTGCTGAAGTGGTCTCATATGCATCAACCCGAGCGGTGTGGCAACCGCTGAGGATGCCATATGCCCCAGAAGCCTCTGAAAAATTTTCAGTGGAACCACTGTCTTCTGTCTGAACGCCTTCAGAAATTTCAGCACCGACTGTGCGTGCTCGTTTGTGAGGCGTGCCGTCATTGAGACTGAGTCCAACTCCAAGCCGAGAAAAGAGAAGCTCTGAACCGGGCAGAGCTTGCTCTTTTCCCTGTTGACCCGAACCCCAGTCGGCTGAGGTGCATGAGCACCAGGTCCCTGTGCACACACAACACATCCCGAGAGTGAGCTAGGATTAGCCACTACCCTTAGCAGGGCAAGGGCTGCCTCTGCAACCTTCATGAAGACGCGAGGGGACAAGGACAGGCCGAAGGGGAGGACTTTGTACTGGTATGCCTGGCCCTTGAAAGCAAACCACAGGAAGGGTCTGTGTCGAGGTAAGACCAAGACGTGGAAGTACGCTTCCTTCAAGTCTACCGCCGCGAACCAATCTTGATGCCGGACACTCGCTAAAACTTGAACGGGAGTCTGTGCAAGGTCCGGTTCAGTACTCGCAACCCACCGCCTTTCTTCAGTACAATGAAGTAGGGGCTGTAAAACCCCTTCTTCATCTCGGCTGGAGTGACAGGCTCTATCGCACTCTTCCGTAGAAGGGTAGCGATCTCCGCATGCAAGGTAGTGGTGTTCTCGCCCTTCACCAAGGTGAAGCAGTCGCCGCTGAACCTGGGCGGGCACCTGGTGAACTGAATCGAGTAGTCAAGTCGGACGGTCCAGGTCAGCCATCGCAACTGGTTGGAAAGTGCGAGCCACGCGTCCAAACTCCGGGCGAGGGGGACCAAGGGGATAATCATGTCGGACGTACCGGCAGGTGGGGCCTCGCAGCAGGGCTGAGCCTGAGGCGCCACATCGAGGGGGCTCGAACCCCGTGGCCGAGTCCAGAGACATCGAAGCACTTACCTGGCTCCTGATGCCCACCATAAGTTTGGTCGAGGAGGGGGGAGGAGGAACATCATCCACACAGTCCGTCAGAACCAACCCAGTGTGGGCATGTTTGTGCCACAGCTGGGCGCGCAGGGGCGGGGGGTCTGCCGCTGGAGCACCAAACCTGCCAAAATGGGGTGGTGGACGGCGGTCATGACGACGGCCGTGCGCACCTGACATGTGACCCAGAGAACAAGGAAACCACCCTTTTTTTGAAGTTTTGGGTACCGCAGCCTCTTGGGCATGTGGTGAAAAATGAAACAAAAGATTCTCCTCCCGGCCCTCCACCAGGGGATGGAGTGGTCGGTCTACCAGCGGGTCTCCTCGTCCCTGGGTCGCCTGTCTCAGGGGCGCTTCGAAGCCTTCCTAATGGTGTCTGCTTTCTCCAGTGGGCTCCATGCCGGGGCCGGGCCACGGGGGCGGGCTGTGGTGGAGTCTGTGCTGTTGCTGCAGGAGGACGCCCTTGGCGACGAGCAGATGTGGTGCAGGGTCTTGAGCCGCGCCGGGGCAGGATATGTTTAATGGCCTCTGTCTGCTGCTTCACCACCGAGAACTGCTGGGCAAATTCCTCGACGGTGTCGCCAAACAGGCCAACTTAGGAGAAGGGGGTGTCAAGGAACCGTGCCTTTTCAGACTCTCTCATGTCGACCAGGTTGAGCCAAAGGTGGCGTTCCTGGACAACCAGGTGGACATCGCCTGCCCGAGAGACTGCGCCGTGACCTTCGTCGCCCAGAAAGCGAGGTCGGTTGCCGAGCGCAGTTCCTGCATCAATCCCGGGTCAGAACTACCATAGTGCAGCTCTTTTAGCGCCTTGGCTTGGTGTTCCTGTAGGAGAGCCATGGCATGCAGGGCGGAGGCGGCTTGTCCAGCGGCACCGTAGGCCTTAGCTGTCAGAGATGACGTAAACCTACAGGCGCTGGACGGGAGCTTCGGTCGTCCGCGCCTTATCCACCTGGGGGATCACCGAATACCCCTTGGCCGCCCCACCATCGAGGGTAGTGAGAGCGGGGGAGCTGAAAGATCAGGACTGGGTAGTAAAAGGTGCACCCCATGATTCTGTCAGGTCCTCATGCACTTCCGGGAAGAAAGGAACCGGGGCGGGGCATGACCGTGAGCGGTGCTCTGGGCCCAGGAACCAATCATCGAGCCGCGAGGGTTCAAGGGAGAGTGGAGGGTTCCACTCAAGCCCGACGCTCGTGGCTGCCCGGGAAAGCATGTCCGTCATCTCCGTGTCGGCCTGAGACTGGCCGAAGCCTCCGCATCAGAGTGGAGGAGCCGGCTCTCCGATGCTGCGCTCGATAGCTCATTGTCTTCCCGGGCCCCGAATAAGAGGTTGAACTCACTCTGAGACGAGCCGGCGGTCTCATCCGAGAGCCCGACTGGGGCAAGCGAGCGTGCTGAGGAATGTGAGGTCCGTGGGGGGTTACCCGGTGGAGGTGGTCCCATTGGAGTCCCCAAAACGCCCCCAGTGTTAACCGACGCGGCCTCATACACATAGGTAGAAGGACCAAGGTGGGGAGCCGCTGGGGTGGCTTGCTTTCTTACGAAGGCAAGCCGCAACTGCAACACTGCCATGGTCATGTTCTCGCAATGAGAACAAGACCCATCCACGAACGAAGTCTCCGTGTGGGCAGTGCCCAGACATGTAAGACCACGATCGTGGCCATCAGAATTGGAGAGATAATGACCACAACCAGGAATAACAAACAAGCGGAAAGGCATCTTTAAAAAGACGTTCCGTGTGTGCCGTTCTTTTAGAATTGAAAATATACTCTTTTTTAGAATATACTCTTTTGTTGTTCTGCCGAAGCGCCCAGGGGCATTCTCTGCACTCCACGGGTGCAGAGGGGGAGAAGCCGCTGAAATGCGCTGTAAATCCAGCAGATGAGGTGAATGAACTCGGCGGATGAATTCAGCTCATTGAATAGAACTGCTTGGTTCCGAAGAGAAAATCTGAATGAGTGGTTGCATACCAGCTCCTTTTATACCCGTATGTCCGGGGAAGTGGCATGCAAATTCCACTTGCCAATTTCCATTGGCCTTTTTTCAAAAAGCAGAGGTGATTGGGGCTCCCAAGGGTGACATTTAGTGTCACTACATCGACACAACTTCGAGTGAGTGACAGATAGGGAACTGAAATTACTATTGTATCATAAAAGCAATCGGTAATATATGACATAAGTGTTGCTGAAATAAGAAAATAATCAATTCTGGAATAAGACTGGTGTGTTCTAGAAAAGCAAGAGTACTGAATATCCTTAGGATGTAATTGTCTCCATATTTCCAATAGGTTTAAGTCCTTTATAAAATAACTAAGTGTCTTTCTGGTCTGTCTATATGACTGATCAAGGCCAGAAGAACGATCTCTAATAGGGTCCAGTGTACAATTGAAATCCCAACCAATTACATAAAACCCAGAAAGGCTGGATAAAGTCAGAAAGAGGTTACTATAGAATTTTGGGATGTCCTCATTAGGGCCATAAATATTGACAAGAATCAGTGATTTAGACAGTAAAGTCCCTAGAACAATTAAATGTCTACCTGATGGATCCTGTATTGTCTTAGCTATTTGAAATGGAATGTATTTATGGATCATTGTACTAACGCCTCTTGCCTGAGAACTAAATGAAGCTGAAAACACTTGACCAGGCCATCTATTACGTATTCTACAGATATCTTTAGACATTAAATGTGTTTCCTGGAGAAAAACAATTTTTGATTGTAGCTGTTTTATCCTAGTCATCACTTGTTTGATTTTAGTAAGAGTATGCAGCCCCCTACAGTTCCAAGAAATAAACTTAACCACAATAATCTCTGCCATATCTTATAGTATGAGATAATCCAATACTCTTCCTAGTTTTGAAACAGAAAATCACCTGTACCTTGTGACAAAAAAAGTAAAACTAAAAAACAACACAATTAGAAACATCAACCAATAGAAACATTTTAACATCACAACTGTGAATTGCCGAGAACCACCAGCAAATCCACACACTTCTTTATTTCTAACTTCCCCCATCTAAATGGTACGTTGAATCACATCCCTGAGCTCCGCTGAATTTACCTTGTCCCCTTATAAGGAATACATCCTATTGATAATCGTCTGCTATTCACATATTCCTGAGTGTGAACAAATCATTGAAATAATGTCACCAGATTACATATTCATTAGAAAGTCGTCAACTTCGGATGGAGTTTGAAAGACATGAGATTGGCCATTAACAATAACCCGAAGGTGCGCTGGAAAGATGAATCCATACAGTAGGCCCTTAGCTCGAAGCTTCTTCTTGACTTCATCGAATTGTCTCCGTTGCTTGTTTACTTCAGCAGAAAGGTCTGGGAAAAACATGACTCGATGATTTTGGCACAGCATATCTTTCTTCACTCTGGCCACATGCATTACATGCTCCTTGTCTCTGTAATCCAAGAACTTCACGATCATCACTTGGAGTTGAATTCATGTCCGTATCAGACCTTCACATACTGCTAATCCTGTGTGCCCTCTCTATGTCCAGGGGCTTTCGCAGTGGCTCCATGTCCAGCGCCTCAGGTAACCAGCTTTCTAGGAATGCACATGCATCACTGCCCTCAGATTTTTCTGGTAAACCTAAGAGTCTCAGGTTGGATTATCGACTGCAATTCTCAAGGTCATCTATTTTCCAGGTAAGTGCAGCAACTTTCTTTTCGAGAGAGCTGGTTGTCGATTGAAGTGTAGTAATCTAATCTTCGGTCTGTGAAATGTGTTCCTCCGTCTGCGTCAATCTTCCGAAACACTCTGCAACTTGATTTTTATCATCTTGTACATCTGAAAGGATGGTTTCAAATTGAGAAGCCATGTCGACTCTCACTGTATGTATTGCTTGGAGGATATCACTTGTGTCAGTGTGGAAGCTGCTAGCTTGATCTCCATAACTCGGTGACGAGTTCCCTTCGCCATACTCAACACGCGACAGTTCTTCCAGGCCCTCAGAGTCCGACGCAATATCTGTTACTTTTTTCGGCTTCTGCTTTGTTGGTTTAGGCGACATTTCAGACAACATTCACTTAGGAAACAAACTGTGGTCGAAGTTTGAATGAAACAGGGATAAAATTTAAGAAATCTCTATACAAATTACAGCGGAGCCAACTCGTGCATCTCGTCAACACGTCGCCATAACCGGAAGTCCCAGCTTTTATTGACAGTAAGTATTTACAAAGGTACGCTTTTCTGATGACCCAGAATTTTTAAACTTTACATCTATATCAGTTGAGTGACACATTCAAAGTCATAGTGTGAATATATAACCTAATATTTCTAAAAAGCAGGATAAAAAAAAAAAAAAGCAGGATATGTCATAATTATACAACCCCTATTGCATGTAGCTTTTTCTTAAATATGTAAGGCTACACAAGTAATTGTTTTAAAACAAAATTAAGTCATCAATCTGCAATGGCACTTATTTAAGTTTTAAAATTTAAGTTTAGCATTGTAAGCAAAAATGTATTTCTATGCAAAAATGCAATTAAAAATAAGCTGTCTCAAAAGCTAATAGAGGAGATTATTTCATTACACAAGAAAGGTCATGGCTAAAAGTACATTTCTAAGGAACTTCAATTTCCAATAGACAAAGTTGGCAGCACCATTCATACATTTTTTTTAAATATGGTACAACAGCAATCTTGGAAGAAAGCAAAACTTCACCAAGGGAAATGTTGACTCCAGTTGACTGAATATTCAAGAAGTAATTAGGAAAGACCTGTGGAGTCCTGGAAGAAGGTTTTATAGACATATGACACTAAACTGAAAATGAGTTTTAGACCCATGGGTCAGCAGTACATCTGGAGTAAGATGACAAGGTGATGACAAGAATGACACCATCCCTACAGTCAAGCATGGAGGTGGGTCAGTCCTGTTATGGGGGTGTTTTGCGGCTGCAGGAAATGGCTATCCTGACTATGTGACTGACACCATGGATTCTTTCAGGTATCATGCCATTTTGGCATGAAAATGTGATGCCTTCAGTGTGTAAATTGAAGCTCGGTGATCACTGGACTTTCCAGCAAGACAATAACACCAAGGATACATCCAAGTTGTCCAAAATCTGGTTCAGGGATAGGTCATGGAATGTCCTTAAATGGCCCTTACAGTCCATTATTAAAATCCCATTGCAAACCTTTGTTGGGATTTCAAGGAAGCAGTGGCAGCACGGAAACCAGAGAATGTCAGTGAGCTGGAAGCTTTTGCTCATGAGAAATGTGTAAAAATTCGAATAGAGAGGTGTCCGAAGCCTGAGAACACTTACCTGAAACATTTATTTGCTGTTATTAAGGATAAAGGATGCTCCACAAATGATTGACTTTGGGGGTTGAATATTTTTGACATGACATTTGTGGAGAGAATTAGTTATTTTTTTATTTTAAAATTTGGGTAAACTGAACTCTTTGTTCTCAAAATCACTCAAATGTGTATTAAAAACTTACTTTGACTGTTTACTGAGGTTTTAGTTGATGTGTTTTAATTCACATAACCAGAATGTATTGCTGGTCAGGGGGGTTGAATAATTTTGATTGCAACTGTAAAATATATATATATATATATATATATATATATATATATATATATATATATATATATATATACATACATGTATATGTGGCGATCACCGGACTTAAGCAGTCTGGTAAAAATAGTGATAAGGAAAGTCTCACAGGCATGCATGGACTGTCAGATTTCCAAGTGATGGACACCAGTTGGGACTGTTATGCATGAGGTTGAATCACATTTTTTCTGTTCTGTGGGTTATTAAGGATGTTATGGTGACATCAATGTTGGATAGTGGTCTATATAATTTAGCCTTGGGTACACAATTTATCTTTACATGTCAATATGTCACACTTTAATATAGGTAAAATGTTTCTCTCCATGTGGAATGTTAATGGGCTGGGGCACCCTATAAAAGAAGGAAGGTTGGATCTTTCTTAAGCATAAAACATTTGATATAGTGTTCCTTCAAGAAACAAACCTTTCTTCACAGGAAGCTGACAAACTTGGTAGGGCATGGGGTTGGGCATGTGTTTTTTAGTGCTGGTTCGAATAAGAGCAGGGGAGCCATCACGTTGATAGTAATCATTTACTATTTAAACTTCTCAAACAGATTAAAGATAATTTAGGAATAATCATTATTGTTTTGGCTGAAATACAGGGGCAACATCTGATTTTAGCTAATATTTATGCACCCAATACTGATGATCAGAACTTTTTTATAGATCTTTAGGGTAAACTACAAGCTGCTGGCATCCTTCATGGTATGGTTTTGGGTGGAGACTTCAATTTTTAATGGATCCAGTCCTTGATCATAGTGATGCAAAGGTGTGTAGACCCTTCAGAGCAATGTTGACACTACAGAGGATGTGTAAAAATTGGGAACATTGTAGTTTCAGATCATTCTTTGTTGTGTTTAGAGATGTTGCCACATGTAGAGAAAAGGAAAACATATAGATGGCGCTTTAATACATCCCTCCTACAGGACCCAGCATTTCAACAAATGTTAAAGATAGAAGTTAATGCTTATGTAGAAACCAATTTGTCCTCAGTGTCCTTTGTGTGGGTGTGGCATGGGAGGTGCTTAAGGCAGTTCTTAGGGGAGGGATCATACAATATGCCTCATTCATTAAAAAGATCTATGCACATGAATTCATAGAATTTGTAAAGAGTATTAAAAGTGCTGAAACAGAGCTGAAGCGCTGAATATTATCCATTGGTCTTAGAGAGTTGACTCAGCTAAAATATAGGTACAATACTATTTTGTCACAGAAGGTAGAGTTTTGGTTATTCAGGGCAAGAGTTGGGGGACAAGGCAGGAAGACTTCTTGCCAGATACATAAAACAGAGACAGTTTGTTTTCCACCATTCCTTCAGTGAAGTCTTCTGGAGGCAATATATTTACTTCTTCCACAGATATTAATAAAGCCTTTAAAGAATTATATTTCAATCTTTAAAGTTCCACGTCTACATCTTCCGACAACGATATTAGAAACTTCGTAGAGCCATTAGAACTTCCTAAATTGACGAATTATCTAAAAGACTTTCTTGACTCAAATCTTTCTTTGGAGGAGCTTGTTGAGGTAATTAAAGCCTTTTAATTTAAGCAGGTAAGGCACTGCAGTCAGATGATTTTGCTGCATAATTTTTTAGATCTTAGAACTGGCTCCACTTATGTTAGAAGTTTACAATTAAAAGTAATTAAAGAAAGGTGAACTACCGCCAAGCATGGCACAATCCCTGATCAGTCTCATTCTTAAAAAGATAAAGACCGAAATGAATGTAAAAGTTATCATCCAATTTCTCTGATCCAGTTAGATGTAAAAGTATTGTCTAAAATTCTGGCTAATCGATTAAGCAGAGTAATTACACCGATTATACATATAGATCAAGTAGGGTTTATAGTTGTAGTTCTTCTGATAATATTATATGTTTTATATGTATTATGTGGTCAGAGAGCTTTAGTTAGAGTTAATTTTGACCCATTAATGAAAAAGTTATCATGTGATGTGGTTAGGTGGGCTTCACTACATCTGTCTATGGCAGGGAAGGTCAATCTTATAAAAATGAATTGTATCCCCAAATTCAATAATCTACTGCAGTCTCTCCCTCTAGAAGTTCCCCTTTCTTATTTGAAATAATTTGTTAGAATATATGTCTCTTTTTTTATTTTATTTTTTTTATTTTTTTTGAATGGTAAACGACATTGGTTGTATTTCAAGAAGTTACATAGACCAATTGACAAAGGAGGCTTAGGCCTCCCCAAAATGTAGTTTTATTACTATGCTTTTAATCTGAGACAATTGGCCCATTGGTCTCTTCCACCTGTGAGAGCCCCTCCCTGGTACAACATTGAACAAGGTGTCCTTGCCCCAATCTCAGCATTGCGAAATTTTTCTATTAAATTTCCTCCTATTATTTCACATTTATATCAGTATGGACAAAGGTTTCTCACATGTTCAGTTCTTATACTTACCTAAATGTTTCCTCAAGTATATGGCTGAACCCCATATTATGTATTATTTAAAGTCCCCCTTTTGCTGGAAAGAATGGATTATGAGGGGTGTTGCTATACTTGGTGACCTTTATGAAAATGGAGCTTTGAGATCATTTGAAAATATAACACAGCAATTTGGGATTTCTAGGTCTCAATTTTTCAGGTATTTACAGTTGTGCCATCTAATTTGTAAAATTTTTGGTGGTAGTACACAGCCCCCAAAGCTGCAGACACCCTCTGTATGGTGCTCACAGCATTTGGAAAGGGTCATGAAGCGTCAGTGTATTATTCCTTGTTGATTCAGAGTCTTGGTGACGGGGTCTTAACTGCCCTTGACCAGTTAGGTTATGGGAAAGAGATTTGAACTTGGTATTGGAGGATGGGGAGTGGAAAAGATTTTTTTTTAAATATTAAAACTATGTCTAGGGATACAAGTGCACGCCTTATTCAGTTTAAGATTTTGCATTGTTTCTACTGGACTCCCGCAAGATTGTTTATTCTTGGTTTAAAAGACACACCTACCTGCTGGCAATGTCAGTTGGAGGATGGATACATGGCCCATGCTCTGTGGTTCTGCACTAAGTTTCAAGAATTATGGGTAAGAATCCAGAATTTTATCCGTGAGGTTTTAGATACTCAAATTTCATTCTGCCCCAGACTATGTGTACTGGTTAACAGGGCGGTGGCAAATATACAAAAAGCTGGGTCCAAACTAGTTTAATGATTGGCAGACAGTTAATTCTCAGAGGATGGAAGTCAGTTGGCGCTCCCTCAAATGGGACAGGTATTTGGCCTTTCTGGAGGGCTCTTAGTGAGGACCATGTGGACAGAAACAGAATTGTGGAGGTAATTGTAAATTATATGGAATTGTGCAATTCCTTCTTTTCTCTTTGTTTGTTGATTTTTATATTTTTTATGCTCTCAAATTTTTTCTTTTGTTTGTTTGCATATATTTGTGCATGGTGTAATTTAGGCTTTGACCACAGGGATATTTGTTGAGGAAAAGGGTAGGATGTGGGAGGGGGATATAACGGGAGTTAAGTTGATTCTGTGCGTATATGTTCTGTTTATT
The DNA here is from genome assembly GCF_019703515.2 of Myxocyprinus asiaticus. NCBI lineage: Eukaryota > Metazoa > Chordata > Actinopteri > Cypriniformes > Catostomidae > Myxocyprinus > Myxocyprinus asiaticus. Next base: position 7,103,324 of record NC_059356.1, on the reverse strand, counting down.
CCATATTTCACATAAGAATCAATAAAAATGTTAATAGCAAAAATAATGGGGGGGTGTTGCAAGTCACTCAATCTCCAATGGTGTAAACCATTTATTCTACAGTATTGGAGCCATAAACATTAAAAAACCAACATGTACGCCTATCGGTAGACCAGCTGCCTTTGTCATGGCATACAATAAATTGCAATTGATGCTGGAAAGATAAAAAAAATGAAAGTACATTTGATTGAATTTATATTCTGAAATGCCACTTGAATCAGTCATGGAAGTGAACAAGTTGCATTTAGATGAATGCTGTTCCTGACTCCCAAATACACTTTACGGTTTAATTTGGATTGACGATTGTTATAGATTTCTATAACAATGTTTTATACTCAGTGCTGTTTAACTAATATTTGGATACATATGGAAATGTCATTAACATAGCGCTGCAAAGACATCTGCATTTACAAAGATAGGCAGAAATCTTTAATTTTAACCTTAATGAGACCCCTATATTGATTTTCTGAATGTCACTCCACCGCTTATAATAGTACGTTGTCTGTTACTCTTATCATTTAATTGTGTGCTCATTACTGACAATAGGGAAAGCAATTTTAGTTCACACAAGAATGATTGGCTCTTTAAATTGTAACTTGAATGGTCACTTCATTTCCTTGTCTTTCCATTGCCTTTGTTTCCAAAGTGTATGTTCGAAGTGAGATCTGACATCCCTTTAAGAACTGTACAGTTTATAAAAGCGTGCATGAGAGAGCAAAGAGCAAAGGTTCTTTTGTTGCATTAGGAAAAGGGCTGAATGTTTTTTCTATTCTCAAGAGGAGGTGCTTTCCTCCAAAACCCTTAATGGTGTGATATAAGAAAGTAGGTGCAACACTTGCCTGAGGAACTATATGAATTATTAATAGATTAATGATTTAAACAAGTAAATAATTCATACTCCTCTTTAACGGCAGCATTTGGCATAAGTATTAGAAATTTCATTATTGTCCAGAGAAGATGGTCCTCTTTGTTCTTGTGTGAAAATAGCAATGTCTGAAATAGGCGTCAAACTCATTTTAGGTCGAGGGCCAGATTGGACAGAACATCACCATATGTACTGTTAGGCACAATTATTATTATTATTATTATTATTTATAAACCTGGTGTAGCCTTCTCATGCAGAGCACATGCTCAACACATGCTGTTCTGATGCTAATAAAGTCCAGAATCAACTTTATTTTGCTTTAATAACATAATAATATACTCATTATTGGGGTAAAACAAAAGCACAATTTATTAATTTTATTTACTAGAGGTCTTCAGATTACAAACACTTATGAAACTGGTAATTTGGAAAAATATTAATCAAACGACACAACTGACAAAAAAAGAGAGAAGCACTCACTGTTCTTAGCTGGATAATTTTAGATTTAATAAGCCATTTAAAACCACTAAAACATCTGAAACTTTAATTTTACACATAACTCATTTTCATTACAGACCTGCATGTCAAAGTCTGACAGTATTGAACAGGTTTAACCAGTCCTGCTCAACCTGCTCTGAGCGGGATTCAAACCGGCGTCATTCAGCATGGGAGACAGGTGCACTACAGAAGAGGAGGCTAAAGGCTACAGCCTCTAGCGTCAGTAGCTAGTGCGCCTCTTGAGGCCAGGGGAGAGGTTTACACATACCGCACAGCTATCATGTACCAGTTGAAGACACAACTGAAGACAATTGTAAAATTCACATTTTACCCCTACATCTTGTCCTTGTACCTGTCCATGTTGCCATTGAGAAAGTGACACACTCAAAGTTCAAAGTAGGAAAATAAACTGGGTCACTCTGGGACAGTTGTGTCAATCACTGCTCCAGCTTTACCAAAAACCCCCCCCCCCCCAAAAAAAGTGAATTAAGTGCATATCCACAACTGACAGCATGCTATGCATAGTTTAAGGGTGTTAGTATACCACTCCGAGTGGTTGTGGCATGAGAAACAATGGCAATGTTCTGACTTTTATGACATCTGCTCACTGAAAAGAAGACAACCTTGACACCTTCTTGCATAAATATGTAATGTCACAGGGATTAATCAAAATTCCCACCTCCAGCTCTCTGCTCTGCTCTCATTTTCTGGTTTGGAATGTCATGAATACAAATGGAGGTATACAAACAGTAAAGTGTCCCAGTGCTGTTGTACTGTACATTAGCACCCTTGGAATGCCTCTTGTCCAATCTCAATCGGATTTAGGACCAGAACTAACTGTATATAGCAGCTCTGATATTTATACCGCACCTTCATCTGATTTCCTTACTTTCTGTGCTTCTGCAGGGTAAGGAGCAGTTACTGACCATATTACACCGTTACATGGACATTCATGGTACAGTCTACTATGAGGCGCAGCGCCCCCCAGAGGTGCCTGCATTCGTCAGGAACCACGGCCTGCTGCCCCAGCACGAGTTACAGCAGCTTCTGAGAAAGGCAAAGGTACTGTTGCCATAATGGGCTTTCAGAACATTGGCAGTGAAGTATTTAGAACCTTACATTTCAGATGTGGTACCTAATTTTTCCTCACCCTTACATTATCTCACAGCTCTTCATGGGATTCGGCTTTCCCTATGAAGGCCCAGCCCCTTTAGAGGCCATAGCCAATGGCTGCATATTCCTGCAGCCAAAGTTCCATTCTCCTCGCAGCTCCCTCAACCATGAGTTCTTCAGAGGGAAGCCCACTTCCAGAGAAGTAAGTGCAGTCTGCTCAGTATATAAGGCAGCAACTTACAAGACAGGCACTTTCTATAGAGCTTTTCCCATTCAGGTTCTCTGTTTAGAATATTCTAAAGAATTTGTGTAGTGCTCTGTCTTTGTCATGATTAGCCTTAGGCCAGGAACATACTTTTCACATGTACGCAAATACAGACATGAGTCAATGGCCAATGCATTTCAGGTGAACAGTCCCACTGGAAATACTTCTTGTGCACTCTTGCATTGCTCTAGTGGTATCATTCCTCAGTACTCAAGAGGGCCATTGAGTTACCCTCAAATGCCAGTGCCATTAAACCGTATGTGGTATTATTCAGTTAGCTAGCTATAAAATGTTGACTTTAACTAACTTGCTAATAGAGTTGCTAATAGAGTAATAGTGCAGTCTGCTATAGAGCCCGTTGCAGCAACACGCACTTGCATTGCATTAGTAATAGTAATCTGATGCATTTCAGAATGCAACAACAAACGAAACTGAGTTTGCGTAACTATGTATTTGCATTCACATACTTAATATAGAGTATGCTCCAGAGCCTAAGACCTATAAAATAGTGGGGTTGATAATGAGATAACACTCTCATCTGCCCATTAGGTGTCATCTCAGCATCCTTATGCTGAGCAGTACATCAGCAAACCTCATGTCATAACAGTTGACTTCAACAACTCTCAAGAGTTTGAGGCTGCCATTCGAGATATCCTCAAAGCCAAGGTAAATGCTTTCGTTCTTCTGTGTTAACTTGATTTTCACCCATCTTAGCCAGTGAAGCTGATTAACTAGTTGGTTTTAGGATGTCTTGCTAAGAAGCTTGGTTGGAACACCAACATATCCAGAACACAACATGTGCTGGTGACAACCTATGCTGGTCATTTCAATAGGTTTGCCAGATTTGAGCACACAACCTCTTGGGCGCCACACTGTAAAACTGAACATCTTAATAACATGGATTTAGTTGATCCCACTAAACGGCCAAATAAAGTCATAATCACTCAATCTAATGAAATTGAGCAAACTCAAAAATGTATTTTCTTAACAATAATTTCGTTTATGATTTGTGTATTGTGCTCTTTTGAGTAACATTAACTTTTATTTGTACATATACTATACATTTTGCAATAACTTCACTGCGTTAAACCGTGAGTGTTGGCTGATTCCAAACTGGTTAAACATATACAGTATAAATAATAAGAGACTTATTTGGAACCTTGTTGGTCGATTTAAAGGGTGATTTTTTTTTTTTAATTTTTTTTTTTTTTTTTTTACTTTAGTTAATTTCATGACCCAGAGGTTGATTTTATTACTAACAAATTTCAACTTTTTTAATTTGTTGTATGAAGGTTACATCAAAACTTTTTACCAAGCCTTCATCATTTATTTTTGGTAGTTTTCAAATACCTTTTCAAATGGTAATCTCCTGTGAGTAGAGTATTTTTATTGGGTGCAATTTCCAATCATGCTGTAATTTTTTATAAAAAAAAAATGTGTGAAAATAACATTAAATTGTGTTATCTAAAAGTTAGCCATGAGATTTGCCTTAGCAAGGCAAAGTAGTCAGCCATTTTATTTCAAACACTTTAATAATGTCATTTCCATCAGCGTTATTTCCAGCACATAATTCTATTAGATTTAATACAGAATTTGAGATGTGCTTACTGTAAAAAAAAATAATAGTTGAGCAAACTTAAAAATTCAATGCAACATGATGCAGTAAGATTTTTGAGTTCTCTCATCGACTGTCTTAATAATTGTACTTAGTAGCATTGCTTTAAGTCAATGTGAATTTGTTTGTTCACTAAATGCAAAAATCCTTGTTGAGAGAATTAATGATTTCTTGTTCAGCCAACTATCAATTCACAATATGAAATTTTTGATTACTTTTAACATGAAGTTAACTGCAATCTTTACATCTGTAGAGAGAGCTATGTCTTGCAAGTCAAGGCAGCATGTACAGTTTTTTGCTTTAGACATGCTATAGACCACAGTCATTAACACACAAACGTCAATAACGGTGACAGTCAACAAACCTCATGAAGTTAAAAGATGAGCTCCTAACATCACCACACAACAATTGACTAACAATGGCAACAAAAAACAACAAAAACAGCATAAAGTCAAAAAATTAGTATATAACACTAACCACATAATTTGTTCATGTTGCAATTGCAATTGCCCTGTAAGCTGGATAAAATTCAGTTTCATTTTTCACAGTGCTGAAAATTACACTGTGGTTGGAATTTTCATGACTTTCATGATGTTGAAGAAACACCTTAAGAAAAATTGCTCAGGAAATCTTGTGCCTTCCAGTATAAATTAGCCACGCAGGTCAACTGTGAGCATGTATGAGTTAACATGACTTTCCCTAATCAGTAGGCTCTATGCCAATTTGTGACATACTTTTTTTGCAGCAGTTTGCGGTAATACTAATCAACCCAGTGTACTCAGCTGTTTCCAGCAGACATAAGCAATCAAAATCAGACTGTGATTGCTGTGGTATCAGTCACGATTGATGTGATAAAATGTTTGCTTCCATGATGAAGTAGCAGGAGAGGGAAATATTAGAGCAATGCAGCTATCTGACCCTAAGTCTGTGGATGGATGTGTGCACAGGGTACAATGTTTAAGAGGAAGGTTTCAATTGCAACTCCAGTGTAGTGGAATTATTACAGAGCTTGCAAGGTAGCACTGGATTGATTTTCCTCAAACATTCTTTTTTCTTTTCTTTTTTTCTTTTTGTAAACTTTGTTTTTCAAGAACTATTGACTTAAATTGATAGGTCAATGGATGTAGAAAGGAAGTCCTGCCTTACAGGTAAAAGAGCCAATAACCTATTAGATACAGACATCACCTGTCAATCAACTTGCTAATGTGCCTGCGCATTAGATATACAAGCCAGGAAAATTGCATGTTTTAGCGTAATATGAGGTAAAGAAGCACAATTTATGATTCCAATATTATAAAATTGTATTGCTGATTTGAAATATGTTCTTTGATCGTAATCTTGACCAACCATTTTTGAGAATTTGGTGACCACCGTTCAAGTAGAAAGACATGGACATAGTCTCCCGGGAGCATTCTAAAGATGGCCGACAGTGGACTAACTTGTTAGAAAGACTTTGTCAGCATTCAAAATGTAACTGACAATGATGATGTCATCGTAATATTTGCATACTGATGTGTGGCTTTCTTTCTATAAATTCAACCATTTATACCTGCCTTAACACTATACAGTCTTTATGCAGCCAACAGAAAACAAGCATCTCTGATTCGATATTTCATTTACACAGAACCAATGCCAAAACTTAAATTTACCTAAAACTTTAACATTGTTCTTTTACTGCCTTCTTTTACTGAACTTTATTTGGAAGATCAGGTTTAAAGTGTCTGTTTAAGAAACTGCAAAATACCAAAGGTGCCGAAATTCTTTGTCTTTGTCACTGTGGCTTTGGGGATCTGCCTGTTTGTACAGGTGGAGCCCTTCATACCCTATGAGTACACTTGTGAAGGCATGCTGGAGAGAGTGAATGCTTACATTCAACATCAGGTAAGTTTCCAACACACATTACACAATATTACCTCAAAAAGCATGCATGGATGCACACTTTGAAAATCCACCAGGAAGAGTATATCATTTGGTCGACCATTGTTGTGGGGGGCGCTAATGATTGGATCATTGACAAGTAAGGTTGTCTGAGGTGTTTAAAATAAGACATTTTAAAAAATCTATCTAAAAACATGTCAATATCTTTGAAATGTAATCTTTGTGCCCAATTTGGTTTCATACATTTTTGAAAAACCTTTATAGCATTTTCTACAAAAATGTGGTGTAACCATAAAGTAAAAAGTGTTATAATACTTTCTTTGCACCTTGAAAACATGAGGGTATACAACTTATTAAAAATTGTTTTAATAAATATTATGAATATTTGAGTCAAGAATATCAAGATTTTACACCACATGACCTGAACAAAATGTACCCTTTTCATAAAAAATTCAAAAATAAAATCAGATGTTTTTTGTTTGTTTGTTTGTTTTTTTTTTTTTACTTCAAGCTCAGTCTTGAGAGTCTCAAGGTGTCCTCTCGGTTTTATGTTTTTTTGTGGTCAAGATAAACAACAAAGACATGTTGGTTACCCCACATGACTTTGATTTGGTGGACTACAGTGTTTTAAAAAATGAATAATATTTTAAAATAATTGTGTTACTGCCTATCTGTATGAAATTGCAATAAAAGATTACTTTGCGGTAGTCATGCCAACTTTTTTTTTAAGAATTTCTGCTTTTTATGAGACTCTTTTTTTTTTTTTTTTTTTTTACTGTTTCTGGACACCACATGAAATTGTTTTACTTTAAGCCCCATATCAATATGACTTCAAACTTGAGGTGTATTCAAGTAAATGTTTAGTTTGAATTGCATTTTTATGTATTTTTAATTTAATAGATCTGGACAAAAAAAATGTGTCACATCTTTGACGTTATGAAACAGGTTTGCTCCAGATTGTTCACTCACTGTCACACATTTTTTCTACTCAAATAACCAAACTAGTAACGGAAGTTTGGGCTGTTTATATGAAGGATCCAGTTGTTCAAAAGGTTGTTCTACACACGAAGCGTTTTATGGGCGAAACCCTGAAAATTGTTTGATTTAAAAACATATTGTAGCTAACTGTACACTTGTCATAACAATATCTTAGTTCTCTTCTTTTTAAAGAGAGCCAAAATATTTCCTCTAACTGTTCTATTGGCAATTTTTGAAAGTCCACAAAACTTTTGAAAACTTGCATTCCCTTCAGTGGCGTAAGTTTCATGTGAGCACTAAGAAGGACCAAGGAGGGCAAGTCAATCCATCATCGCTAAACTCAGACATTCTGACATACCTGTTTGCCGGTGTTCTTAGAAAACTGGCGCCTTTTCACAGTGGACAACGGTGTCACATGCTCAAGGTTGCCAGATTGCACAACTAAAGCGTCACACTGGCAGAATATTTCCAAACTGTGCAAGTGCACATATCTGATTGGGCGATTTCCCTTCCTGAAGCCTGGCAACCCCAAATGTGTCTTAAAGTCTGTTATTTACCAAATGTAGAGAATTAAATATTTTACTTGCATGATCAGTTCTAAATAATACATGACACAACTGATCTAAAGGGGATGGTAAGGGGGATGGTGGTTTTACAATGGAGATGGTTTTTGGTATTTCTTGCAACAAGGAGGGTGGTATCCCCTCGCATCCCCCCTCAACTCGAGCCCTGGTTACACTTACACACAGACAAAACCATAAAAGAATACGGGTAAGCATATTTTTGCCTACTGATGTGAACACTGCATATGCTGAGATTGCTTGTTGGTTGCCTTTGGGATTTAATGCAAACACAAGCACTGAAACACACACACACACTCAAACACAGAAATCTGAATCCTTTGTTTAACATCTTCAATACCTCTCTTACATAGATTATTTCCCAAAATTCATCACAAAACACAATCACAGATGGTAAGAGGTGCATGCATGGACGATGAGTATCATTCAGCTTAGCATAAAGACACAGGAAAGCTACATTTACGCATGACAAAATACAGTCTCTACAATGCAACTTCAAAATAGCACAGTGTACTTTAATGTTTTAGTTTTCTTATCTTATGGATATTCTCTTTATAGAATGAAGCACAACCTACAGTATTGGGCAAATCTCACTAAACCTGTCAAGAACATACACTATATGGCCAAAAATATGTGGACACCCCCTCCACATATTTTTGGTTACTCCGTTAATACCAGTGAAGATAAATCATAATTCTACTCCAAACAATGGCATTCTAGGGCATTCGGTGCTTCCAACTTTATGGCAACAGTTTGGGGAAAGCCCTTTTCTGTTCCAGCATGACAATGCCCCTGTGAACAAAGTCAGGTCCATAAAGAACTGGTTTGCTGTGTCTGGCGTGGAAGAAATTGACTGGCCTGCACAAAGCCCAGACCTGAACCTCACTGATCACTTTTGGGGTGAACTGGAACAGCAACTCTAAGTCAGGCCCCATCGACCAACATCAGTTCCTGACGTCACTGATAGCCTTGTGTCTGAATGAGAGCAAATCCCTGCAGCCATGTTATTACATACGGTATAGTGGAAAGCCTTCCCAAAAGAGTGGAAGCTGTTATTACAGCAAAGGGGGAAATGGATGCCTAAGGTTTTGAAATCAAATGTTCATCAAGCACATATGGTGTCCACAAACTTTTGGCCATATAGTGTATCTGGGTCATATCCAGTGTTAGAAAGTCACTCAAAGAAAATTATCCACTACAAATTATGAATTACTTCTCTAAATTGTAATCAGATTACTTATTTGATTACTTTAATGAAAAGTAATCACATTACTAATTACTTTAATATTAAGTTACTTTTCTAAAACACTTTACAGATGTACAAATGAACATATTAATTCACATTTTACATGTATTCTATTGTATTTTGTATTTTACATGTGTTCAACATGTATTCTAATCTGTATTCATAAACAATATTATTTTATGAAATACAGTATGTGTAACCCAAGTAATGTACTTTAAAATAATTAAAATCAAAGTTAGAAACTGTGATCTGAATACAACATTTTAAAATATAATGCATTACACCACTTTTTTACACAATTAGAATGCAGTACCAATTACTTTGTAATCAGATTACACCCAACACTGGTCATACCTAACCACAAAATCATGAATAATGTATTTGGTGCCTTATGAAAATATATAAGCCTGCATATTTTCAGGAATATATTTGTGCTTAACTTTCACACGTGGGTCATAAAAGAATACCATAATGCAAAATATGGCCTTAGAAATAGGGTTAATTTTCTTTATGCAAAATATAATTTCTTTTTCAGGGTATAGTTTTGTGCTCAGTTGTATACTTTTAGAATTATTTTAAAAGTATTTTTATAAAATGGATAATTCAGTTTCTAAAAATTTAAACTAGATTTTAAAATAGTAGATATACACACACCTGTGTCCAAGACTGTAACCACATAATCTCTGTCTGTGACAGAAAATTAATTCAATTATCCTATACTGTGGAAGATATAGCTTATTTTTGTTTTGATAATGCACCTTTAGATTCTTTCATGAAGGTTTGCAGACATCTCAGATTCAACAGCACAACATCATTACTAGTTCTTTTTATTTTTGCAATCATGTGCAGGATTTTTGTCACACCAGAGGTCCATTTCCTGCAGTCAATGAATCCAAATCATGGCCAGGGAATCCACCCAGCCCATTCCTCCAGCTGACTAACTCCACAACTCTGATCTGGGCTCCAAACATCTCTGCTCCGGCCTGCTGGCCTCCTCTCAGCGCCCTGCGGCTCCTGCTGTCTTCAGAGGCTTCGTCCTGTCTGAAAACCTGCCAAGATGCTGGTTTAATCTGTGAACCAGCTTTTTTCCCTTTCATCAACAATATGGAAGCCTTCAATGGGTGAGAGACAGCTTTTCATTTGGATTTTGTGTATGTTTGAACAATTGTATTTGTTCTTTACTTTCATTTTATTTATTTATTTATTTATTATTGCACAGTCATTATTGTAGTTAACATGAAATTATGCTATTCATTTGTTGGGTAAGACTTACATTTTAAAGGTATTCATAATGCCATACATTTCATATTAACACAGCTAGATTAAATTATCAAATCAATATCAATACAAATTAAGCTCAATCGAAAGCATTTGTGGCATAATTTATTTTGACTCGTCCCTCCTTTTATTTAAAAAAATAAAATTGACGTTACAGTGAGGTACTTACAATGGAAGCGAATGTGGCCAATTTTTAGAGGGTTTATAGGCAGAAATTTGAAGCTTAAAATTTTATTAAATCACTTTCATTCTGCTGTTAAAACCCATGTATTATTTGAGCTGTAAAGTTGTTTAAATTGTAATTTTTACAGTTGTTTTAGGGTTTTAAGGTTTGTTGACATTATATCATTGATGATGAAGTTGGCAACAAAGTTTACACAGAAAAGGTTAGTAAGTGATTTTATCACACTAAAATCATGTTTACACACATATTGTTTATGTTTTGTGGCTATACTTTTGAAAAAGTGAGTATTTTTACATTTAAAATTTGGCCACATTCACTTTCATTGTAAGTGCCTCACTGTGACCCAGATTTTTACTTTTTTTAAAGAAAATGAGAGACAAGTCAAAATTAATTTTTTGTGGTAATCAAAATTATGCCACAAATGCTGTCGATTGAGCTTAACTTGTATTGAACCTGGGAATATTCCTTTAATTAAAATGAGCTAATGCAACACAATTATTGAACCTTTTTTTTAAAACTTAATTTCATTGCATTCAATCTACTTTCATTTTTTAAATGGAAGTTTGCTTAATCCATTTGTGTTAGGACAACATGATTGATTTCTATTGATTTCTGATGATTTTTAAGATAACTTAAACTGGGCAAAATTTAGGGGGAAAAAAAACCTGAGGAAAAGAATCATGTTAGGGACACATAAAATCACTTTAAAGCAACTTAATTAGGTCATTTAAAAATAACTTAATTCCATTATGTTGAAATTACTTTATCAAATTATGTTTTCTGACAAAGAATTTAAACCAAGAAGAAAAAATATCTCGATATAACAACTGATTCATGTGGAACCGATGGACATAATTAAACTGTGTAAATTCAAAGCATTTTTTTCAGTCTATGCAGACTTCATAAAAACTCATACCATATATCTCATAATTAGTGTTTTACGTGGCATGTTTTCAGTGAAACACAACAGTTAGTTTGCTTGATACAGATAAAGCATGTTTGTATGTGTCTATTTTAGGCTTAATGCTCACTGTGAGTCTCTGGAATCTGAGAAGAACCACGTGTTTCCAGCCCTTCATGTGGACAGGAGAGAGTGTTTCCTGCAGAAAGAGCCGTTGTTGTTCAGTTGTGCTGGGATCAGTGGCAAACACCAGCGCCTTTGCCCATGCAGAGACTTCCTCCAGGGCCAGGTGGCACTATGCAGGGACTGCCTTTGAGCTCTGACCATAGACCTTTGGAGATGTCTGTGGTAAACTGATGCCAGTTCTGTGCAGTCAAACATGTTGGCATTCCCAGAAGCTGTGGTATCAACAGTTTAATGGGAATTGCTGGACTGGGGTCGTTGGCGTCAAGCATGAAGATTTTTCCAGAGAAGTGTCTTCACTCCTGTTTCCTTTTTGCACTTAGATCCAAAGCAAAACTAAGAGTTCGGATAAACTTTTAAAGATGATAAGAAAACACCCTCATGTTTTGAGATATGCACCATCTTTGGAGTCTATCTGAACAAGCTTGGCTAGTGGTTGCTTCAGGGTTGCACAGAAAGTAGAAAATGAATGCAAATTACAGTTTTGAGTTTGGAATTTCTTTGTGAATAAGGTCAGACTTCAGAAGCTGTAGTTTAAGGAATGCTGAAAGTGTTAGAATTGTACATGATTTTTAAAGTCAACACGAAACTGTATTTTGAACCTATTTTATTCTGTACATTTTTAGAAATAGGTTTTTCAATGAGGAGTGGGACTTTATTTTATTGATCAAGAATCGATTGGATTGTAAAAAGTGGCGTTTCCTATCAGAGTGGACCAGAATGGACCTCATTGGCCATGTTTACATGCAACCAATTAATCTGTTTAGAATCCGACTGATAGCTCAATCAGATTGAAAGCCTTCATGTAAACACAAAAATCAGCCGACTGAGCTGGATCCGAATGAAATTTCCATCTGATTGAAGGGGGTGGTGTAGACCTAAAATAATCTGATTAAAAGAAAAATATTAGCTATGTAAACGTTTGAATCCGACTACTTTCTCAATTGTATTCAAAATACCTTGCACTCACGCACAGAGATATGGTGCGTATGTATGTTTATACATGATACTTTTCGCGGGAACCTACAAAGCAAGGACAAAACGCATTATTAAGGGTAAGCGGCCTCGCACTGAATATTCTGCAGGGCACATATGTTCTTTCATGACATCACATAAAGCAAAAAAGAATGCTGTCATTCTTAATAGGGACTTTAAGCAGCAGGTGCGGTTACGGCGTTCTGTGTTCCACTGCGTGTACGTGACTTCACTTCCTGACATCGAAACCATAATTTCTAAAGCATTTCTTCTTTGCCATAGTGACAGTTGATCGTATGTGACAGATTAGGAAAGTAAATGTTAGAATATATTTACAAGATATGATGCAAAGTGAACACAGTAAATAGCATAAACATCCTCCTCAAATCATGTTAAATTACACACGGTTATTGGCTTTGAATAAAAAACCTCAAAATTATGGTAGACTATTAATAATAATAATATGTAGGTTTTAGACTTAGGCTATTTATATCATACAAGAGTAAAACTCTGCTTCTGACAGTTATTTAACATTGCATGCATCCCTTCTCTTGCTGTTTTAAACAGCCTACCTTTTTTTCTTGAATGATTAAATGCTCTGTTCCATCGTCATTATTGCTTAGTGGTTTTTGTGTAGCATCCCATCCGCAGCTGTTGCTTAAAGTCCCTATTATTTTGTTTCCATTCCACATCTGTAAACTCCTTTAAGGACAGCTCTCACCCACCTGTCTTTATTTTTTACTCGCATCCAGAGATGCCTACGGTTAGATTGAAGGAGGAATGGGCATGAGGCAAATACATGGTTAAGTTAGACAGGGTATTAGATGCTGCTTCTAATTCTTTGTTTGCCAAGTAGAGTGAGTAACATAAGAAGAAAGCTTTTCTGGCACATTTTTTTAGATATCTCAACAAAGCAAAAATGCCAATTACAGACTTTGGTGCCATTCTCACTTTCTCAGCCTTTCTCTGCTTCTTGAGAACATAACGACTGAAGCTCTTCACATGTGTAGAAGTTTGGTTCGGAATGCATGTAATGCACTTGTAAACGAATATTTGTATCGGATTGCAAAATTTAGAGGACATAAACAGTACATTTGGAATCTGTAATTGGATTGAATTTATTCGGATTAACGAAAATGAGTGCATGTAAACAGCCATTGTGAGTTTGTAGTTGATTGTGGTGGATGACACCCTTTTGAATAGGCTTTTTAACTTGTGTTAAATTATTGCATTACATTGCCAGGATTTTAGAATGGCTGCATAACAGTAGCCTATAACAATGCCTAAATAGCTATTTAGCTACTGGTTAACAATAACTAGCCCACACAGTCTAGGTGACATCAGCGGAAAAGGAACGTTGATTCAGTAGTGGAGCAAGTTATTACTTTTTTCATTGGAATAATGTGGACTGATGCATTGTGCACAATAAGACCATAATTGTGTATTAAAAAAGTAAATGAGGTGAATTTTGATTTCCAGTTGACTTTAGATTAGTGTGGAAAAAAAGACCCGATCTCTGCAATGAAAAGAAGAAAAAAAAAAGAACAGTGGAAATAAAACCTGGAGAAAAGACATGAATTATTTACAGATTTTCCCAAAGTCATCATGTAAATATGTGCATTTTACATATTTCATAAGCACTATTGTTTGTACAAAAATAAAATATAATTTTAAAATTGGTGTATTTACATTTGCTGCTCCAGCTGGGATTAAAATGAACATGGGCCATTTCTGAAGTATACAACTTCAGAAAGCATTTTTGACTGTAGCAGTGTGTGTGTGTGTGTGTGTGGGGGGGGGGGGCAGGTTTAAGTGGTTTACGAGGACTTTTTTTAGGTTACAAACTGGTAATTACAAGGGTATTATGCTGTAAATGTGGTTTATGAGGACATTTGTAGTGTCCCCATAATTCAAATCACTTGAAAATGTAAAAATGCAGAAAGTTTTTTGTGAGGGTTAGGTTTAGGGGTAGGGTTAGGGGATAGAATCTATAGTTTGTACAGTATAAAAATCATTATGTTTATGGAGAGTCCTCATAATGATAGCTGCACCACCGTGTGTGTGTGTGTGTGTGTGTGTGTGTGTGTGTGTGTGTGTGTGTGTGTGTGTGTGTCTCGAAGCTGTTTACTCAGATATGTTTGATATGGTTCACTCCTGTATGATGCTGAGCCCAGTCTCAAAGCAAGAGGATTTCTGACAGTGAGGATTCAGCCCAGCATCATCTGAGCATTTGAGGAACCTGCTGAGAATAGAGGTTCATGTAGCTCTAGTGGGAGACACATAGAAGAACTGCTCTTCTCATCACAACTTTCCTTCCTGAAAAACCTTGGCAGTTCAGTACAACCTTGGAGTATATCTCAGCTCCCCTGTCAAGATATTTCTCTTTCGGGATAATGCTGGGGAAGGGGAGTCTAAAATTGTCATGTTCAAAGAATTCAAAAGCACAGCTATTGCAACACTAACTATTGTTTAGGGGTTTTTACTATGTAATGTAGCTAAATAATTTACAGTACTTATACAGTACTATAATCATGGTCTCATTTTACTTAACCCCTTCTTACACTACTGCAATTTTTCACATCCAAATTAAAAGCTCACCTTACACACGTACAGTGATGTGCACCAGCCCATCTGGCACCAACAATCATCCATGTGATTATCTAATCAGCCAATCATGTGTCAGCAGTGCATAAAATCAGGCAGGTAGGGGTCAGGAGCTTCAGTTAATGTTCACATCAACCATCAGAATGGGGAAGAAATGTGATCTCATTGATTTTTAGCGTGGCGTGATTGTTGGTGCCAGATGGGCTGGTTTGAGTATTTCTGTAACTGCTGATCTTCTGGGATTTTCACACACAACAGTCTCTAGAATTTACTGTGAATGGAGCCAAAAACAAAAAACATCCAGTGAGCAGCAGTTCTGTGGATGGAATGCCTTGTTGATTAGAAAGGTCAACCGAGAATGGCCAGACTGGTTCAAACTGACAAATTCTAACTACAAAATACATGACAAGTTATTTATCAAATGAAAGCTCTCATTCTCAAGTGGTATGAGAAACAAATTGATATTCATATTCATGTTTTTGAATCATTACCTCAAGGTGGCATTCATTTGCGTCATGGAGGTCTTATCTTGTAATTTAATGTAACAAATTCAAAAGTGATGGAGTTCTGTGAAAAGTTCAGATTCTAGGCTTTCAAATGGCACCACATACGACTTACTTATGCATCCAGGGACTTACAGTTTTTTAGTGTAAACTTATTACACTCTCTTGCCCCACCCACTTGCTTGCTATGTCCCAAGTAATCTAAAGCGATGTCATAATTTTGTGTGAGAAACAGACTGAAATTTAATTGTCATTCACTGATTATCTGCCATATTGCTCAAATATAATTTGTGTTTACGTTCAGTTTAAAACATTCAAATGTGTCATAAAAACAAAAGACTTTAATGTCATTTATATAAACTTTGCATCCCAAAAAAAAAAAAAAAAATAGATTTAAGTTATTAAAATTGTTTAATTTCACTAAACTATTGTATGGCTTCAAAAGACTTGGAATATAGCGCACAAATTGTATGATTCTTACTGTATTTTGTGCTGTTTTCTTTCCACGTTGGAGCTTGACAGCCCCTGATCATTATACGCTTTGAAAATGAACACTCCACAAATAGGCACTCCACAAAACATTGCTTTTTGTGTTGCATGGAAGATAGAATGTCTTACAGATTTGGAAAGACATGAGGGTGAATAATGATTGTTGACAAGTTGAAAAGTACATTGACAATGTTGGAATGTAGCACTTTTTTTTACAAGCTCTACTAGCTCTTATTCTTGCTTTAATAAATACAATTTCAGGGATGCATACTAAGTGTATTTGTTACGGCACTTGTAGGAGTTTCAGCATGATTCATATGATCTTCTGCAATGCATCTTGCAGTCTATGAGCTGAAGACTAAATTAAGCTCAGAAATGTATCAGCCACCCCCTCAACACTTCTATCTCAATCTGTCTCTCACTCTTGTATTGATTCAACTTGTCAGATTCTGTTCAGTTGAGCTTTAAAGGAATAGTTCCACACAAAAGTTAAAAAAAATAAATAATAATAATTCTGTAATTTACCTGCAGTGTCGTTCCAAACTTGTATGACTTTACTCCTGTGGAGCACAAAAGGTGAATTTTTGAGGAATATCTCGACCACTTAGATTGGAAGATTTCCAGTGAATCAGACTTAGCTATCATGTGGCTTCAATAGAGCACAAGTTGTATGGGCTACTTTTATGGTCCTGTCATTTTGAAGGATGACAGCCTTTGACGTCCCCTTAACAATTTAATGCATAGGTATTTCACCAAACATCATTACATACCTCGGGTCTTAAGAGACCTGGCATGATAATCTATCATAAATGGTTCTAGAAAAAGCTCAGATAGTGTAAAATTTTCAAAATATTTTCAATACAATTAAAAAAATACAGTAACAGAATAGAATATTTTCTGATATCCTGTATTTTATGTTTTATTTTTCATTTATCAAAGAGATGATGCAACAAATCAGGACAAATCTAGAACAGGATATAGTATGAATATAGTACTCATCTCTCTTGTAATAAACAAAGAAAAATATATCCTGTGATAGTTACATTTTATAGATGTTGAATAATCATAAAAAATAAAATAAAATAAATAAATAAATAAATATGATTTATGGAGGCAAAAAAAGAAAAAAAACTAACACTATTACAAACTTACAGTCTTTTGTGACCCAGTGCACTTTAGGTATATTAAAGAGGTGTGGGCATAACTCCAAAAAACTGCATTAGGTTCAGGGGTGAAATGAGGTCTCGGTTCACTAAAGATCTGAGGTATGCGTTTATAGGTTAAACATTCATTATAATGGAACAGAGGACATTCTTCAACAAATCACCTTTTATGTTCTGTGGACAAAAGAAAGTCATGCAATTTTGAATGAAATGATGAAATGAGTGTTAGTTGTCTTCTACTTTTGCCATTGAATTCTACAGAACCACTTGGAGGAATGAACTGAGCATGCCAAAAAGGTTGTGAAGCTATATCTTGGCAATGCTTTGGTGTGTTGAAACGAAACTTGATAAATGTCTTCACAACCGTGACCTGAGGATACATGAGCACCACCAATGTTTAAAATTCCTTAAAACTTTTGATTACTTTTACCTATTGTCAAGACACTGGTGTCTTTAGATTCCTTGGGCCATGCAGAGTACAATGATACCAGTTTTTCCATGGTCAGCCATACTTTTGTTTAACATTTTGAATTTTTGAAAACCTACTATTTTGAACTTTTTCTACATCAGATCTCCAAATTTGGGACACATCATCTTCAGTCCATGCTGGCCAAAAGTTACTAAAAGCTTTTTGATATGTCAAAATGTTCTCGTGTAACACATCATTGAATTTGATGGCAAAATGCCAAAAAGTATCTGAGGCTGTATCTCAGCAACGCCTTCACATATTGACATGAAACTTTGCGTGTTTCATTTCACCACTATCCTGACAATACTATATCAATTTGGGTGTCAGGCCAAAACCCCAGTGGAAAAAAAATAAACGTATTTATTGTTAGAAGGAACACTAGGTTATGTTTGGAATAGCATTATTATTTCTGCAGTATATATTATTTAAGTTGTGTAGAGTATGTGAACTTTCTGTATGTTTTCTGTACAATATCGTAACATACAATGCAATGCAATAAACGAATGCACTCTACAAACTGACAAATGAACCATATAATATCTCCAACATTTTAACATCTCTTTCTTGGCTCTAAATTTAACCAGACTGACATTTTTACATAAAAATGTATTAAAAATGCTAAACTTATTTTATTTACATATACTGTGTGTAGGAACAGTATGTGTGTTAGGAATTAAATTAAACTGTCCGCATTCTACATCATTATTATGTAGGAATTTCAGTTAAAGTAGATGTACATGGTATGGATTAAAGTGCCGAGTACCTCCATCATTATGTAGGGAAATTTATAATAGAATTATCCGCGTTCGACAACCATTATAAGAAAGATAAATAACAAATAGTTAGATTATTTGTCCGAATAAAATTCTCCACAATTAAAATCGTAATACAACGTCTTGTTGTATTCGCTCACAATTTTTATTGTAAGGAATTAGCTTTAATAAGAGAATTATGATTAATTCACTTATTGGAGCAACATTATTCTCATGGCTTATTGAAAATAAAATCATACACATATTTTACGTATGAGCTTTGAAGCAAGATCTTTTAAAATCATGTGACAAGATTATTTATCAAAATATACCACATTCAAATTAACTTTGAATGCAAAAAATACTTTATTGCTAATCTAAACATTAAAAACGAATCTAACACATACAAACATGAAACAGGTTGTTGAGTAAAGTGACAGAATGTGAAAGAAATTATCAATACAGAGAAAATGAACTTTATGGAGTCTGTAGACAATGCCTTAAGAACTATTTATCCTTCTTTGAGTCTAAATCGATTTACAATCAAATCAAATAAAATCATATAAAATAAAATCACTTTTATTATCACACAACCATATACACAAGTGCAATAGTGTGTGAAATTCTTGGGTGCAGTTCCGAGCAACATAGCAGTTGTGACATTGATGAGACATATACCAGTCTACAATAAACATCAAATTTACACGACACAATTTAAAATCTAATATACACATATTTACACACAACACAATATACAAATAATAACAATACAATAAAAAAACAATGTACATTATACAATACACACAATATAGAATACACATTATACTGTACAATAAAAAAATAGTATATATAGCATATATAAAATGTACAGTAGGTTGTATTGTACTGTACTGACATTCAGGCTGTTGGTTGATAGTCAGTTGCCAGTGTGTTGTTAAGAGAGAATATATTTTATGACACTCCAGTGTGTGATAATAAGATTAATAAAGTGCAGTGCTGATGTATTTTGATCGTGAGAGATCAAGAGTTCAAAAGTCTGATTGCTTGGGGGAAGAAGCTGTCATGAAGTCAGCTGGTGCGGGTCCTGATGCTGCGATACCGCCTGCCTGATGGTAGCAGTGAGAGCAGCCCATGGCTCGGGTGGCTGGAGTCTCTGATGATCCTCCGAGCTTTTTTCACACACCGCCTGGTGTATATGTCCTGGAGGGAGGGAAGCTCACCTCTGATAATGTGTCTGGCAGTTCACACCACCCTTTGCAGGGCTATGCGGTTGTGGGCGGTGCTATTGCCATACCATGCGGAGATGCAGCCAGTCAGTATGCTCTCTACAGTGCTGGTGTAGAACCGTGTGAGGATGTGAGGGTTCATTCCAAACTTCCTCAGCCATCTCAGGAAGAAGAGGCGCTGATGAGCCTTCTTCACAACGGCCTCAGTGTGGACAGACTATTTGAGTTCCTCAGTGATGTGGACACCCAGGAACTTGAAGCTGCTGACTCTCTCCACTGGTGCTCCATTGATGGTGATGGGGCTGTGTTCTCTTTCTCTTCTCCTGAAGTCCACCACAAGCGTGTCAGAGTGTGCACCTCCTCTCTGTAGGCTGTTTCATCATTGTCAGTGATCAGACCTACCACCGTCGTATCATCAGTAAACTTAATGATGGCATTGGAGCTATGTGTTGCCACACAGTCATGTGTGTACAGGGAATACAGGAGTGGACTAAGAACACAGCCCTGCGGGGCTCCAGTGTTGAGGGTCAGTGATGAGGAGATGTTGCTGCCTATTCTAACCACCTGGCGTCTGCTTGACAGGAAGTCCAGGATCCAGCTACACAGCGAGCTGTTTAAGCCCAGAGCCTGGAGTTTCTTATCAAGCTTGGAGGGCACTATGGTGTTGAATGCTGAGCTGTAGTCTACAAACAGCATTCTCATATAAGTGTTCCTTTTTTCCAGGTGGGAGAGAGCAGTGTGTATTGTAGATGCAATGGCATCATCAGTGGAGCAGTTGTTGCGGTAAGCAAACTGCAATGGGTCCAGTGATGGAGGCAGCACAGAGCAGATGTAATCTCTGATTAGTCTCTCAAAGCATTTGCTGATGATGAGGGTCAGAGCAACAGGATGCCAGTCATTTAAGCAAGTGATTTTGGATTGCTTTGGTACAGCCACAATGGTGGACGTTTTAAAGCATGTGGGGACTACAGACAAGGAGAGGGAAAGGTTGAAAATGTCCATAAAAACACCAGCCATTTGGTTTGTGCACGCTCTGATGACGCAGCCTGGAATGCCATCTGGACCTGCGGCTTTACGTATATTCAACCGTCTTGGGTTACATCCGCTACAGAGACGGAGAGTGAACTAACCTCTGTAGCTTCGGCCACGAGAGCTCTCTCTGCGAGGGCTGTGTTATTTCCCTCGAACCGTGCATAAAAAGTATTTAGCTTATCCGGGAGAGAGGCAGCGGTGTTCACGGCGGAGTTTTTATTCCCTTTAAAGTCCATGATGATATTAACTCCCTACCACATGCTTCTAGAGTTGTTGATGTTAAACTGTCCTTCAATCTTGTTCCTGTACTGGCGTTTTGCTGCTTTGATAGTTTTTCGGAGGGCGTAACTGGCTTGTTTATGCTCCTCCGCGTTCCCTGAATTAAAAGCGGAGGTCCGCGCATTAAGTGCCACGTGAACATCGCTATTAATCCAAGGTTTCTGGTTCGGGTAGATCCATATTGTTTTGGATGGAACAACATCCTCTACGCACTTTCTGATGAAACACGTTACGCTATCAGCGTAAACCTCGATGTTGTCATCAGAGGTGGACCGGAACATCTCCCAGTCCGTGTTATCAAAACAGTCTTGTAGCGTAGAGTCTGATTGGTCGTTCTGAGAGTGGGTGGTTCCTGTTTCAGTTTCTGCCTGTAAGCGGGAAGCAGAATGAAAGAGTGGTCTGATTTGCCAAATGGTGGGTGGGGGAGGGATTTGTAGCCATCCCAGAAGGGAGAGCAGCAATGGTCCAAAACCCGGTTCCCTCATGTGTTGAAACTGATGTGTTGGTGGTATTTTGGTGCGATTGATTTGAGATTGGCTTTGTTAAAGTCCCCGGTCACAATGAACACGGCCTCAGGGTGCGCGGTTTCCTGCTTGCTTATAATCCCATACAGTTCCTTGAGTGCCCGGTCTGTGTCGGCTTGTGGCTGGATGTACACAGCAGTGATAATGACTGCTGTGAATTCCCTCGGTAGCCAGAATGGTCAACACAGAAGCATGAGAAATTCCAGATCAGGAGAGCAGAAAGACTTCATAGAATGTACATTCCTCTGATCACACCAGGATTTGTTGATCATAAAACATACACCACCACCTCTGCTTTTACCGGAGAGGTCTTTTGCTCTGTCCATTCGGTGCTCAGAGAACCCCATGGGTTCGTTGGCTGAGTCTGGAATCTCTGCAGACATCCAAGTTTCTGTAAGGCAGATAATGCAGCAGTCCCTCGTCTCACGTTGGAAAGAGATCTGCACTCTCAGCTCACAGAGCTTGATGTCCAGAGACTAAACATTTGCCAGTAGAATACTGGGTAGCGGGGGTCGATTTGCACGACGTCTTGCTCTGATGAGTATGCCGGCTCTGTTTCCCCTTTTCCTTCTGCGTTTCCGCGGCTGGGCAGCCCAGACAAAGGGCTCCACTGGCGTGTTTGTAAACAGCGGGTCGGCATTGAGGAATTTGAAGTCTGGTTTACGGTGTGTAATTGCAGAAACAATGTCCAAAAGTGTTTGTCTGTCGTAGACAATAAGGCAGACAACATCCAAGACAAAAAACATAATAATTGTAAACAAAACAAACAAAAAACTACAATGTTGTTTCGGAGCTCGAAACGCAGCAGCTATACTCGGTGCCATCTTGAGTCACAAATCAGATTACCCAAAGTATTTAAATAATACACCAGCACTTTCAGCAAAAGTACTTATGTGTCGTTGCATTTCCTTGCTTTGCTTGGTTCTTGGGCTCTTTGAAGAAAGTTCGTTCCATCGATGTTTTGGGACCTAGGTTAATGATTGTAGATTGATCTTTGTCTGTTGCATTGATGGATGATGAGGAGGGGCTTCAAAGTGAGGCCTTCTGCAAGAAGGACTTGCAACTTCCGTCACGTGTGTGAACCGTAGAGCAGAGAGTGAGAGGCTTCCTCGGGACTTCATGTCCTGAGCTTCCTTGGAATCTACATGGCACGGAGGCTGCAAGCCATGAGGGCAAGAGCGCGGAGAAGCTGCAGAAAAAGTGAAGAACGGAGAAGAGAGCCAATGAAAAGAATAAGACTCTCCTTGTAGTAAAGTTTTGAGCTGAAATTGGCCACAGCCCAAAGGTGTCCTGAGCCAATCAGAAGTGACTTTTCAGAGTCACATGGTCACTTTTTCTGTCCTTTTCAAAGTTGGTTTACAATCCTTTGTGTAAAGGGTTCTTGACAATTCTTGCTCAAAATAGTACGTTTAATCATGAACTTTTATATCTTGGATACAACTGAATATATCAAAAATTAATTACCATAAACATTCCTGAAATGCAGAAAGACTTTCAATGATAGTAAACATGAGACGTTTTATCCTGAATAGTTACCATTCTTAGTAAAATGACATGAATAACACAAGATTAAAGATTATAATAATTGATTTGTCAGTTATAAGTGATTACAAATCACTACACATTTTAAAAGGTACATCAGGCTATAATCATTCATTTGTCAATTATAAAAGTGATCACACGTCATAAAGTCATTTTCAGAATTATCTAGCAAGGCTAGGTATTGTGTACATTTTGGGTCCAAATGCATTCTGTACATTTTATAGGGTAAACTCAGCAAAGTACTGTGACTTTGTGTGAAATGTTCTTGGATTAAGATGAGATGTCCTAGTATTAGATTTGTGCAAATACTAGGGTCTTTAGCTCTGTGTCTTGGTAATGAGTTTTAGCATGTGACAGGAAATGTCTAATTTTAAGTTTTTGTGTGTTACTAAATGAATGAAACAAAGGGAATTGTTTTTTTAGCTGCTGTTTGCAGAATACTGATCAAAGAGGATGTCTCACAAGGAAACCTGCTTTAGCTCTGTGTGGAAGTTCAGAAGGTCATGCTGAGTCTTCCCCATGTCACCTTCCCATGGGTTGAGGGGCCTCTCTGACCGATGGCCTTTTTTGTTTTAAATCATGCTGTTTCAGTCTCTTTGACCATTTTATCGTCCAAAGGCAGGCCTCCACTAGACTTCTTGGCACTAGTCAAGCAGAATCTTTTAATTTATGACGTTGAGGAATTCCAAGCTTAAAAGGTTGGGTTTCCTAGATTCAAGTCATATTGCATAGCAAATGTTCATTCTTCTGCACCTAATATACTACATGTATATGTTTTTTTTTTTTTTTTTTTTTTTTTTTTTTGGCAATTGGATGACTATGTAGCATACTATACTGTCTTAAATGTGTATCACTGCACTGCAGTACTGCACAGTATGTAGTACAAGTAATGCATTCCAAATACAGCCCTAGCCCATTGCCCTCACAGAAGAAACCTATCCCCTTTTTAAACCTGAAAGATGTCAATTTATCTCTAAATCAGAACTTCTGGGCATATGGTTGTACAGTTTTATACCTCAACATCTCTGAAAGAGAAACATATACTGAACTGCAAGGCTGTGCAGAACAGAGAATGCCACCATGGACTCAAAACTTCAAAAGATTCCAGTAAAGCTTTGAAACCCAAGGCCTTCAAATAATTCACACACAAACACTGCAGCAGGTTCAAATGTCTCACTCTGGAACTTATTCAGCAGTAAATGCCCTTTTGCATTTATGGATTTATAGCAGGTTGTTTATGCTATAAACAGGTAGTCACAGTACAAAAAAAAAAAAAAAAAAAAAAATATATATATATATATATATATATATATATATATATATGAATTTTGAATTTATTCAATGAATCCGACATTTTGAACTGATTCACAAATAAACTGAACTTACTAACTCTAATGGCATTCTACTGCTAAAGTTTAAATCAGAACTATTGAATGTCTTAAAATGCTCTCATACTCACAAGGATTGCAAAAGTAGTCTGAAGACACAGTCTATGAGAAACTAAATGGCCAACAGAAAAATGCAATAAAATCATTGCAATATTCAAAATGTTGCTTAATTTTATATTGCTACCTATATCATTGCTAATATAGCGAGAATAGTCAATATACAGTATCACTATAGCCCTACTAGAGACATGTATGCAGTAAACCATCCACCATATCCACTTTATTGTCCAGGGATGACAACTATTTAGGATTAAGCGGTGCACCAAAATGCACATGTATATGTATTTTCTAGACAGTTTTCTTATCAGCGCACCACACACAAAATTGAATAATGTGAATGATTACTCAGTCTGCACAAGACAACAAAAGATCAACACCAAATACTAAGCTGAAGCTAAACATTTGCACATCTCACTGTGGACACAAAGGTCTAAGGTTGAATCCTGGCTGACACAGATTACGAAGACATTTTAATTAATTAAATATTTTATTTATTTATTTGCAACAACAAGACCAGGAACATGCATAAAGAAAGTAAACTGGGTGAATTTTCATTTCATAGTGAAAAGCTGATGCTGTCTAAGTAGGTGTCTAAGTAGCATTGGATGGAAAAGATTGTCAGCAGCATGTGTTACTTGGTGAACCTGACAAACACAAAGCTGTGACCTAGCAGAATCTTAGAGGACATCACCTTCCCAACTGGCAGTCCAAAGGAGGCAGCTTTGGTGCTTTCTAATGTTTTTGGTTAATGCTTAATGTTTTCAGCAGTT
The DNA here is from genome assembly GCF_019703515.2 of Myxocyprinus asiaticus. Taxonomy (NCBI): domain Eukaryota; kingdom Metazoa; phylum Chordata; class Actinopteri; order Cypriniformes; family Catostomidae; genus Myxocyprinus; species Myxocyprinus asiaticus. The sequence continues at coordinate 7,077,924 of NC_059356.1, read as the reverse complement.
GATTCTTCCAATCTAGTGGCATAATCAGCACCGCAATATAGATGTGGCCAATGAACCAAAGACAGCTAATAAACCTTGCTGTTTCTGCACTATTATGCTGTTTTATAGCATAATATCTTGTGACAAAAATCACAGCTGCAGACATGTTTTTTTTTCTTTAAAAAATTAACATATCTGTATATTCCTGTATACAGGGTTGGGAGGGGTTACTTTTGAAATGTATTCCACTACAGATTACAGAATACATGCTGTAAAATGTAATTTGTAATGTATTCCGTTAGATTACTCAAGGTCAGTAACGTATTCTAAATACTTTGGATTATTTCTTCAGCACTAGTAGATTTTTTCACTTGTTTTGACAATAAAAACTCTGCCAGTACAGTAAGACAAAATACACATATTAAAAATACATTCTCTGAAAAACCGAAATATCTTATGCAGTGTTGTTTCTAAAACAAGATAATTCAAACTGATCTTGTTTTAAGGATTTTTAGATATTTGTACAGGAAAACAATACAAAAAATATTATCAAGAATAAGATTTTTCTTCTGCTCCAAACTTACTTCAGACTTACTTCTCTGTCTGCTCGTATGAATGTAACACATCATAAGAAAGTGTTTCACCCCTGTTCAAATGCACTTTGGATCACATCATTTATATGTATAAATGTTTTCCATCTGAAAGCACTAAATATTAAATGAAACAAATGACAATAAAATGCAAAGTAATCTCTTCAGTAATCAAAATACTTTTTGAATGTAACTGTATTCTAATTACCAATGATTTAAATTGTAACTGTAGTGGAATACAGTTACTTGTATTTTGTATTTTAAATACATAATCCCGTTACATGCATTCTGTTACTCCCAATACTGCCTGTATACAATATACTGTACTTTATATGCAATATATACAGCATTTTTTGGTATACCTCCTCATTGTAATATATAATTTATAGGGCTTTCAATTGATTAAGATTTGAATTAATCAAATTAATTTGATGATATGGTGATTAATATTAATCAAATAAATATTTGCTTAGAAAGCCCCTGAAATAAAAATAATTCAATATATAATGATCAAATAATTATAAATAGTTATATTTAAATCAATATAAATATAATATAGATCATAAAAATAATAATCCAGATAATAATAATGGATCACATTTTTGTGGCAGATGAGTAAAGCAATGATAAGACAAAAAGTGGCTTTTGAAGGCAATACGTTTATTTCTATGTTATTGAACATAAGCCTAAAATAGTCCTACATCAGACAAAGTCTCAAACTGCAGTTTAAGAACTGTGGGGCACCTGTTATACAAACTATATGCCAGGGGTACTCAATAGGCGGACTCTGGTCTGGATCCGAACAGAAGGACATTTCAGTCTGGACAGAGCTCTAAATCTTTGTGCTAGTTATCTGACACCTGGCTAAGTGATTGTGTAAGCATACATTAATAGCATGTGGAGGGGGGATAAAGCACGTTCAGCGCTGGAGAGAAATATTTCTCTCTAGACGGGAATAAAAATAGTTCACCGCTGGAGATAAATATTCCTCTCTGTTCTAGAGGATGGGAAAACAATTCTCTCTGGAGCAGGAATAAAGCGCGTTCGGCGCTGGAGAGAAATATTTCTCTCTGGACGGGAATAAAGCCAGTTCAGCTCTAGAGAGAAATATTTTTCTCTGGACCAGGAATAAAGCGTGTTCAGTGCTGTCTCCCTGCTATAGATATTAGATGCTGCATAAAGCCTAATTTACTGTATGTATGAGTTGCAGGTGTGGTTATTTTAACATCAAAAACATTAACATCAAAAACGTTAATGTGGAGCCTTTAGACTATAATGTTTTTCCCAGTCTAAATTTAGCTTTATTAAATCAGCATGTTATGAGCCTTTCATAATAAACAAACATTTTGTGAAAATTAGATGTCATCATGGATGGCAAGGAAAGCCTATTTATACTTATTATACAAACAGTATTTTAATGTGTCACTGTTGTTGTGTAAATTGTTTGTTTGTTGTTAACAGGTTCTCACTTAAAGGAAAATATAAAAATGGTCCATTCAGACTTTTACATTTTTATAAATGTTCTCTCATGGGATATCCCTGAACCCCCATACAGTGTTTTTTTATCTGTCAAAAGGCCTCCTGTGTCCCACAATATGTGCTACATATTATTATACGGACCTTTGCTGGGAAGGAAATGTATAGACTGGACCTCTTGGAACTCTGCTATACACTGTCCCATTTGGGCCCAGGGCTGAAGTTGCCCTGCCTTTTCTACCACCTGCCTAATCTCACTTAGTTTGGGTGGAGCTACATCATATTCCACTAATGGCACTTCTAGCTGTGTTTGAAGGCAAGAACGCATCCTCATCTTCTGCTGTTGCTGGTGTCTTTGGTTTGTTCTGTGCACAACTGTGTGTTGCCTAAATAGCTGGAGTTTCGCTTACTGCCCTCTGCTGAAAACAGGTGGTACTTCAAGTTTAAATTGCTCTGATGATAGGGATATTCCTTATCACGGTCCGGGAACATGATTAACTGTGTTAATTTGTTTAAACAAGTTATTTTTATATATATTATTAATCCCACAGAATTAACAAGTTAAATTGAAAGTCCAAGTAATTTATTAATATTACACAGCAAAATTGCTGGTGTACAGAATGTCAGCACAGATGTGATTCGTCCAAGTACCCCAGACCGACTTCCAAATTAAGCCAAAGCTTCGAGCTTTGCATGTCTCCAAGCAAAACACAGACTGGAGTGAGAGGAATGAAGTAAAAGCATTTTCCCTCCCTGCTCAAAGCATTCTGTAATCAATCCATCGAACTCCATTTCAGCTTTTCAATTTTTACTCTCCCTGCTTGCTTGTGAGTGAAACCCAGCTCATAGCAGTCCTGGAGTGGGAAAAAACAATTGCACTCTGATGTTTCTTGCTCCAGACAATTTAGTTAAAACTAAATACCAGCACATTTGGAACACTGCTTGTCCAGTCAGTTTAGAAAAAAAGGAACTAACTGTTGTATAGTATAACATTATATAAAAAATACATTTTGAAAATACATCTTCATTTTCTTTTAGTAAAATATAATTTATTATTTCTTTCTCTTTATTATGTGGTGAAGTCAAACCTGATTTGGTAAAATACAACCCATCAATTGTTGTTGGACTTAGAAAACAGAAAACAGTAGTTACATCTAATCAGTTTCTGATCAGGTTGCTCGTTTTCCATTTTGTTTTGATCAATAACCTGCGTGATCTCTCAGACAGACAAAAATATAGCCACATAGAATAATGGTGGCTCCTGCTCTCTCAGCATGTATGTTTTTGCAGAGCCATACTGTCCAGGCCAAGCCATTAATAGTGCTGGGCAGTTACTTTACTAAATGCTGGTAAGCAGAAAACAGTTCAGTCTAGTGCATAATGATCTAGCTGAAACTGTCCATTTTAATTGCTTGTTTGTTGAAGTTATCAGTTCTTATTACCCTAGTCAAAAACTCTGAAAGGAATGTGTGAAGAATTCCTACTAGAATTTGGAATGTTAATTGCAAACCAATTCAGTAGGATTTTTCTTCTATACTCCAACATGACAAAAACAAAAACGTCATGGTTACTTGTGTAACCTCCGTTCCCTGATGGAGGGAACGAGACGTTGTGTCGATGTAGTGACACTAGGGGTCACTCTTGGGAGCCCGAGACACCTCTGGTCTTTGATAAAAGGCCAATGAAAAATTGGAGAGTGGTATTTGCATGCCACTCCCCCACACATACGGGTATAAATGGAGCTGGTATGCAACCACTCATTCAGGTTTTATGCTGAGGAGCCGAGACAAGGTCCGGCCATTTCAGCGGGTAGTTCAGCATTGTGGCAGGAGGGACACAATGTCTCGTTCCCTCCATCAGGGAACGGAGGTCACACAAGTAACCATGACGTTCCCTGTCTGTCACTCACTCGACGTTGTGTCGATGTAGTGACACTAGGGGTCCCTATACGAAACGCCACAACTGGCTGAACTGTGTTACGTGAACTGGCGGTGTGTGGCGGGCAGACCACTGTGTGCCTCGTAGCCAGCACACCAGGTCGACACGTAACCTCCCCCAACATAGTTATGAGTGTCGAACGGCCCTTTGGGGACAAGTCGACTACCCAAAAGATAGAGACAAGCTAACCCAGTCATGGCCAATTTTCCCCTTCTTTGATTCCACTCCCTAAAAAAGAAGGGGGATTATCTGACTGGGCCGCAAAGTCTAGTCGGGGGGTGTCCCTCCCAAGGGGAAGACACCGCGGAGACCACACCTCGCCCAAAGAGAGGGGGGGACATTTAAGTGGAAAAATACGTCACATGGTCTTTCTGACCATGTGGAGAGTCTTCAAGGTAGATCCTACACAAAGGGGGAGGAGTTACTACAAACATGGAGACTGGGGCAGAAGGGCTTTGCCCAAGGAAAACGCAGTTTGCCAACAGGGAAACGAATTAGCGGAAGATATACATCACATGGGGTTAGCCTTATAGGGAACCGCCACATGCGGAGCACCTACCCCAGAACAGGACTCTTAGTTAGCACGTGTACTGGGCCGGCAGCGAGTCTCTCCGAAAACTCGACTGCCACAGGGCTCGGAGGAAGTCAACCAGGGATCAAAGTTTGTGAACACTACTGGGAATTAATGGCGCATGTCTTCAGCTCAAAAAAAGGTGGAAAGCGCTATGTGCAAGCGATACACCCGGCCGGCTATCCCGGGCTCATCCGCTTGTATTGCGTGCCACTACCTGGGACGAAACCGGTTCCACCAGGAGGTTGTAGAACCTTGCAAAGGTGTTGGGTTTTGCACAGCCTGCTGCTCTGCAAATGTCTGTTAGAGAGGCACCCCTGGCCAGGGCCCAGGAGGCCGCTACACCCCTGGTAGAATGGACTCGTAGCCCTACCGGGGGCGGCATGTCCTGGGCGTGATATGCCATAGTTATGGTGTCAATGAGCCAGTGGGCGATCCTCCGCTTGGAGACAACGCTTCCTTTCCACCGTGCACCAAAGCAGACAAAGAGCTGCTAAATCCTAAAAGCTCTACGTGTGATCCAAATAGATGCGTAAAGCATGCATCGGACACAGCAACAACAGGGCTGGGTCTGCCTCCTCCTGGGGCAGCGCTTGCAGGTTCACCACCTGGTCCCTAAAAGGGGTTGTGGGAACCTTGGGCACATAGCCCGGTCGGGGTCTCAGGATCACATGAGAGTAGCCCAGACCGAACTCCAGGCACGTTTCGCTGACAGCGAACGCTTGCAGGTCTCCTACCCTCTTGATGGAAGTGAGCGCTGTCAGGAGGGCAGTCTTCAAGGAGAGTGCCTTAAGCTCGGCTGACTGCAAAGGCTCAAAGAGGGCTCTCTGTAGACCCTGAAGAACTACAGAGAGGTCCCATGAGGGAACGAGTCACGGTCTGGAGAGATTCAGCCTCCTAGCAACTTTTAGGAACCTGATGATCAGGTCGTGCTTCCCTAAGGACTTACCGTCGACTGCGTCATGGTGTGCTGCTATGGCGGCAAACGTACACCTTCAAGGTGGAAGGGGACACCTTCCAACCTCTCCTGCAGGAAGGAAAGCACTGATCCGACTGCGCATCTCTGGGGGTCTTCCCGTTGGGAAGAACACCACTTAGTGAACAGACGCCACTTAAAGGCATACAGGCACCTCGTAGAGGGGGCCCTAGCCTGAGTGATCGTGTCTACCACCGCAGGTCCCGTCCAGGGACCAGACATGGAGATTCCAGAGGTCTGGTCGCGGGTGCTAGATGGTGCCCCTTCCCTGAGAAAGAAGGTCCTTCCTCAGGGGAATTCGCCGGGGGTGGGGGGGCTGTCGCAAGGAGCATGAGGTTCGAGAACCACATCTGGGTGGGCCAGTAGGGTGCTACCAGGATGACCTGCTCCTCGTCCTCCCTGACCTTGCACAGGTCTGTGCAAGTAGGCTCACTAGGGGAAACACATATTTGCACAGGTCAGGGGGCCAGCTGTGTGCCAGCACATCTATGCCGAGGGGGGCCTCGTTCAGGGCGTACCAGAGCGGGCAGTGGGAGGATTATTGGGAGGTAAACAAGTCTGCCTGTGCCCATCTAAATCGACTCCAAATCAGCTGGACCACCTGAGGGTGGAGTCTCCACTCTCCCCTGAGGGTAACTTGCCGTGACAAAGCATCTACTGTAGTGCTGAGGTTGCTCGGGATATGAGTGGCTCACAGCGACTTGAAGTGCTGCTGACTCCAGAGGAGGAGACGGTGAGCGAGTTGTGACATACAAGGAGAGCGCAGACCGCCTTGGCGGTTGACATATGCTACCAATGCTGTGTTGTCTGTCCGAACTAACATGTGCTTGCCCTGGATCAACGGCCGAAACCTCCGCTGGGCGAACAGAATTATCAACAGCTCGAGGCAGTTGATGTGCCAATGCAGCCGCAGGCCCGTACACAGTGCCCATTGCAAACAGTGCCCCAGCCCATTTTTGGAGGCGTCCGTCGTGACCACAACACGCCTGGAGACCAGTTCTAGGGGAACACCTGCCCATAGAAACAAGAGGTCGGTCCAAGGGCTGAAAAGACGGTGACAGACCGGTGTGATGACCACGCGATGTGTCCCGTGGCGCCATACCCATCTTGGGACTCGAGTCTGAAGCCAGTGCTGAAGCGGTTTCATATGCATCAACCCGAGCTGGGTGGCTACCGCTGAGGATGCCATATGCCCTAGGAGCCTCTGAAAATGTTTCAGTGGAACTGCTGTTTTCTGTTTGAACACCTTCAAACAGGCCAGCATGACTGGGAGCGCGCGTTCGTAAGGCGCACTGTCAAAGAGACTGAGTCCAGCTCCAAACTGAGGAAAGAGATGCTCTGAACCGGGAGGAGCTTGCTCTTTTCCCAGTTGACCCAAAGCCCTAGTCGGCTGAGGTGTGAGAGCACCAAGTCCCTGTGTGCGCACAATATGTCCCGTGAGTGAGCTAGGATTAGCCAGTCATCGAGATCGAGTTGAGAATGCGAATGCCCACATCCCTTAACGGGGCAAGGGCTGCCTCTGCGACCTTCATGAAGACATGAGGAGACAGGGACAGGCCGAAAGGGAGGACTTTGTATTGATACGCTTGACCCTCGAATGCAAACGGCAGGAAGGGTCTGTGTCAAGGAAGGATCGAGACGTGGAAGTACGTGTCCTTCTGGTCTACTGCCGCGAACCAATCTTGATGCCGGACGCTCGCCAGAATGCGTTTTTGCATCAGAATCTTGAACGGGAGTCTGTGTAAGGCCCGGTTCAGTACTCGCAGGTCCAAGATTGGCCACAACCCACCGCCTTTTTTTGGTACGATGAAGTAGGGGCTGTAAAACCCCTTCTTCATCTCGGCCGGAGGGACAGGTTCTATCGCACCCTTCCGTAGGAGGGTAGCGTTCTCCGTGCACAAGGTAGCAGCGTTTTCGTCCTTGACCAAGGTGAAGTGGATATCGCTGAACCTGGGCGGGCGCCTGGTGAACTGAATCACGTAGCCGAGTCGGACGGTCCGGATCAGCCATCGCGACGGATTGGAAAGAGCAAGCCACGCATCCAAGTTCCGTGCAAGGGGGACCAAGGGGACAATGCCATCAGATGTACCGGTAGGTGGGGCCTCGCGGCGGGGCGGAGCTCGAGGTGCCACACCACATCGTGGCTGTGCTGAGTCTAGGGACATCAAAACACTTACCTGGCTCCTTGCGACCACCTCTGGAACAGCCTTGGACGGGGGAGGAAGAGGCCTGTTTCTCGTAACCCATGGAGACTGCCACATCGGGAGCGGCTGTGAGACGGGTGGCATCTGCTTCCTGCAGTGGGCTCCACGGCGGGGCCGGGCCAAAGGGGCGGGTTGTGGCGGAGCCGGTGCAGTCACCGCAGGGGGACGCCCTTGGTGACAAGCAGACAGGGTGCGGGATCTTGAGCCACGCCGGGGCAGGATGTGCCGGATAGCCTCCGTCTGCTGCTTCACCACTGAGAACTGCTGGGCAAAGTCCTCGATGGTGTCGCCAAATAGGCCAGCCTGGGAAATAGGGGCAGCAAGAAACCGTATCTTGTCGGCCTCACCCATCTCGAACACGTTGAGCCAAAGGTGGCGCTCCTGGACCACTAATGTGTGCCATTGTCTGCCCGAGAGACCGCACCGTGACCTTCGTCGCTCGGAGAGCGAGGTCGGTTGCCGAGCGCAGTTCCTGCATCAAATCTGGGGCGGAACTACCCTCGTGCAGTTCTTTCAACGCCTTGGCTGGGTGGACCTGCAGGAGAGCCATGGCGTGCAGGGCAGAGGTGGCTTGTCCAGCAGTGCTGTAGGCTTTAGCCGTCAGGGACGACGTGAACCTACAGGGCTTGCATGGGAGCTTAGGGCGTCCGCGCCAGATGGTGGCACTCTGCGGGCATAGGTGCACCGCAAGCGCCTTATCCACTGGGGGAATTGCCATACAGCCCTGTCCGCCCTGCCATCGAGGGTAGTGAGGGCGGGGGAACTGTGGAATCAGGGCCGGGCAGTAAAAGGTGCCTCCCACGATTTCATCAGATCCTCGTGCACTTCCAGGAAGAAAGGCACTAGAGTGGGGCGTGGCTGCTTTGAGCGGCACCGCGAGCCCAGGAACCAATCATCGAGCCGCGAGGGTTCAGGGGAGAGTGTGTCCGTCATTTCTGAATCAGCCTGTGACTGGGCTTGTCCCCGAGGGGGGGAGCCCAGCTGATGCTTCTGTGTCCGACTGGACATACCTGCTCTCCGATGCTGCACTCGAGAGCTCATCATCTTCGCGGGCTCCAAACAAGAGGCCAGACTCGCCGTGAGACGAGCCGGCGGACTCATCCAGAAGCCTGAATGGGGCAGACGAGCGTGTTAGGGAATGGGAGGTCTGCAGGGGGATACCCGGTGGAGGCGATCCCATTGGGGTCCCCAAATCACCCCCAGTGCTAGCCGCGCTGGCCTCATACCCGTAGGTAGAAGGACCGAGGTGGGAAGCCTTCTGCTCAAGGTATGAGATGTGGAGTAGTTTTCTCAGGCACTTTTTTCAAAAGCCTGGATTCTCTTTTCGGTATCTGCCAGGAGGGTCCATGTCTCATAACCATAAAGCAGGATGGAGACAACAAGTGACTTGAAGTGCTTGTATTTGGTAAAGAAGCTGATGGATTTGCTTTTCCAATACCCTGTGCAGTCTAGCCATTGCTGCTGTTGCCATGCCAATTCTATTTTTAATTTCTACTGTGGAGGTGCTGTCTTTAGACAGCGTTGCTCCCAAGTACTAGAAGCTTGTCACTTCTTCTAGACTTTGACCACTCAAAAAGATGTTTGCACAGGTGTTGTTTGTGCAATTGACCATAATTTTGGATTTCTCAAAGCAAACTTCCATGCCATAGGCCTCTGCTCTCTCAACAAGACGTGTTGTCAGATCTTGCAGTTCACTGTTGCTTCTGCCCATAAGGTCAATGTCATCAGTGAAATGCAAGTTGCATATGAGCCTGCCAACAATAGATATAGAGGTACGGTGGTCCTGCAGGATTTCCTGCATGATGTTTTCCAGAAACAGGTTGAAAAGTGTGGGGGATAATGTAGGGCTTTACTGGTTGTTTAGATCAGTGTTACTATCAGAAATAATTAATAATTATTTCTGTAGTTATTAATTAATATTTAAATTAATCAATTGAATCTAATTCATCAAAACCTCATATGAGGCTCCAGTAAATGTAGTGTGCTACGTTTAGGAGCAAGTTTGGTTATTAGTAATAAACAATAATTATCAAAAATAATTATTAATTATTAAAATCAATAGAACATTGATGAGAATCAATGTTAGCTTTTTTAATCCTTTAAAATCAACAATTATCAAAAGATAATCGTTAATTGTTAACATCGATGAAAGATTAATTAAAATTAACACTAGCTTATTGATCATTCAAATTCAACAACCATCAAAGATAATTATCAATTATCATAAATCAATAGAATATTAATAAGGATTAACATTGACGGGGCACCACCCTGGAATTAGGGACTAATAACCAGATAGTAAAACAGTCTCAAAATTAGATTGTTTTCTTAGGAAAATCGACATCCGAAGAATATCGATTTTCGGGAAAAAAACAATGAAAGAAGGTTTGAATCCGAGCACTGACATCCCATCAGCATGACACAGGCATATGCAAAACAAACCAAAACACTTCTCTTTGTAATATAAACAAAGTTTATTTATGCAGTAATATCAATTAATAATTAATACAATGCAGTCAATAAACTTCCGACTTACAACTACAAACTAAACAGTGATATGATTAGATATGGAAATAAAATAATCCTATAACACATAAGGTGTGTGTGTGACAGTCTGTGTGTGTGTGTGTGTGTGTGTGTGTGTGTCAGTGTGGTTAGTGAGAGAGAGAGAGAGAGAGAGAGAGAGATTATTAAGTGACAGCCCGAAAGCTGATTTCGCGATAGCTGGAGATAAAGCAGCTGTGTTGATCACTCAGAGACGCGGTTTTACGAGCGGGGCTCGTAAAAGTCCTGCGTTATTTGACTCTAATGGATGAACTCAGTTTCTGTCTCACCCGCAATGGCGAAAATGCACAACAATCCAATTTGGTTGGACCACAATACAGCAAAACAAATTTGTGATAATTAATACCCTGAGTATTAATAATGAGCGGACATGACGGTCCGTAAACTGTACAAGCAAAAACCTTGAAACACAAGAATAACACACTATAATATTCTATCTCTGCCCAGACGTAAACCTCTTACTTGAATCGCATGAGGACACAGGTAGAATGTGTTTTCCTCCGTCCTTTAACTCTGACCCAGTTCCTTGAGGCTCGGGTGATGACGGGAGGCCGTTTCCTCACTCTGTCGGCAGGCGGTACGGCTGTTGATTCTCGGTGGGCTGGAGGAGAACTCAGAAATGTCGACTTGATTGAAGATGGAAGAGAAATCTTTAATCTCTTTACTTCTGTAGGCAAATGGATGAAGATGCAAATTGCTCGGCGGTCTCCTTCGGATCCCTTAGAGTGTTCGGTTGAACACAGAGTAATCTCAACTCATCCAGTGAGATGGAGATTGTATGTCCACAGTTTCAAGTCGGACGTTACTTCCTTGTGCCACGAGGTTGCACCGGAGAGTAGCAAAGAGATGCGTCCACACGCTGCAAACAAAGTCACTGGAAGCAAATCCAGAAAGCATTTCAGAGGTATTTCAACTCCTGATGATGTCATGTTTGAGGGACATTCTGTTGTGTGCCTCATCCAATAGGAGTTGAGAGTTCGATCCTTTAGTGAGCAAGGCTTCATGGGATTTGTAGTCTTTTTTGGACTCCCTTTGTTTGATTTTGGAGCGATTTTTATCAGTAAGATTTACGACTTGGAATGTGGGGGCTTGAGTTAGGTTTTTATGACTGTGTTAGACCTGCCTTTGTCTTCTATCTGAATACATGAGGCCCAACAATAATATACATCCATGATGTACTTACATTTAATACAAAACAAACTGAGTAACAGTCAATGTAAAGCATGTAGACAGTACAAAAAAGCGCACTTACAGCACTGCTACTGTAGTTTGGTGGGGGTGATACTCAGCATCGCACTCTCCAGCTCCTCATCTTTATCCATCTCTGTGTTGCAGAAAGAAAAATATGAGTGTGTCCTAAAACACATTCTTTCACAGTACTGTACTTTCGTTGTAAATATATGATTGTGCTATATAAACTGAACACAAGAGACTTTAGAGACTTAAAGCCTTCAAGTTAAGATGAAAATGGTATAAATACTGACCCATGGGCTCAGTTTGTCCACTTGAGGTAGGCACGGGTGCAGTGACTGGGTTGAATGTTGCTTCTTTATAAGGTATAGCTGCAGTTTGTGCATCCATGTACCTGGGACACATGATTTCCTCATTATGTAGGAAACATAACCATCAGCACTGCTGTCCCAAATCTCACTCCGGGTACTCTTGGCACGAGAGCCAAAACAAGCTAGCTTGTCATCCTCTGACGAGGCTGCTGGTGCAGTTGGAGTTTTGGACACACAGCTAAGAAGATAATGGATTCTTCAAAGCTGTGGGAATAACTCACAAAGGACAACAAGCTGCCCTTGCTGTGCTGCCCTCTGCCACGAGGACACCTGAAGCCTCTTACTGCACAAGGTTTTTTATCAGGTAGATGGTGTACCCTATGTCATTTTCAAGGAGCCATTGAAAGGGCTTCCCCTTGTATTTGCCGAACTGCAGGATGTATTCCCCCATAACCTCTCTCCTGTCCGAAGCATCCCCTCCTCTCTGATGAACCACACTCAGAGCATTCTGTCTCACAAGCTCCTCCTTCACTGGTGCTGACTCGTCCTGCAGAGACAAGTTTTTTTTATTTTTTTATTTTTTTATCAACCTGGCATCATTAGTTGGGTCCTGAATGAGATATCTCAGTGGTCCCTTACGGAACACAACCTGATCTCTTCCGTGAAAAAACAACATTTTGTGCATGATGATCTGTAAGACAGGAAAAGCAGTTGTTAGATGTATATTCTAAAGGTTTATTTTAAAACAGATGACCACTTTTAATGTGTTTTCTGGAATAAAAAACAAAATATTACACTTAAATAAAAATCAGTCATGTTCATTTATAGTTTAGCATTTAAACATCTAACAATGTGCAAGAGAGCAAACACTCACAGTGTGAGAGGAGTACTTCTGACACTTTTGGGGCAATACTAATTGTAGTGTAATAGATAACAATAAAAATAATGGTCATGTTCATTCATAGTTTAGCTTGTAATTAACCAGTGATATGTTAAAGAAAAAAATGCCTTTAACTAACAAACACTCTTTCATAGGGCGAGCATTCCCTAGGAAAAAAAAAAATACATGAGGGAACAGATAAGACCAGCTTAAAAAATGTGTTGAAACCCCCTCTTAAAGCAGCCTGACCAGCTATGACCAGTCTGGGTGACCAGCTAAAACTGTTTTTTTATGGGCATGCTCACAGAAAAAAATGTATCTGATTTCAGTGTCACTGTAATAACATACTTAATCAGTGTATCTATCCGTCAACACAATATTATACTACTGAAAAACAGCAAAAAAAAAAAAAAAAAAAATCAAAAAAACAAAACAAAAATCATCAGAAGATGATTAAAAGAAAAGGTGATAACTTTAGCCCCCTCGAGCAAGCACAACCACAGAGAAGAAACAAAACAAGCCTATTTTTTTTTTCTCCCCAATTTGGAATGCCCAATTCCCAATGTCCTCATGGTGGTGAACTGACTCACCTCAATCCACATGGTGGAGGATGAATCTCAGTTGCCTCTGCGTCTGAGATCATCAATCCATGTACCTTATCATGTGGCTTTTTGAAAATGTTACCATGGAGACCTAGCATATGTGGAGGCTTCATGCTATTCTCTGCGGCATCCACGCACAACTCACCACATGCCCCACTGAGAGCAAGAACTACATTATGGTGACCATGGGGGGGTTAATCCAATGTGACTCTACCCACCCTAGCAACTGGGACAATTGGTTGCTTAGGAAGCCTGACTGGAGTCACTCAGCATGCCCTGGATTTGAACTTGTGGCTCCAGGTGTGGTAGTCAGTGTCTTTGCTTGCTGAGCTACCCAGGCCCCCCACAAAACAAATCTATATGTAAACACAAAAACATTACACTAAAACAAAAAATACAGTGATGTTCATTCATAGTTTAGCTTGCAAACATTCCAACGATGTGTTAAGAGAGAAAAATGGTCAGATAAAGTTTGGTTACAAACAATCTCTCATTATGAGATGCTGGATTGTTTGCAAAAAAATTAATCTGATTTCAGCATTAATGGTAATAAAACAGAAGATTATATAATATAAAGGAACTTACATTTGTTTGATCGATGAGCTGTTGTTAATGTGTTGAATGAAACTAAGCTGTTTGCCAGTGTGCATTCTCTCTTGAACTCGGGATGAAAATGACAACATTAAATTCCCCGGCAGTGCAAAAATGTGGAAGAGGGCCTCATGAGCGTCTGTGGCCAAACGTATATTGCATCCGCAGTGGTTTAGCACTACCATTGAAAAACAAATGGGAATTGGTTTAGGGCCGTTTAGCAAAACAATCCCCACCCACCGTGCGGGAGACCAAGGTTCAGTTCCCAGCCAATGCAAGAGGAGTGTTCATTTATGCAAGAGATTTAGCTCATACTTTTTCTGTAACCCAGAAACTAATTGGAAGTCTTTCCTGTACCTAACAGAACTTTGTTTTTGGGCACAAGTATTTGTGGTTCAGTGGTAGAACTGATGCCTGTTATGAGGGAGACCTGGGTCTGATTCCCAGCCAATGCAAGAGAGTTGTTTTTTGGTATATCCAATATCTATGGGAATTTTACTTTGAGAACATTGTCCTGGACTAGATAGCTTATCCTCTAAATTTTTAAGAATATTTTAATTCCAGGGGTCTGGGTAGCTCAGTGGTAAAAGATGCTGGCTACCACCCCTGGAGTTCACTAGTTCATTAGTTTGAATCCCAGGGTGTGCTGAGTGACTCCAGCCAGGTCTTCTAAGCAACCAATTTGGCCCAGTTGTTAGGGAGGGTAGAGTCACATGGGGTAACCTCCTCATGGTCACTATTATGTGGTTTGTTCTCAGTGGGGCACGTGGTGAGTTGAGCATGGATGCTGCGGTGGATGCTGTGAAGCCTCCACATGTGCTATGTATCCGTGGCAACACACTCAACAAGCCATGTGATAAGATGTGTGGGTTGACAGTCTCAGACACAGAGGCAGCTGGGATTTGTCCTCCACCACCTGGATTGAGGCGAATCACTAAATGACCATTGGGACCAAAGTGCATTGGGAATTGGGCATTCCTAATTGGGTGAAAAAGGGGAAAAATCCCCCCCCCCCCCCCCCAAAAAAGAATATTTTAATTCCTATTTTGTATGATCTTTTTTTTTTTTGATGATTTAAAAAAGGACACTTCAGTAATAGTATGAAAAAAGGGATAATAAAAATTATATATAAAAAGGGTGACAAGCAAGATCTGAAGAACTACAGACCTTAGAGTATGTTAAATACCGATTAAAAGATCTTAGCAAAGATTTTAGTGAACAGGTTAAAAAAGGTTGTTCAGAATATTATTACCACGAACCAAGCATATGGTGTTTTAAACAGAGACATATCTGATACAGTTAGCAACATAAGAGCTATAATTTGTATATGAAAGAAAAAGGTGAAAGTGGATATTTAATTAGTGTTGATTTAGAGAAAGCATTGGATAGAGTGGAACACCAATATTTATAAAAAGATTTGGTTTTGGGGAAAGTTTGTTAAGTGGATGAAAAGCTTGTTTAATGATATTTAAGTTGTATTAAAGTAAATGGATTTTTATCTGATTTCATAACAATGTTGGGCCTCATGTATTCAGAAAAGGCAGGCCTAACACAGTTGTAAAACCTAACTGAGGCCCACACACTCCGTCATAAATCTTACTGATAAAAACCATGCCAAAATCAAACAAAGGGAGTCCAAAACAGACTACAAATCCCATGAAGCCTTGCTCACTAAAGGATCAAACTCTCAACTCCTATTGGATGAGGCACACAACAGAACGGCCCTCGACCATGATGTCATCGGGAGTAGAAATAACTCTGAGATCCTTCCGTGATTTGCTTTCAGCAACTTTGCTCACCGTGTGTAGACGCAGCTCATCGCTGCTCTCAGGTGTACCCTCGCGGCACAAGGAAGTAACATCCGACTTGAAACTGTGGCCATACAATCTCCATCTCGCTGGACGAGTTGAGATTACTCTGTGTTCCATCAAACTCTCTAACGGATCCGAAGGAGACCGCCAAGCAATCCGCATCTTCATCCGTTTGCCTGCAGAAGTGAAGAGAAAAGATTTATCTTCCCTCTTCAATCAAGTTGACGTCGCTGATTTCTCCACCAGCCCGCTAAGAATCAGCAGCTGTAATCAGGAAACGGCCTCCCATCATCACCCGAGCCTCGAGGAACCGAGTCGGAGTTAAAGGACGGATGAACACACATTCATCTGCGTTCTCATACGATTCAAGTAAGTGGTTTACTTCTGGGCAGAGATAGAATATTATAGTGTGTTATTCTTGTGCATCAAGGTTATTGCTTGTACAGTTTACAGACCGCCGAGTCCGCTCATTGCTGCTAATAAGGTATTGCTGTAATGTACTGTTATCACGAATGAGATCTGCTGTGTTGTAGTCCAACCACACTGGACTGTTGTGTATTTCCGCCACACTGAGTTTATCCATTAAAGAATCAAAGACCACGGGACGGTTTACAAGCCGTCCACCGCATCTCTGAGTGATAAACTAACAGCTGCTTTCTCTCCTACGATCGGGAAACCAGCTTTGGTGCCTCCACTTTACTCTCTCTCTCTCTTGTACTAACCACACACACACGCGACCCCTCACAAACATTCTCGCACACACTTTTGGCTAGTAGATAACTTTGTGATAAAGCTCAGCTTTGTCCCTAAGTTATCGTACAAGCGGAGACACGCGGTAAACGGGCAGTTGCCATTAGCTGGCTTCTCTCTGCCCACATTCGCGGCCATATGCTCTGGCCGGAAATCTCGTGTGACGTACTCTCCATGAGGGTCACGTCCGCCATTTTGTGCAGGTCACACCTTACACACACACATTCACACACACACACACACACACACACACACACACACACTTACCTTCCTCTCATGTGTTATAGGCTTATTTTGGTTACTGTATCTAATCATGTCACTGTTTAGTTTGTAGTTGTAAGTCGGAAGTTTATTGATTGCATTGTATTGATTATTAATTGATATTACTGCATAAATAAACTTTGTTATATTTCAAAGAGAAGTGTTTTGGTTTGTTTTGCATACACCTGTGTCAAATGCTGACAGGGGATGTCAGTGCTCGGATTCAAGCCTTCATTGTTTTTTTTTTTTCATTTACATTTACATTTATTCATTTGGCAGATGCTTTTATCCAAAGCGACTTACAAAAGAGGAAAACATAAGCGAATCATCTTAAGGAGACAGTGGTATGAAAAGTGCTGTATTACAAAGTTTCACTAGCATCAGAATAGTATTCAAAACAGAATAAATTGCAACAGGAATGTTTTTTTTTTTTTTTTAATGACTGGTTAAGTGCTCATGGAAAAGATGTGTTTTTAGTCGTTTTTTGAAGACAGAGAGTGAGTCAGCTTCACGGATGGAGTTGGGAAGGTCGTTCCACCAACGTGGTACGATGAAGCTGAAAGTCCGGAAAAGTCTTTTGGTGCCTCTTTGTGTTGGTACAACAAGGCGACATTCCTTAGCCGACCGCAGGCTTCTAGTGGGCGCGTAGCTCTGCATAAATGATTTTAGGTATGCTGGAGCAGACCCAGTGACTGTTCTGTATGCCAGCATCAGAGCATTGAATTTGATACGTGCATCAACTGGCAGCCAGTGGAGAGAGACAAGAAGTAGTGTAACATGTGCTCTCTTTGGGTCATTAAAGACCAGACGTGCTGCTGCATTCTGGATCATTTGGAGGGGTCTAGTTGCACATGCAGGGAGGCCTGCAATGAGAGCGTTACAGTAGTCCAGTCTAATTATGACAAGTGACTGGACAAGCAGTTGTGTGGCATGTTCAGAGAAGAAGGGTCTTATCTTCCTGATATTGTAGAGTGTAAATCTACATGATCTTGCGGTCTTTGAGATGTGGTCTGTGAAATTTAGTCTGTTGTCGATGGTTACCCCTAGATTTCTGACTGATTTGGAAGGCGTTACTGTAGTTGCACCCAGCTGCACGGTGATGTTGTGTTCAACAGCAGGGTTGGCTGGAAAGACAAGGAGTTCAGTCTTGGCTGGGTTGAGTTGCAGGTGGTGCCCCTTCATCCAGGCCGAGATGTCTGCCAGGCAGGCAGAAATTCGAGCAGTCACTGTGGTGTTGTTGGACTGGAAAGACAAGTAGAGTTGCGTGTCATCAGTGTAGCAGTGGTAAGAGTAACCATGTGCCTGAATGATGAGTCCCAGTGATGTTGTGTATATAGAGAAGAGAAGTGGCCCAAGCACTGGTCCCTGAGGTACCCCAGTAAGTAGCTGATGTGGCTTGGATACCTCACCTCTCCAGGCTACCTTGAAGGACATACCTGAGAGATAGGAATTAAACAGTCAAGCACAGTTCCTGTGATGCCCAGCGAGGAGAGGGTAGAGAGCAAGATCTGATGGTTGACTGTGTCAAAGGCTGCAGAAAGGTCCAGCAGAATCAGGATGGATGATCTGGATTCAGCTTTCACCCATCTCAGCGACTCAGCAGGGCAGTCTCGGTGGAGTGTCCACTTTGAAGCCTGACTGATTGTCATCCAGCAGCTTGTTCTGTGAGAGATAGGCAGAGATTTGATTGAAACTGCCCTTTCAAGTGTTTTTGCCATGAATGGGATGAGAGAGACTGGTCTGTAGTGTTCTATCTGTGTGGGATTAAGTGCAGGTTTCTTCAGCAGCGGGGTTACTCGAGCCTGCTTAAATGTAGTTGGAAAAGTGCCTGTAAGTAGAGATGTGTTAATTATGTGTGTGAGTGCAGGTAGGATGGACGGAGAAATGGCCTGGAGAAGGTGAGAAGGAATGGGGTCAAGGGAACAGGTGGTGGGGTGGTTGGAGAGGAGGAGTTTAGAGACCTCAGTGTCAGTCAGAGGAGAGAACATAGAGACAGAAGAGTTGCATACAGGAGACAGGTGTTTGACAGGGTGTGGTGCTGAGAATGTATTGCTGATGGTTGTAACCTTATTAGTAAAAAATGTGGTGAAGACATCTGCTGTCAGTGATGTGTCTGGTGGTGGAGGGGGAGGGCAGAGAAGTGTGTTGAATGTTCTAAACAAGCTGTGAGTGTCTGTGGTGCTGTTGATCCTGTTCTGGTTTTAGGAGGTTTTTGCAGATTTAACGTTATCTGAAAAATTGCAAGCAGAGACTGATATTTACCTAGATCTGCTGGATCTTTAGATTTCCGCCATCTCCTCTCAGCTGCCCTGAGGTCAGTCCGATGTTCATGAAGGACGTTAGACAGCCAGGCTGGGAGGTGTAGCGCATGCTGGCCTAGAGGAGATGGGACAGATGTTGTCTAGACAGGTTGTTAAAGTAGAGCTTAGTGTGTCTGTGGCAGTGTTTACATCAAGCGTAGTAAATACATTTTGTGTAGGAAGAGAGGTAGAGACAGCAGTGGAAAGGCGAGAGGGTGAAAGGGAATGGAGGTTACGGCGAAAGGAGACCAAAGGTGGAGTCTGTTTTAATGTAGATGGGAGGGTCATGTTGAATTTAACAAAGTAGTGATCAGAGACATGTAAAGGAGTAACAAGAATATTTGAGTTGGTACAGTTACATGTAAAAATGAGGTCCAGCTGGTTGCCCGATCTGTGAGTTGCTGTGATGTGTAGTTTTTCCAAGTCAAATGAGGCCAGGAGAGTATTCAGTTCAGTGGCCTGGGGCTTGTCTTGGTGTATGTTGAAATCACCAAGAACCACAAGTGGCCTACCATCCTCCGGCAAGGAGGACAGCAGGACATCCAACTCCTCAAGAAAGTTTGTCAGCTGACCTGGAGGGTGATAGATGACAACAACATGTATTTTTGTGGGTTGCATTGTAGTAATAGCATGGAATTCAAAACTAGTATTGTTACATAGGGAAGAGTGTGGTGAAAAAATCCAGTCGTTATTAATGAGCAAACCTGTTCCCCCACCCCTACCGGTGTGTTGAGGGGTGTGAGAGAAGAAGAAGTTGTTGGAGAGAGCAGCAGGTGTTGCTGTATCCTCTGGACGTATCCATGTTTCTGTCAGTGCCAGGATGCTGAGGGTGGACTGCATGGCAAAGGCTGGAATGAAGTCAGCTTTGTTCACAGCTGACTGGCAGTTCCAGAGTCCCACTGAGAAAGAGAGCGGAGCAGGTGTTGAAGTGCAAAGTGGCCGTAGGTTGTGTGAGTTGCATTTGGTCTTGCATCGATATTGTGTAAACGGTCTGTAACAGAAAACAGGGATGTGCTTGAAGGCATGTGTTATTTGTGAAGTTGACATGCTAGTATATAGTAGGAAAATAAGAAAAGCAACACAGTATCAAGATACTTAAGTGCTATGGTGAGTGGCGCCTTGTCGGTGTCCTTGCTCGGTGGACTCGCACAGGTAGACTTGCTGATCTTTACCCAAGTAGGTCTTTACACGAACATACATAATAATTGGTGCCCCGTGTGAGGCATCCTACGTGCCAGTTTGTCATTTCAGTTTGTACGCATAGGAATCCAAAGTAACAAAGTTTGGTTCTGTTTGACAATTGACTTCTCATGACTTGCCAAGCATAAGCCAGTGAGGTGTGAAAGTGCTCTTAAGAGTGAATTAGGGGTTGGTAAGTTTACGATAGTCTGCTCAAAGCCTGCTGTTGTTTTTATTTAACTCCTAACGCTTTCACCTAGATGTTACAGAGAGGTGCCAAGTCACCTCATTGATGTCCACCAAAGAGAGAACGCAGTGAAATTTGCACATTACATAACAGTAGCCCGTAAGCCACAGGTCGAAGCCTCTCACCTGTGTGTTCATGTCAGCATTATAGCAACTGTAAATCAACAAGCTATCAGAGCCAGTGTTTCGCAAGAATTTTTACTGCCCCAGTAAAATGAGTCACCAATCGCCCCGCGTGACTGAACCTGAAGCTCCACAGAGGTTAGTCGACCCAGCACTGCAAGATGTGGTTGCTGCTGTCCTCCGTCTCTCCGTAGAGGAGTGAGATAACCTTAATGGCAACAATATTAGTCGTTGTGATGAAGCATTGCAGGAACTAGTTGATTATGTCAACAACCCGGTCGGGAAGCCAAAGAGCACAATCCCGGACCTAGTGGGCCAAATGTTCCTTCTTCATCACCGCAGAACCCAAATGCAAACTGCAGAGCACCAGGCCCAGCTCACCCAGCTGTAGAGCAGCTTCTAATCAGTGCAGAGGGAAAATATCAGCCTGCACCAAGAAGTTAGGTGTACCCAAACTGTGAAAGTCCAGGCACAGGAAGATAATGCCCGGATGCAGGATGAAAATGAAACCCTGCACAGTCAGCTTCAAGCTGCCCAGCTAAGAGTAGAGTCAGATCAGGTATGTGCGGCTGAAACACACAGCACAACATCTGACATAGAAGGGCCCCCTCTTTAGTGCTACGCATAGAAATGTGCCCCTGAGAGACCCAGGGACACACGCTAGGAGCCGAGCTGCCCCTAGTGGTACAGTCTCTGACTTCATCCTCCGAGACACCTTTCAAGCTCCTACAGCGGCCCGCTGGTTGGATGCAGGTGCTCCTCCTTACAGTTGCCCCCCTCAGTCAGCTTTCAGTCATGCCACCTTGCGTTTCAAACTGACTGATTCCACACCACGGAGGGGGGAAAACTACTTCCAAGCCAGAGTGGTGTAAGCAGCTCGAAGATCCCATTAACCAGGGAGCTGTATGCAACCCCGGGGTCCACCCCCATGCGTCGACTGGACTCCTTATATGAAGGGGAGGAAGTCTTCCTCATCGCTATAGTGATCCGAGTGACTATAGTGTTTCGGATGATTCAGATGACCCGTGGTCATACCGACACCAAGACTTGCACATACGACAACTCGAGTCCCTCGCAGGGGACACAGAGCGCTTTGACCCAAGTAATTGAGATTCACACATTGACAATTATCTCAGAGAAATTGAGCACTGTCTGGTTGACTTGCCTTATGTTTCGTCACATGAAAAACTCAAGCTCATATGGAAGACCACGGTAAGGAGTGTCCATGTGTTCATGGAAACGCTACCGACTGGTACCCGAAAAACCAATACGCAGCTCTGTGTAAAGCCCTACACGAGGAGTATTCGCTGTATATCAATGAAGCCTCCGCTACCATAGGTGCTTTTGCCATCACCCAGAAGAGGCACGAGCCTCCACGTGAGTACTACAGACACCTGAGAACCACGTACTTCCAAGGAAGTAACACACCAGGTCTGGAGGAGGAACGAGCTTTCAAGTCTCTTTTCCTTCACAACCTCCACGAGTGTGTGCGATATGATGTCACGATGCACTGCAGAACGGGCAACCCCACTATGCAGGAAATCAGAAGGTACGCGCAACTGGCATGGGAGACATGCGTGCGCACTGCCCGAGGGCATGAAGGCGATGCCAGAGCCCTGGGGATCCAAGCCTCAGAATATGCAGACCTAGCGCTTGAAGGCAACGAAATGCCTCGCGTTAAGATGAATGCTAGAACAGGACCCCAGAGGTGCCGATCACCCTTCCAGCAGGGTAGGCAACAGAACCAGGGGGTTGGTGACCAGACACACCCCCAGGGTCACGGCAGGCCTAAATAACAAAACATTCGCCGGCCGAAAGGAAAGGCACAGTTCCAACGAAAACCCAAACAAGAAGGTGGGTGGGTAGAAAAGGTTTCAAACCCCCTCAGAGAGCAAGATTTGAGAAAGGAAATGGAGGATATAAGGAGATGCTTGACTGAGTTAGTAACAAAGCTTGACGTGCTCCGTCGTTCACCAGGTCCGTCGAACTCCTCAAAGGAACACGGCGCCGAAACCCTGTCAGTATGACTAGATGATGTACCCCCTCCCGTTAACGCCAAAGTTTACTTTGTAGGTCGGGAAAAGGGGAACAGGGTCCAAGTTGCTCCCCAAAACAGTCACTCCTAACATGCCACACGCTCCTTTTCTGACCTTCTTGGGCGATCTGTTCTGTAAGGGCAATGCCTGACACATGGGTGCATCAACTTCCACGCACTACTCGACACTGGTTCCGAAATGAGTCTAATGTGTTCCAACACCTTCACAGAGGTGGCTAGAGCAAAGCTCTCCCTTGGCAAACTGTTACAGATATAACTGCAGCGTAAGCATCACAAGCTACACGCAAGATAGGTCGTCTATTACAAAATGGGTGTGGATCGACATTACCTTTCAAGGGACTACGCTAGTACACCCTGTTTACATATGTCCCATTAATACAGAACCACTGTTAATTGGCCAGGACCTACTGAACCGATTGGCTCTGCTCATTGACTGCCGTCGTGGACACGTGGGCTCAGGTTGACATACCAAGACCACTTGGTCCAGAAAAGCTTCAGATAGACAAGTCGCCATCATCCAAAAATCCAGCAGAGACGACGACTCCTAACAATAACAATTACAGGGCCTGAGTAAATCCCTTCAGGGTACTATAGTCACTGTAAATTTGCACTCCGCTCTTATCAATAACACTTTGCATGCTTTAGGGACTTTGTCAGAGAAGACAACTTATGTGCGTATCGTTAGAGATCTAATGCAGGACCTTAGGGAAATTAGCTCCTCAGTCAACAGTCTGAGTGTTGGAAGGATTCCAGATTACCTGGTCTCCCTAGACCTTGTCGAACAAATCCTTAGATCTGCTACTATATCCATTGTGCAACCTTCACAGATACACCTGGCATATAGTCTTGGCATTGCAATTCCAATCCATGTAAATCCTCAGAACCTCGAAATAGGATTTATCCTCAATCTACCATCATAGAAAAGCAGAATATATACAGACTGAAGTCCATATTTAATATTTGTTTTCAGAGAGGTAATGCACACATTCACCTCAAAAAACCATCAACACTCGCCTACCATGATGAGGACCCCTCGCTCTACCTTATCCCTAACCTAAACATGTGAACCAAGACAAAGGACATTCAGTGGGTTTGTCCAAACACACTGTTAGAGAGGTGACTAACTACCTCTGCAGCCTAAGTGCCGAATCCCCTGAACAAAAGTGTCAAGGTAGCATGTCTGTCAAAGATGAAGGAACAGAGACAAGGGTAGAGTGAGCAGGCAATTGCTGGCTCGTTAACACATCAGCCACCGAAGTCCCAATGTCATATGACCGACATGATACAGCCACTAAACTAAGGCTACCAAACCAAACGGTGTTCTTAATGGTTCCCCAAGGAGCCACCGTGCACATTGACGATATTGTCCTCCATCTCAATGTCGACAAACATGACGCAGAAATTGAGATCATGGACACATTTAGAGGTCACTACCTCACCATTGATGACACCCTTCAACAGTAGCTGCAGGCTGAATGGACGAAATTAGTGAAGTTCAGTCTCAAACCGACTGGCTTGACCACTATATTTCCTATTCATATAAGCAGATCGTCATCTTACCAAGAACACCCTATCAGTTTGGTTGCCCTCTGGCTCCTCCTTAGTGGTTGGATCATCATGGCAATTATTGCACACGCCATGTACAGGTACATTCAACACCTACAGGCCAGACTGGACTCCCTTCTCATACAGCCACGTTTTACACACCAGTCTGAGCCCATCCCACAGGTTAACCCCAATCATTTCCAAGGATAAGCCTTTTAACCTTTAACCCTCCTTTCCTCTAACATTTTGGTCCTAGTAACCAATGTCAGGTTCTACTTTGATTTTGTGTTATGACCAAAGAACAACGAAGAATTGTGTTATGGTAAATGCTGTGCCTACCAATAACTTGAAATGTTTATGTGTGATGAATGTAGTTTTAGATTTAGTTAGAAGTTCTATGCCCAGATGTGCCTCAATCTCTGTCCAGACGATAAAGTCTCTGTGAACTCTAATGAACTGTATGGACTGTGAAACCATTTTCTTTCCTATCAGGAATACATGGATATTACATTCTGATAGTAACACTGATCTAAACAACCAGTAGAATCTACAAAAATTACTAGACCGATTAGGCAAGGATGTCCTCTATCTGTTTTGCTTTACTCCATTGTTGCTGAACCATTAGGTTTGGCAACAAGTGAAGTAGGATGTATAAAGGTGTAATGTTTAATGTGTGTGTTCATGTTTTTGATGTCTTTTATTTTGAAAGTTATTTCCTGTTTCATGTCATGTGTTCCCGTGTCATGTGATTCCTGTTTTCCCTCCATGTTCATGTGTCCATGTTCATGCTCATCAGAAAGTGCATAGAGGACGTTGTTCCGACCAGAACAATACGGATCTACCCGAACCAGAAACCTTGGATTAATAGCGATGTTTGCACGGCACTTGATGCGCGGACCTCCGCTTTTAATTCCGGTAATGCGGAGGAGCATAAACAAGCCAGTTATGCCCTCCGAAAAATGTCAGTACAGGAACAAGATTGAAGGACAGTTCAACACCACCAACTCTAGAAGCATGTGGCAGGTAATTAACATCATCACGGACTTTAAAGGGAATAAAAACTCCGCCGTGAACACCGCTGCCTCTCTCCCGGATGAGCTAAATACTTTTTATGCTTGTTTCGAGGAAAATTCCGGGCTGCGTCCTCAGAGTGTGTGCGAACCAACTGGCTGGTGTTTTTACAGACATTTTCAACCTTTCCCTGTCATTGTCTGTAGTCCCCACATTCTTTAAAACGTCCACCATTGTGCCTGTTCCAAAACAATCCAAAATCAGATGCTTAAATGACTGGCATCCTGTTGCTCTGACCCCCATCATCAGCAAATGCTTTGAGAGACTAATCAGAGATTACATCTGCTCTGTGCTGCCTCCCTCACTGGATCCATTGCAGTTTGCTTACTGTAACAACCACTCCACTGATGATGCCATTGCATCCACAATACACACTGCTCTCTCCCACCTGGAAAAAAAGAACACTTATATGAGAATGTTGTTTGTAGGCTACAGCTCAGCATTCAACACCATAGTGCCCTCCAAGCTTTATGTGAAACTCCAGGCTCTGGGCTTAAACAGCTCGCTGTGCAGCTGGATCCTGGACTTCCTGTCAAGCAGACGCCAGGTGGTTTGAATGGGCAGCAATATCTCCTCATCACTGACCCTCAACACTGGAGCCCCGCAGGGCTGTGTTCTCAGCCCACTCCTGTATTTTCTGTACACACATGACTGTGTGATGATATGACGGCGGTAGGTCTGATCACTGACAATGATGAAACAGCCTACAGAGAGGAGGTGCACACTCTGACACACTGGTGTCAGGAGCACAACCTCTCCCTCAACGTCAGTAAGACAAAGGAGCTTGTGGTGGACTTCAGGAGAAGAGAAAGAGAACATATATTTTATATATACTATATATACTATTTTTATTGTATAATGTGTATTCTATATTGTGTGTATTGTATACTGTACATTGTATGTTATTATTTGTATATTGTGTTGTGTAAATCTGATGTTTATTGTAAATTGGTATATGTCTCATCACTGTCACGACTACTATGTTGCTCGGAACTGCACCCAAGAATTTCACACATTATTGCACTTGTGTATATGGTTGTGTGACAATAAAAGTGATTTGATTTTGATTCTTGTTTTCATTGGTTTATTGTCTTGTTATCTTGTTTAGAGTTCTGTTTGTTCATTAGTTATGTTCTCCCATGTCCATGTATTTAAACCCTCATGTTTTCCATTGTCCTTGGTCAAGTATTGAATGTGAATGTTGATGTAAGGTTGGTTCAAGTCAAGTCTTGCTTATAGTCAAGTCATGTTATGTCAAGTCCATGTTTTGTTCACGTGTTTTAGTTAGGGTTTTTGGATTACTGCACTTTGTAAATAAACTGCACTTGGGTTCTCATCTCATTTTTAAAAACAACCCATTTATTGAAAAGATATGGAATGGTTTTAAAGTGATGCAGCCCGATTGTTTGTAATGATTTATTTTATTTTATTTATTTGTTTATTGTTTATTGTTTTTTTATTATTTATTTATTTAATTATATTTAAACAATCTATGACTATCTATGGGAACTTTACTTTGGGAACAGTGAGCATTGGATTTTCAATGTAAGAGTAGTGTTCATTTAACCCTTTAACTAGCCATAACTCTCAAACGAAATAGCAGCCTATCCATAATATGTGAGAATTCTGTTTTGGGGGATGTGAGCATTAGTGGTTTAATACTTGTCTGCCACATAGGAGACCTGGGTCTGATGCCCAGCAAAAGGTGTGTTCATTTATGCAAGAGATTTAGCTCATACAGGTTCCAGAAACTAATTAGAAGTCTTTCCAATACCTGACAGAACTTTATTTTGGGGCAGAATCAGTGGTGATTCAGTAGTACAATTCTCGCCTAACATGCAGGAAACTCTGGTCCGATTCCTGGCCAATGCAAGGGGAGTGTTTTTTGGTATATCCAATATCTACATTATTTTGGGAAAAGTGAGCATTGTTTTTTCAATATAAGAGTAGTGTTCATTTAACTTTTTAATTAGCTATAACTCTTTAACAAAATTAGCAGCCGATCCATAATACAGAATGTGCAAACTCTGTTTTGGCAGATGTGAGCATTGGTGGTTCAGTGGATTAATTCTTGCCTGCCACACAGGAGACCTGGGTCTGATTCCTGTCCAATGCAAAAGGTGTGTTCATTTATGCAAGAGATTTAGCTCAAACTTGTTCTGTAACCCAGAAACTAATTGAAAGTATTTCCTATACCTGACAGAACTTTATTTCCAGGCAGAAGCATTGGTGATTCAGTGGTAGAATTCTTGCCTAACTCACGGGAAACTCGGGTTCAATTCCCAGTCAATGTACGAGGAGTGTTTTTTGGCGTATCCAATATCCGTAGCAACATTACTTAACAGTGGTAACAGTGAGCACTGATTGTTCAATATAAGAGTAGTGTTCATTTGGCTCTTTAATGAGCCATACCCTTAAATGAAATGGAAGCCTATAGATTATTTGTGAGAACTTTGGTTTGGGAGATGTGAGCATTGGTGGTACAGTGGTAGAATTCTTGCCTCCCACGCATGAGACCCCAGTTCTGATTCCCGGCCAATGCAAGGGGAGTGTTCTGTGTACAGTGAGCATTGGTTGTTCTGTGTTCAATGCATGAGTAGTGTTCATTTGTCTCTTAAATCAGCTAGAACTCTTAAATGAAATGAAAGCCTATCCATTATTTCTAAGTACTTTGGTTTGGGAGGCTTGAGAATTGGTGGTTTAGTGGTAGAATTCTCACCTGCCACACGCGAGACCAGGGTCCAATTCCTGGCCAATGCAAGAGGATTGTTTGTTGGGATATCAAATGACTGTGACAACTTTACTTTGGTAATGTGATGATGAGGGACTGAGTCCACTCCTTGGGATACTCTTTGGGTTCCCATATCTCCCAACACAACTCAGTAATTGCATTAGTCATCGCTGGGCCACCTACTTTATGCGTTCAGGTGTAATGCTGTCTACTCCTGGTGACTTTCCTGATTTCAAGGTGCAAATGGCCTCTTCGACCTCTTCCTTGAGCACAGATGGACTCTTGTCATCTCTGGCAGAGGCCTGGATGGCTTGGAGTAGACTTTAATCTGGGTGAAGCTTATAGTTTTACAGTTCTGCGGAGTACTCTGTCCACCTATTTAGGATGCCTTCGATTTCATTTAGGAGGTTCCCACTGCTGTCTTCTATGACTGCTGAGCTGTTTTGGTTTGTTTTGGTAAATGCCTTGAGTGTTTTGTAGGCTTTCATGCTGTCACCATCTTTCAGACCCTTATCAATACTGCTCCATTGTTCCTCTATCCACTCTTCTTTTGCTGATCGCATCTTTGCCCTCATGTCCTTGTTTACTTTGCGGTATTCGTTGGCTGCTTCCTAGTCAGTGTGTCTCTGTGGTTACAACTTTCTTCTTCTGTTGCACAGATCCAAGACCTTGTTTGTGACCCAGGGCTGGATTTTCTTGCACCTCTTCACCAGAACCTCTTCAGCTGTTGCCATTAGTACTTCCTTGATGTTATTGGAGAGTGTGTCTACATCACTGTCGAGGATGGTTAGGACTGCAAACTTTTTGTCACAACCATTTCCGCAACTTCAGGATCTCTGGGTTTTTCAAGGTCGGATCTGATGCGTGAGTTTCTGGTGGGGTGCTTGCTTTTCAGCTTCAGTGTAATTGTTGTCATAATAAGGTTATGGTCGCTATTGATGTTGGCGCCCGGGAATGATCTTGTCTTTGCCTTGCTGATGCTCGATTAAAGCATTGGTGTGTCAGAATGAAGTAAATTTGGTTGTGAGTCACTCCATTTGGGGAGTGCCAGGTTACTGTGCATGACAGTTTGTGGGGGTGAAGAGTGTTAGCAAGGGTGATTCTGTGACTCTTCCAAAACTTCAGCAGTCTGAGGCCTCTGTAATTACTTTCTCATATGCAGAACCGGCCTACTGCCCCTGCCCAGTCCTGTATGCATCTTTGCATTTCAGTCGTCAAGTACGATAAGAATGTCCTTGTTATGGGTCTTGACGATGATACTCTCCAGTTGTCTCCTCATTCTCATAGTCTGATGTTGGTGCATACTGTATACCTGGATGATTGTGATATTATGTGGTCTGGCAGAGATATGGATGGAGATTAGTCTGCTGGAGAAGGGGCAACAGCTAATGACACATGGTACCATTTCTTTCATAACTAGGAGGGCAACCCCATTATGGTGTTTAGCTTCTTCTCTGCTGTACCATATTTTGTGGCCTTCTCCCATTGCTGTTTCTCCAAAACTGATCCAGCAGACCTCGGCAAGGCAAAAGATGTACCACTGATTCAGCTTCAATTCATGGGTGAGCTCATGGATTTTACCACAAGAATACAGGGTTCTGACATTCCATGCCCAATTGTTGTTGCTGTCTTGGGCAGTTTGATGGTGGCATTTGCTCACTCTTATCGCCCCCCACCCTTGTAGAGGGGTGCGTGGTCATTGTTTGTCTGGGCCTCGACCAATCTGGCATGTTTTTTTCTCTGCTACTTGTCCTTCATGACTTTTCTGTGGGCTTAGGTAATGTAAGATAATAGGTGCAGAAGAGCAAACAATTGCAATATGACTTGAATCAAGAAAACCCAACCTTTTAATCCTGAAATTCCTCAATGTCATAAATTAAAAGATTCTGCTCAACTAGGCACCAAGAAGTCTAGAGGAGGCCTGCCTTTGGACAATAAAATAGTCAAAGAGACTGAAACAGCATGATTTAAACAAAAGAGGCCATTGGTCAGAGGCCCCTCAACCCATGGGATGGTGACATGGGGCAGACTAAGCATGACCTTCTGAACTTCCACACAGAGCTAAAGCAGGCTTTGGTTTCCTTGTTAAAGCCCCTCGTGTTTGCATGATCCTAATATGAAGACATCTCATCTTAATCCATGAACATTACACACAAATTCACAGTACTTCACTGAGTTAACCCTCTAAAATGTACAGAATGCATTTGGACCCAAAATGTACACAATACCTAGCCTTGCTAGATAATTCTGAAAATTACCTTTTAAAATACGTATGTGTAGTGATTTGTAATCACTTATAACTGATAAATCGATAATTATATTCTTTAATCTTGTGTTATTCATGTCATTTTTATTATGGTAACTATTCAGGATGAAACACCTCATGTTTACTATCATTGAAATTCTTTCTGCATTTCAGGAATGTTTATGTTAATAAATTTTTATATATTCAGTTGTATCCAAGATATAAAATTTCATGATTAAAAATGCACTATTTTGAGCAGGACATTTGTAAGAATCCTCCACACAAAGGATTATAAATCAACTTTGAAAAGGACAGACCAGTTGACCATGTGACTCTGTAATTGGCTCAGGACACCTTTGGGGTGTGGCCAATTTCAGCTCAAAAGTTTCCTACCAAGGAAGAAGTCTTTGGTGGTGGTCTACTCTCTTCTTCAGCTCTCTTGCTCTTCACTTCCTCTGCAGCACCTCATCCTCCGCGCTCTTGCCCTCGTGGCTTGCAGCCTCCATGCCATGTAGAGTCCAAGGAAACTCGGGACCCGAAGTCCCGAGGGAGCCTCTCACTATCTGCTCTACGGGTCGCACACACGTAACGGGAGTCAGGAGTCCTCCTTGCAGAATGCCTTGCTTCAAAGCCCGCCTGATCATCCATCGAGACAATAACTATTCATGATCATAACAGAGTCCAAGACATCGACGGAACAAACTTTCTACAAAGAGCCAAAGAACCAAGCCATAGCAAGGAAAATCAATGCAGGGAAACGCAACGACACACAAGTACATCTCCAGACTTTTGTGAAAGTGCTGGTGTATTATTTAATTACTTTGGGTAATCCAATTGCAAATCGATTTAGACTCAAAGAAGGATAAATGGTTCTTAAGGCATTGTCAACAGACTCCATAAAGTTCATTTTCTCTGTATTGATCATTCTGTCACTTTACTCACCAACCTGTTTCATGTTGTATGTGTTAGATTAGTTTATGTTTAGAATAGCAATAAAGTTTGTTTGTATTCAAAGATAAATTGACTATGGTATATTTTGATAAATAATCTTGTCATTTGATTTTAAAAGATCTTGCTTCAAAGCTATACATAAAATATGTGTGATATTATTTTCAAAAAGTCATGAGAATAATATTACTCCAATAAGTGAATTAATCATAATTCCCTTATTTAAGATAATTCCTTACAACAGACATTGTGAACAGATACAACGAGACAGTGTATTATGATTTTAATGGTGGAGAATTTTATTCAGACAAATAATCTAATTATTTGTCATTTATCTTTCTTATAATGGTTGTCGAACGTGACTAATTCCATTATAAATTTCCTTACATAATAATGACATAGAATAAGGACAGTTTAAATTAATTCCTAACACACATACTGTTCCTACATATAATGGTGTTGGAATGCATGCAAAAACCTAAATTAGTTATTTGTCGTTTTATACACAGTCATTATTTTCTTTGAATCCAGAAACAGAACAGAGAAACTAGTCTAAAGCTCCACATCTGTGACGTATATATTATGCACCGGTTTGTTGTCATGACAACGAAAAAGCAAAAAGTATTTACCTCCCTTATAAGTTAGGCTGAATGCTGCCTTCAGCACTCATGAAAAGAGCAAAGAAATTGAACTGCACTAACTGACGAAACAAACCCGACCACACTTTATGGAATAAAGTTCCAGTTAAACTAAAACTACATGAAAGGAGTTTGAAATTTCCCCTGCCAGGACGAAGAAATTTGCTCACAGTGCGATGTTCCTCTATGTCTTTCTAAATGGCCTTATTTTATAGCTAGATTGACGACATTGTGATGTTCCAATGCATTCAGCTAGTCTATCTTAACTGTCTGTGGTGTAATCATTGAAGTAGATGTTCGCATTTTTGTGCCTGCTCACTGAGCGAATTTGAAAATAACTCGTATAATGTGCATCATTGTCCGAGTGTAATTTTGAACGGGAGTGTAAATCTGTTTAATTTCAGTGGACAGACCCTGTTGCATATCCAGAAACTGACACAAATTCTGCTCTGATCAAATTACATTGTTGTTTAAACATCCGCAGTGAACCTGCCGCTTAAATATAGATTAATCTAGCTCAGAATGAGTTGAAAATATAAGCGCCATTCCGTAAAACATTTACGTGAGTTGTCTGTAACTTGCATTGCTGAAGAATTGCTCTTTAAAAGAACTAGAGTGATAATACCAAGCTGCAAACAGCTAAGCGTGATAATTTATTTGTGCATTAAGTTTCGCCTTGAATGCATTTAGATCACAAGTGCCGCGTTGAGCTACGAGCTGGACGTGACGGCTGTGATTTGTGCATTGTGGAACGCATTGACATTCATGTGAATCGATGAAACTGTTTTCATTAGTGCTGAAGAAAGATCATAAATCACTGGTGTTGGTTGCTATGATGACAAGTGTCCACGGGAAGTCCTAAAGAGACTCAACTAACCGTGCATGCTCAACCTGCCGACGCCATATTGTCAACATAGCACAGGATAGCTAAGCTAATAACATAGCACAGCACAGCTAAACTAACAAGTTAGCGGTCTTTCATTGAAAGCCTATACTAAACTCTAGCATCCAAAGCTAGCAGTTAGCATCCAGTGGCCTGTTACAGTTAAATACAGATTGTATTTGAACAAACTTTAAGCAATTTAACCCTTTAACTTCTCAAACTTTAAACACTTCTCTCTCTCTCTCTCTCTCTCTCTCTCTCTTATGCATTCTATTCAGTTCCCTATCTGTCACTCACTTGACGTTGTGTCGATGTAGTGACACTAGGGGTCGCCCTTGGGAGCCCCAAA
This sequence comes from Myxocyprinus asiaticus, assembly GCF_019703515.2. Taxonomy (NCBI): domain Eukaryota; kingdom Metazoa; phylum Chordata; class Actinopteri; order Cypriniformes; family Catostomidae; genus Myxocyprinus; species Myxocyprinus asiaticus. The sequence goes on along the minus strand of NC_059356.1, from coordinate 7,044,914 downwards.
AACCTGAAATTTGAGAAAAGGCCAATGAAAATCGGCGAGTGGAATTTGCATGCTACTCCCCCAGACATATGGGTATAAAAGGAGCCAGCTTGCAACCACTCATTCAGATTTGTTCTTCGGATCCGAGCGGTGTTGATGAATTTCACTGCCGTTCTATTTACCATGACAAAGGTAAGCTGTTGGATATACGGCGCATTGCAGCGGGTTCTCCCCCTCTCACACAGATAAGTGCAGAGAATGCCCCTGGGCACTTCGGCAGCTACGCTAAAAGAGTATATATTTAAAAGAGTATTTCCTCTAAAAGAGTGAGCACTGACGGAAAGTGTCTTTTTAAAGACGCCTTTCCGTCTGTGTGTAGTTCCTGGATGCGATTGCTATCTCTCCTCCTCTGACGGCCATGATCGCTGCCTCACGTGTATGGGCCGTAGCCACATCGAGACAGCGTTGGTGGATGGTTCATGCTCTCACTGCGAGAGCATGACCATGGCAACGTTGCCGTCGCGGCTTTCCTTCTTCAGAGGGAAAGCCACCCCAGCCTCTCCCCGCCCCAGTCCTTCTGCCCACGGGCACCAAGCCACAATGGTTAGCGCTGGGGGCAATTTGGGGACCCCAATGGGAGCGGATCTGCCAGGTGAACCCCCGCGGACCTCCCATTCCCCAGTACGCTCGTTTGCCCCGGTCGAGTTCTGGGGCTCGCCCCAGGGCGAGTTTAATGTCTCTTTCGGGGCTCAAGAGCAGGATGAGCTCTCGATCGCAGCATTGGAGAGCGGGCTGGTACGGTTGGACGCGGAGGACTCGGCTGGGTTCCCACCTTCGTGTGTGGTCGCCCAGTCTGAGGCTGACGTGGAGCTGGCGGCCATGCTTGCCCGGGCTGCCGTGAGGTTCGGGCTCGAGTGGAACCCTCCACCCTGCCCTGAGCTCTCGCGATGACTGGTTCCTGAACTCGGAGCACTGCTCACTCATTCTTGTTATTATCTACCACCCATCAGTTTCCATCTTATTTTTAATTACTTATCGGCTGTTTTTATTTTATTTAACTTTTGCGTGTTGGGCACTGAGCTGATTCTGTTCTATGTGGAGAGCCCCCACTGGACATCATCAACTCAATCTCCAGGCCACACAGTATAAGACTTCCCCATTATGGAATTTAAAATTGATAAACTCCCTCCAATAAAAGTTTTCTGTTACACAATCACGATCAACAAGCACCAAACCTCAATCAGAATTCCTGTTATTGCTATTAAGAATAAAAACAGAATATTTATTGGTGGATTTTGTTCATTTAGTCTTTGTTTATTTTCCATTTAATTTTTAATTCTCTGTCTCCCTCTAACTTTTCTCTCCCTACTTTTTACAGTCTAGAGACAAAGTCTATGGAACCACAGATAATTCTGGTTAAAATATTTGTCAACAATAAGAGTCATCTTGAAATGTCAAATCATTAACCAAATTTTGTGTGTTCTCCCTAGTCTTAACCTCACGCAACTGCTTTCTTTGTGTTTATCAACGCAATCCAAATTCCGGCATCCAAACGCAGCCACGTCCAGAAATAAATTGCAGAGAGAAGCACCAGGTAACCACACCACCGCCCCCGAGCATGCCTTTGAGGCATCTGTGGTAAGCAGTTCAACTGTACCACATAAACAAGTGTATGGTGTCAATCCTGCCAGATTGAAAAAAAAATAACAACAAAAAAAACCATTTAATTACACTTCACTAGTTGCTCACATTCACTGAAAACAACACTTAGCTGTTACTACCCTTCATTTGTGTCCCCACACATTGAAGCCAATGTCTAGCTGTAACACTACACCTAGGCCCTTAACCCCTTGCAGACCTGTGTCAGCTCTCTCACCCTAGTCTTCCACTTCAGTGTGCCAACATGTGGCTGAAGACTGACCCCACGGCCCACTGGAAAGTCTTGAAGCTGATACTGAGTGACATACTGGAAAAATTCACCAACTACCTCATAGGCCAGATGAAACAGAGTGACAAGAACGCCATCCATCTGACACAGGAAGTAAATGACCTAAAGCTGCAGTCCACAAAGACCCAAGAGGTGCTAACGCATGCCATGTGCCACATAGATCAGCTAGAATCTGAAGCCCAAGATCGACGCAAGGTGTCCAAACAACTGGAACAAGCATCAATGAGAGAAATCGAATGGCCCCAGGAATCCCTAACAGCTGCCATGCACAGAGAGCAGCAGGCTAAAGCCACCCAACAGGACCTGGAAAAGAAAATCCAGCACACCAAAGCACAACTGGAAAAGGCCATGTTTGATTTGAAAGACATGAACTCTCGAAACAAGGCCTTGGAAGGCCATCTGGAAATGTCCAGAACTGAATTTAAAACCCTGACCCAGCAACCTGACCTCACCAAAGCTTGACATGGTCAGAGATGAACTGAAACACTCTTTTGAGTTAAGGCCACAGTTTAAGATGGACAGGCATCCCATAGCAGCACCCCTGGTCAAAAAAGCAGCATTCTACAACCAAAAGCTTCCACATGATGAGAGACAAGAGGGTACACAGCACAAAACCTCAGCGGCCCTCCTCCAAGAACCCCTCTCCAAAAGCAGTGAAAGGGTAAACATCCCAACGAACCCTGAAGTAGCAACCTGGAATGGATTTTAAAAACATCGACAAGCTGGCAAGGAACATTGAAAAGTTCACACCACATCCTGCTGAGGGTCACAAGATTCATGCTTACCTGCGTAACATAGACTTCCACCTGAACATGAGGCATGGGATGACTAACAGAGACACTTTATGCTTACTATGGATAACATCCAGCCATGAGGTACAAAGTTTTCTTGACAGACAGTCAAACCACACAAAGTCTGACTACCAACGTCTGAGAGAGGCCCTGATTAAAACATTTTCGGATCCAGAGTCTGAGCAAGAGCTGTTTACCACCCTGAACACCAAACAGGGATGGAAAGAAACCATACAAGCTTACTACCGTAGACTACGGCAAGACTACTTACAGTCTCGGAATGAACCTGAGATGGAAGAAGATTTCAACTTCAAAACCATTTTCCTCTGAAACCTGCATCCAATGGTGAGCTATCATCTAGGAGTCACAGCCTGTCCTTGCATGATGACAGCTCAACAACTGCGTGACTTAGCACACAAGGCTTATGTTAAACAAAGAATGGCCTCAAGAAAGGCCCATAGCGTATTTTCAGTCTCAAGCCTTACCTCTCAAAACCAAGGGCTGGCATCAGAATATATGTGGCATCACAGCAAAGCCAGGTTCTTCAGCATAGAGCGGAGTAAACCACATGGCATTCAAGAGCATGACCCCCACATTAGTGCCAGATCCATATGCATGTCCAACCACTGGGAGAAACTGTGGAACAAACCACATCCCTTCAGCAACCTAAAAGAAAGGACGACCTGGGAACCCAGATGGATGTTTGAAGGCAATCGACGAAGAAAACCATTGCAACATTGTGCAGACAGACACAGAACTAAGCCTGCATACAAACCAGATAAGCCACCTGCAGAAAACTCACCAGAACTGCTGAAGCTACTCACAGCATACTTCAAGCAGAATCCACCCAAGGCTGACCATAAAGACATTTCATACCCCTCCTGTCACAATCAATGACAGGAATACAGGTGCCAGGCACAACAGTGACCGACACGGCACCGGCTTATGGACCGAAAACTCAGCCATTAGCCTCAAGCTCAACCACATCCTAATTCAACATGACACAAACTTAGTCATACAGCAGCTCATGGTGAGTTATATACAGACATCAAGAACTGTGTGAAAGGCTTCTATGAACTGTGGCTTCATCAGCACCCACAGTCACCTAGAGGATCCAGATTAGCCAAGACACAAAGCGCCAATCTTCAAGTGGGTCCACCGAAACAGTCTGATATAGTTTGAACTGTTCTTACAACACACCTTTAACACACCCAAACACTATAGGGAAATATTAAACTGTTTTCCTCATAGATAAAGCACCCAACATTACTTTAAGGTACTCAAACCCTAGCTACCCTACACTAAGTTCAAACAAGATCACACTAACCAGTCAACACTGGTTATGTAACTTACCCACACATTATGATAGGAAACACTCAAAAGGCAAAATGCTAAAGCTAATCCAATTAGCAAGCAAGAAAGTCAAGGGCATTATATCAGGATTGACTCCTTATGCTTTTTGCTCACGAGCCACCATGAATTCATAGAGCATTCAGAAAGCCTCATGCGAATAAGACATTTATCCGTGATATGCCATGATATTGTGGACAAAGAAACCGTCACAACGAAATTGAAGGAGCTTACTGTGTTACGCTACACAATTGAACCATGCATATCAATTTCCAAAAGAACGCAATCTTTCATGTTTATGACTTAACCTTCGGTACGTCCCGAGTGAAGAGTGTCAAATGAAGCTCAATCCTTCTGGTTTTAAATGGGTACTCCTTCACCCTTGGTTCTGAATCACAAAAGAAACAAGGCAGAAGGAATTCACCTAACTGAACTGTCTCTAATCGATTCAATTTCACAATTGCTTGTATTCACGATGATTCACCACAATCAAAACCAAATTACCCTTTACTGGTTTCCAAACCACTAAAGATAATTAAAGATGACTCTAAAACATGAACAATTGTAGAAGAGTCCAAATAATGCCAAAACATCCCAAGAATCCGCTGAATGATAGAACACTTAATGAATAATGAATAATTCTGAATAATTCATTCTTCTGCACCAGTGCTTTAGCATTGATGGAGGTGTTGTCTTGTTGTTTGTTTGTGTTTGTCTTCTTCTGCTTGTTTTCCAGCTATTGCAGATGTTTACATCCACTTCAAACTTCAGCAATTGAAGGGGGTATGTAGGATATTAGGTGCAGAAGAGTGAACAATTGCTGCAATATGACTTGAATCTAGAAAACCCAACCTTTTAATCCTGGAATTCCTCAACATCATAAATTAAAAGATTCTGCTCGACTAGGCACTGTAGGAACAGTATGTGTGTTAGGAATTAATTTAAACTGTCCTTATTCTATGTCATTATTATGTAAGGAAATTTATAATGGAATTAGTCGGGTTCGACAACCATTATAAAAAAGATAAATTACAAATAATTAGATTATTTGTCTGAATAAAATTCTCCACCATTAAAATCGTTATACAACGTCTCATTGTATCCGCTCACAATTTCTATTGGAAGGAATTCGCTTTAATAAGGGAATTATGATTAATTCACTTATTGGAGTAATATTATTCTCATGGCTTATTGAAAATAATATCACACATATTTTAGGTATAGCTTTGAAGCATATCTTTTAAAATCAAGTGACGAGATTATTTATCAAAATATATCACAGTCAAATTATCTTTGAATACAAATGCACTTTATTGCTATTCTAAACATAAAAACTAATCTAACACATACAACATGAAACAGGTTGGTGAGTAAAGTGACAGAATGATCAATACAGAGAAAATGAACTTTATGGAGTCTGTTGACAATGCCTTAAGAACCATTTATCCTTCTTTGAGTCTAAATCAATTTGCACTCAGATTACCCAAAGTATTTAACTAATACACCAGCACTTTGAGCAAAAGTCTGGAGATGTACTTGCGTGTTGTTGCATTTTCTTGCGTTGCTTGTTACTTTGGAGTTTGAAGAAAGTTCGTTCCGTCGATGTCTTGGACTCTGTTATGATCGTGGATAGTTATTGTCTCAATGGATGATGAGGCGGGCTTTGAAGCGAGGCCTTCCACAAAGAGGACTCGTTACTCCCGTTACATGTGTGTGACCCATAGAGCAGAGAGTGAGAGGCTTCCTCGAGTTTCCTTGGACTCTACATGGCATGGTGGCTGCATGCCACGAGGGCAAGAGCGTAGAGGATGAAGAGCTGCAGAGGAAGTGAAGAGCAAGAGAGCCGAAGAAGAGAGCAGACCACCACAACCAAAGACTTCTTCCTTAGTAGGAAACTTTTGAGCTGAAATTGACCACACCCCAAAGGTGTCCTGAGCCAATCAGAAGTGGCTTTTCAGAGTCACGTGGTCAACTGGTCTGTCTTTTTCAAAGTTGATTTACAATCCTTTGTGTGGAGGATTCTTACAAACTTCTCGCTCATAATAGTGCATGTTTAATCATGAAATTTTATATCTTGAAAACAGTGCAACGGACATGGCATTTGTTGTCATCAACATTCTCTACATAAACAAGCAAGCATTTACATACTAAATATGACATACTTTCATGAATATTATATGTGTAAGTAACAAAACATGAAAATCCCTGATTACAAATCATACTGGTTAATTCACTGGTTTCACAACATAGATAATACATTACACGTTATGAGAAACCTGATTGTCAGGGTATATTATCAGGTTAAGAATAGTTACCATTCTTTGTAGAATGAGATGAATAATACAAGATTAAAGATTATACTTATCGATTTGTCAGTTCTAAGTGAATACAAATCACTACACGTATTTTAAAAGGTTATAATCATTAATTTTATCAGTTCTAAAAGTAATCACAGGTCAAAGTAATTTTCAGGATTATCTAGCAAGGCTAGGTACTGTGTACATTTTGGGTCCAAATGCATTCTGTACATTTTAGAGGGTTAAGTAAAGTGACTTTGTGTATAACGTTCATGGATTAAGATGAGATGTCTTCATATTAGGATTGTGCAAACATGAGGGGCTTTAACAAGGAAACCTTTCAAAGAAAGCCTGCTTTAGCTCTGTGTGGAAGTTAAGAAGGTCATGCTGAGTCTGCCCCATGCCACCATCCCATGGGTTGAGGGGCCTCTGACCAATGGCCTCTTTTGTTTAAATCATGGTGTTTCAGTCTCTTTGACCATTTTATTGTCCAAAGGCAGGCCTCCACTAGATTTCTTGGTGCCTAGTCAAGCAAAATCTTTTAATTTATGACATTGAGGAATTCCAGGATTAAAAGGTTGGGTTTTCTAGATTCAAGTCATATTGCAGCAATTGTTCACTCTTCTGCATCTAATATCCTACAGCACCAAGAAGTCTAGTGTTGTTAATTATGTTTATGTTAATAATTTTTTTATACAAATTTTTTTTATTGATTCAACCATTAAATATATACATAGCAGAACACACATATGCAGTATCAATATACAACACCCACTACCCCCCCCCGCCCCCACCCCAATCCCCGACCCCCAACAACACCCCAGTGGTCACACAACCATAGACACACAACAAAAAATAAATAATTAATTAATAAAAAAATTTAAATAAAAGAAATAAAACAAATCACACACATCAAACCCCTACACCTCTCTCTCCACTGTCCCTCCCCGAGAGCCCTCCAAAAAACAGATATCTGCCCCACCTCTTCTCAAACATGTCCAGACTCCCCAGTCTTCTGGATACCCCCTCCTCAAGAGCTGCCACTCTGGCCATCTCTGAACACCACTCCTGAAAAGGGGGCGCTCCAGCTGACTTCCAACTCCTCAAAGTGATCTGTCTGGCGATCATAACACTAGACAGGACCCAGTTTTTCACATGCTTATTCTCCAAATTAATGACTGCCCCATCTCCCAAGATACAGAGTCTGGGGCAAAATACAATTTGAGAGGCCAAAACCTCACACATAAAACTCTGAATCTCATCCAAAATTTCTGCATCTTAACACATCCCCAAAAGACATGGGTTGTGTCTCCATCTTCTAATTGACATCACCAGCAGGTGGGTGTGTCTTTAAGACCAAGCCTATGCAATCTAGAGGGAGTCCAATAGACTCTATGTAAAATCTTAAATTGCATGAGGCGAACCCTTGCGTCTCTGGATGCAGATTTGACATTTTTTAGAATCCCAGCCCACTGTCCCTCCTCCAATACCAAATTTAGATCTTTCTCCCATAATCTCTTAAGAGAAGTTAAAGTTCCGTCTCCCATACTCTGAATTAGTAGGGAGTAATACACCGATGCCTCGTGATCTTTTCCAAAAGCAGTAATCACCTCTCCCAGAGTATCTGCCGCTTTAGGAGGGTGTAAACCACTCCCAAAAAGAGTACAGAGCAGGTGACGCAGCTGTAAATACTTACAGAAATGAGATCTAGGAATCCCAAAAAGTTGAACCAAATTTTGAAAGGATTTCAACACTCCATTCTCATACAGGTCACTGAGTGTAGTAACCCCCCTCACAATCCACTCTGACCAGCAAAAAGGGGACTTGTTGATGCATATTTGGGGTTCAGCCATATGCTTGAAGCAACATTTAAAAAAATATCCGAATTAAACAGTCTGGACACTTTAGTCCATACCGAGTTCATGTACTTTAGCTTCTCCGATTAATTTGATAGAAAGGCTCTGCAGTGGCGAAATAGGGGCAAGAACCTCCTGTTCTATACAGAACCAGGGAGGGGCTCTCTCAGGTGGAAGCGAACAATGAGCCAAATGTCTGAGACCGAATGCATAATAATAAAATAAAATCTTGGGTAGACCTAGCCCACCTTTGTCAATCGGCCTATGTAACTTATTAAAATGTAATTTGGGACGCTTACCATTCCAAATGAAAGACTTTGCTATGCTATCAATTGCTTGAAATAAGAGAGGGGGACATCTGCAGGGAGAGACTGCAGTAAGTAATTGAATTTTGGAATACAATTCATTTTAATAACATTAACCTTCCCAATCATAGATAAATGTAATGAAGCCCACCTGTCCACATCGCTTGAAAACCGTTTTACTAAGGGGTCAAAATTAACTCTAACTAAATCACACAAATTTGCTGGAAATAAAATGCCCAAATACTTAATGCCCTGTTTGGGCCACTGGAAAGCACCCGGCTGGAAAGCCGTTTCTGGGCAGTACGCTGTCAGAGCCGAAGCTTCGGATTTAACCAATTGACTCTATATCCTGAAAACTTAGAAAAGGAATTAATAATTCTGTGGAGGCAAGGCATAGATCTACTGGGGTCAGAGACAAATAATAGAATATCATCTGCGTAAAGCAAGAGTTTATGCGCCATACCTCCCGCCACCACCCCTGGAAAAATCCTCCTCCTTTCTTATTGTGGTTGCTAATGGTTCCAGGGCAAGACAGAACAATAATGGGGAAAGAGGGCAACCCTGCCGGGTGCCCCTATCCAAAGTAAAATAATCTGAAATTAGTCCATTTGTTTGTACCGCCGCTACTGGGTGTCTATAAAGTAACTTAATCCATCCAATAAACATACTCCCGAACCCGTATATTTCCAAAACCTTAAAAAGATAATCCCATTCTACCATGTCAAACGCCTTTTCGGCGTCAAGTGAGATGGCAGCGACCGGAGATTGATCATTCGCTACTGACCACATGATATCGATGAAACGCCTAATGTTATCAGAAGAGCTACGGCCCCGAATAAACCCCACCTGATCTATATGTATAAGTGAAGTCATAACTTCACTTAATTGATTAGCCAAAATTTTTGACAACATTTTTACATCTAACTGGATCAGGGAAATTGGACGGATCTGGGCTTGTGTCATGGTTGGAGGAAGCTTTCCATTCTTTAATGATTCAGTATAAACTTCTAACAAAAGTGGAGCCAGTTCTGTAGCATAAGATCTAAAAAATTCAGCAGCAAAACCATCTGGCCCCGGAGCTTTGCCAGTAGGTAAAGCCTTAATTACCTCGTCAAGCTCCTCAAAGGTTATCTCAGAACCAAGACAATTTCAGTGCTCAGTCGTCAGTTTAGGAAGTTTTAATGGTTCCACAAAGTTTCTAATATTTTCATCAGTAGACGAAGACGTGGAACTATAAAGATCAATATAGAATTCTTTAAAAGCATTATTAATATCAGTGGCCGAGGTAAATATTTCACCACCAGCAGATTTCACTGAGGGAATCATAGAAAAAGACTCTCTCTGCTTTATATGTCTAGCCAAAAGCTTCCCTGCTTTGTCCCCTGACTCAAAGTATGACTGTCTTGCCCTGAATAACCAAAACTCCACTTTCCACGACAAAATAGAATTATACCTGTATTTCAATCTAGTCAATTCTCTGAGGCCATCAGACGACATTCTGCGCTTCAGCTTTGTCTCTGCACTTTTAATATTTCCTTCCAACTCCACGAGTTCTCGTGCTTTGGATGTTTTGGTGAATGAGGCATACTGTGTGATCCGACCCCTAAGAACCACCTTAAGTGCCTCCCAAGCCACGCCCACAGAGGATACTGAGGACCAGTTGGTCTAAATATAAACAACGATTTCGGACAACATTTGTTGGAATTCAGGATTTTGCAACAGGGACACATTAAAGAGCCAACTATATGATTTCTTTTTCTCTGTATACGGCAACATCTCCAAACTCACCAGGGCGTGATCTGAGACTAAGATGTTTCCAACTGAGCAATCCGCAACAGATGAAATGAGGGACTTAGATATCAAAAATAAATCTATTCTAGAATAAATCTTTTGGACTGATGAAAAAAATTTATAGTCCCTACCAGATGGGTTCAAAAGTCGCCAAATATCCACAAAACCAAGATTTTTACACATCCTGTGAAGCATCATTGTTGCTCTAGGGGGTTTACACACTTTTGCTTCACTATGATCAAGGACTGAGTCCATCAAAAGATTAAAGTCTCCTCCCAATATTATATTATGAGGGGTGCCAGCGGCTTGCAACATCCCTTCAAGATCTATAAAAAAGCCCTGATCATCAGCGTTAGGCGCATAAATATTAGCCAAAATCAACCTTTGCCCCTGAATTTCAGCTAAAACAATAATGACTCTTCCTAATTTATCTTTAATCTGTTTGAGACATTTGAATTGTAGATGTTTATTTACCAATATAATGACTCCCTTGCTTTTACTTGAGCCAGCACTAAAAAAAACACGTCCACCCCATATCTTCCCAAATTTTTCAGCTTCCTGCGGGGAAAGATGTGTTTCTTGAAGAAACACTATGTCATATTTCTTACATTTAAGAAAAGTAATAACCTTCCTTCTTTTTATGGGGTGCCCCAGCCCATTCACATTCCACGTGGAGAGAGATAGTACACTCATATTAACATTTGACATTTTGATATAGTAGAAATAAATAAACTGTGTGTCAAAAACAAGATTATACAGACCACATTCCCCATTAATGCAACAATCAAACCCCGAACTTCCCCCCGAACAAAACAAACAGAAAAAAGAAAAACGTGCACATCAACCCCACGCACGACAGCGCCAACCGGCGACAATCCCTTAAAACTCAAAGAGTCCATGTACGCCTACGAGAACCCCTGTGACAACTTTGCCATCGGATTGCTCAAGTCCAGTGCTTCTATACAAATTATGTAAGGCAAAATTACAAAACAGAAAATACTTTGTAAAACAGACCCCAGCCAACTGGCAGAATAACAGAGAAAACATGTAGATTCATTTACAGAACCATCTCGAAGGTGTGTTCCTCCACAAAATAAACTCCAGCTGATATAAAGCCGTTCAGTTTTCTCAGACAGACAAACAATTGTTCAGTGAGCCGGCTGTTATGAGTTCAGCGGATGACATAATCATTCCAATGTCCCGCAAAAATACTCAACAAAACAGACTCCAGCCAGCAGGAGGAATAAGCACAAAGAACAAACAGATTTATCCACAGCTTTCAAAAAGAGTGATATTCAACAGAACAAGCTCCAGCCACTAGGCGGAGCCAGCACGATAAACAAAACTGGCATCCCAGTTCCTCGGATGATCAAGAGCCAAATTAACTGGGAGGCCGCAAAAAAAAAGAAAAGAAAAATACACCATAACTTATTCAACCCGTCAACTTTATAAAAGACATCCTTTATGTGAGCATGTAGATATTTTGCGGTCATCCATAGTGTCCACTCTCAATCTGGCCGGAAACTTCAGTGTAGAAGTGTCGGGTGTCATGCCACTAAACAAACTCCAGCCACTAGGCAGAGCCAGCGCAAAAAGAAACAAAAATGGCACCCAGCTTCCTCAGATAATACAGTCACTGAACCGCGAGTCAGTCCACTAATACAAGAAACATCAAATGGCTTACTCACTCCAATGTATTTATGAAGGAGAGTGCCAGTTTTGGACAAGTAAATACTTTGCGACCATTCTTCGTTTCTATTCTCAGTTTGGCCGGAAACATCAGAGCAAACGAGATCTTTTTCTGATGTAAGAGTTTCTTGCATTCCTTGAACCGATCGCGTTTCTCTCTTGTCGAGTTTGCAATGTCCGGGAACAAGAAAATATTGTGATTCTTCCAAGAAAGCTTCCCTTTGCTCCTTGCCTGGCACAACACGAGAACTTTATCGGATGATCTCAGAAATTTGGCCAGAATGCATCGGGGCCTTTCTCCCTCAGCAGATCTGTGAGCTGGCACTCTGTGAGCTCGCTCGATTTCCAACTTCTGGCCTGTTATGTCGAGCAGACTCGGGAAGACCTCGTTCAAGAATTTCACCATATCTCTGCCCTCTTCATGCTCAGGAATTCCAAAAATTCGTATGTTATTCCTTCGGCTCATATTTTCAAAATATTCCAGTTTTTCCTAAATTCATTCTAAATCTGTTTTGGACGCGGGCGGATTGGCGGTTAATTCCCTTTCTGATGACTCAAGATAATCGATTCATTTTTCAACTTCTGTCACTCTTGTAAACAACTCAGAGAATTTTGTTTCCATCGCCGTAATCAATCGACGTATTACAGCGAGATCTTCCAAGTCAGCAAGAACCTTCGTCAACATCACCGACATGTTGGACAACTGACACAGAATATCTTCTCCCGACATGCCGTCAAAATCATGTCTCCGGTCCACAGTCCCGTCGGAGGCCTCAGCTTGAACACGTAAGTGTCTTTTAATGTCTCCAGAGTCTGAGGATTTTGACTTCTTTGCCATGTTTATCTCAAAGAGCAAGTATGTAATTGGGTGTATCGAATCTAACCAGATTATAACATGAAAATAATTTAAAAACTAGCAAAGTTCTCAGAGCTTGTGTCTCACACGTCTGCTTCTCGCATGGCGTCCCCGGAAACCCCTATGTTAATACATTTTTTATATATTCAGTTATATCCAAGATATAAAAGTTCATGATTAAAAATGCACTATTTTGAGCGAATAGCTATACCAATCTAATTATTTATCATTTATCTTTCTTATAATGGTTATCGAATGTGACTAATTCCATTATAAATTTCCTTACATGATAATGACGTAAAATAAGGACAGTTTAAATTAATTCCTAAAACACACACTGTTCCTACAGCAAGAAGCACTTGAACGTATCCTTTTACGCACCAGCCCCTCACTTAATTTAGACTGCCAGCAGAAGCAGTTACCAGGGTGTGGTTGGGAGAAAGTCCCGGAACCAGAAGTGAGAGTTGTATGTCAAGTGAGAACCATCCCCATGGTGCTACCAGGTACCAAAGGTGCTGTCTTTCCAAGGGAGCTGCTTTCAGGTAACAAAGGTGCTGTCTCTACCTGAACACCCCATAAACGCTATTTCATTTTCCATAAAGCAATAGACACCTGGATAGGACAACCATTGAACAAACCCACCTTCTGCTTTGTAGTCTTTATTCATTTTCACTGTAATAGTCGGGGTGAAAATGTGTGCATATGAAGGTCATTTTAGTCACAATTGTTGAGTTCATTGTCAGGCCGTCGAGCGTCATGCAGTTCTTCACTTTTCGGCTATTAGCAGCCCGCTCACCATTCCATTGAATTCATGAAATAAAATGCAACCAAATGCGCCCTGTTCCTGATTTACATTCACTGCACATGCAGTTGCATTTTGCTTGTTTGTTTGTTTTTAAATCATTAGACCTACCTGGATTTTAACCTAAACCTGGTCCCTCGCACTCAAAGCATGAATCACCCCTAGTTTATTTAATTTATTGATCATTAGACCATCTGAGTAATTGATCATCTGTCTTATTACATTTTCATTTGTATTAAATAGCTAAATGCAGCACACCAAAAGTGTATAAAAAGTGTAGTTCATCCTAACTGTTCTCAGAGAATCACATTGCTGGTAGGCTACATATCAAGCTAAAAATCCAAGGCACTCACATGGGGTATAATATTCAAAAGGCCATCTATTATAATAAGGCAATAATCTTAAAAACTACAATCAAATTGTGTCTAGAAGAGCCTTAATCAGGTAAAACAATTATTTTACTTAATTCCCATTAAATATTAAACAAACTTCTCTGTCCATAAAATACAATATTGTATTGTGTAATGGAACAATGTGAATAGTAAAAATATGTAGGTCTAACCTTTATCGTATAGCCCAGATGTAAAAAGAGAGACAACTGAATAGTAAATAAGGGTGCCATTTTATTCAATGAGTTCATGGTTAGTTGCTGTACCCTAACATTAAATGGAAACTATTTGTGGAACTACATATAAGAACTTGGTTGACAAATCTACTCCCCCATATTTCACTAAATGTATACAGATATGCATGTCTAGCAAAATCAAGTCCTATCTGATTATAGCCATGGCAACGTGCACATCTGAAACTGCAGTGCGAGCACCGCATTAACTGTAAAAAAAAAAAAAAAGAAAAAAAAAAGCTGTCAGTATACTCAATAAACTTGCGGTGATATAGCGCTCCCCACATCACGTGTGAAATGGCTTTTAGTCTAAAGGAACGAGGAAGATCAGATGACACTGTAGGTTGAACAATCAGTAGAAATGGGCGTATCACGTCCATCTACCTGTTCAAATCAAATAATTAAGTTGCACACATATTTCATTTGCTTGAATGAAAAGAAAAAACTAGAAATTCTTGTTTTTCTATTTCTTATTTGAAACAAAAAACTGAAAAATAAGTGTTCCCTATCTGTCACTCACTCGACGTTGGTGTCGATGTAGTGACACTAGGGGTCACTCTTGGGAGCCTGAGACACCTCTGGTCTTTGATAAAAGGCCAATGAAAATTGGCGAGTGGTATTTGCATGCCACTCCCCCGGACATACGGGTATAAAAGGAGCTGGTATGCAACCACTCATTCAGATTTTCTCTTCGGAGCCGAACGGTCATGCTCATTGAGCTGAATACTATTGTTCATTCACCCCTGCTGGATCTGACGGCGCATTTCAGCGGCTTCTCCCTCCTCTGCACTGGTGCACTGCAGAGAACGCCCCTGGGCACTTCGGCAGAAAAACTAGAGAGTATATTTTCTGAAAGAGCATTTTTCCCCTCTAAAAGAGTATATATTTCTCTAAAAGAGCGCACACACAGAACGTCTTTTTAAAGACGCGTCTTTTTAAAGATGCTTTTCCGATTGTGTGTTATTCCTGGTTGTGCTCGTTATCTCTCACCTTCTAACGGTCACGATCACTGTCTTTCGTGTCTGGGCACTGCTCACGCGGAGACAGTGTTTGTGGATGGTCATGTTCTCATTGCGAGAATATGTCCATGGCAACGTTGCGGTCGCGGCTCGCCTTCGTAAGAAAGCGAGCCACCCCCTCGGTCCTTTTACCCACGGGTTTGAGGCCAGCGTGGCTAGCACTGGGGGCGATTTGGGGACCCCAATGGGACTGCCTCCGCCGGGTATCCCCCCGCGGACCTCCCATTCCCCAGCAGGCTCCTCTGCCCGATCGGGCTTCCGGGTGAGTCCGCCGGCTCGTCTCACGGCGGGTTCGACCTCTTATTCGGAGCCCGCGAAAGTGATGAGCTCTCGAGCGCAGCATCGGAGAGTGGGCTCGTCCGGTCGGAAACCTCAGCTGGGCTCCTCCCTTCGGGGTCGATCACCCAGTCACAGGCTGATGCGGAGATGATGACATGCTTTCCCGGGCAGCTGCGAGCGTCGGTTAGAGTGGATTTCACCACTCTTCCCTGAACCCTCGCGGCTCAGTAATTGGTTCCTGGGCTCACGGTGCCGCTCAAAGCCACGCCCCGCCCCCGTTCCTTTCTTCCAGGAAGTGCATGAAGAGCTGACAAGGTCGCAGGAGGCACTTTTTACTGCCCGGTCCCGATCTTTTCAGCTTCCCCGCCCTCACTACCCACGATGGTGGGGCGGCCAAGGGCTATTCGGCAATCCCCCGGTGGATAAAGGCGCTCGCGGTGCACCTATGCCCGCAGAGCGCAGCCACCTGGCACAGGTGCCCAAAGCCCCCGTCCAAGGCCTGTAGGTTTACGTCGTCTTTGTCGGCCAAGGCCTAAGGTGCCGCTGGACAAGCCGCCTCCACCCTGCATGCCATGGCACCCCTGCAAGTCCGCCAAGGCACTAAAGGAACTGCACAAGGGTAGTTCCGCCCCGGGATTGATGCAGGAACTGCGCTCGGCGACCGACCTCGCTCTTCGAGCGACGGAGGTCACGGCGTGGTCTCTCGGGCGGACGATGGCCACACTAGTGGTCCAGGAGCGCCACCTTTGGCTCAACCTGGTCGAGATGGGTGAGGCCGACAAGACACGATTCCTCGCTGCCCCCATTTCCCAGGTGGGCCTATTCGGCGACACCGTTGAGGACTTTGCCCAGCAGTTCTCGATGTTAGAGCAGTATATGGATGCTAGCCGGCATATCCTGCCCCGGCGCGGCTCAAGATCTGGCTCCGCTGCTGCAGCCCGCCCCTTCGGCCCGGCCCCGGCATGGAGCCCACCGCAGGAAGCAGACGCCACCTGTCTTGCGGCCGCCCAGAACCCGTGAAAGGCTTCAAAGCACCCTTGAGACGGGCGACCCAGGGACAACGAAACCTGCTGCTCTGGAGCTGGTAAGCAGATCTTCATCTTTTTGTTACCTTTTGCATTTAATTGCGCTACATGCCCAAGTGGCTGCAGTACTCAAGAGCTCAGCAAGAGCAGTTTCCTTGTTCCCCGGGTCACGTATCCGGTGTGTACGGCTGTCATCACGACCACTGTCCACTACTCCATTTGGCAGGTTGACACTCCAGCGGCGGTCTCCCGCCCCTGAGCGCCCAGCTGTGGCACAAATCCACCCCCGATGTGACAGTCTCCACGGATCATGAGGACATGCCTCTTCCTCCCCCGTCCCAGGCTGTTCCGGGGGTGGTCACAAGGAGCCAGGTAAGTGCTTCGATGTCCTTAGACTCAGCACGGCCACGACATGGTGTGGCACCTTGAGCTCCACCCCGTCGCGATGCCCCACCTGCCGGTACATCCGATGACGTTGTCCCTTTGGTCCCCCTTGCGCGGTATTTGGACGCATGGCTTGCGCTTTCCAATCCGTCACGAGGGCTGGTCTGGACCGTCCGACTCGGCTGCGCAATTCACTTCGCCGGGCATCTGCCCAGGATCAGCGGTGTCCACTTCACCTTGGTGAAAGACGAAAACGCTGCTACCTTGCGCGGAGATCGCTACCCTCCTACGGAAGGACGCGATAGAACCTGTCCCTCCAGCCGAGGTGAAGAAAGGGTTTTACAGCCCCTGCTTCATCGTACTGAAGAAAGGCGGTGGGTTGCGGCCAATCTTGGACCTGCGAGTCTGAACCGGGCTTTACACAGACTCCCGTTCAAGATGCTGACGCAAAGACGCATTCTAGCGAGCGTCTGGCATCAAGATTGGTTCGCGGCGGTAGACCTGAAGGATGCGTACTTTCACGTCTTGATCCTTCCTCGACACAGACCCTTCCTGAGGTTCGCGTTCGAGGGTCAGGCGTATCAGTACAAAGTCCTCCCTTTCACCCTGTCCCTGTCTCCTCGCGTCTTTACGAAAATCGCAGAGGCTGCCTTTGCCCCGTTAAGGGAGGTGGGCATTCGCATTCTCAACTATCTCGATGACTGGCTAATCTTAGCTCACTCTCGAGACGTGTTATGCGCAAACAGGGACCTGGTGCTCTCACACCTCAGCCAACTAGGGCTTCGGGTCAACTGGGAAAAGAGCAAGCTCCTCCCGGTTCAGAGCATCTCTTTTCTCGGTTTGGAGTTGGAATCAGTCTCCTTGACGGCATGCCTTACGAACGAGCATGCCCAGTCGGTGCTGGCCTGTTTGAAGGCGTTCAAACAGAAAATAGCGGTTCCACTGAAACTTTTTCAGAGGCTCCTGGGGCATATGGCATCCTCGGCGGTGGCCATCCCACTCGGGTTGATGCATATGAGGCCGCTTCAGCACTGGCTCCAGACTCGAGTCCCGAGATGGGCATGGCGCCACGGGACACACCGCGTGGTCATTACGTCGGTCTGTCACCGTCTTTTCAGCCCTTGGACCGACCTCTCATTTCTATGAGCAGGTCTACCCCTAGAACTGGTCTCCAGGCGCGTCGTGGTCACGACAGATGCCTCCAAAATGGGCTGGGGCACTGTTTGCAATGGGCATGCAGCCGCCGGCCTCTGGATGGGTCCGCGACTGCATTGGCACATCAACTGCCTCGTGTTACTGGCAATTCTGCTCACCCTGCGGAGGTTTCGGCCGTTGATCCAGGGCAAGCATGTGTTAGTTCAGACAGACAACAGGACAACGGTAGTATATGTCAACCGCCAAGGTGGTTTGCGCTCTTGTTCTATGTCACAACTCGCCCACTGTCTCCTCCTCTGGAGCCAGCAGCACCAAGTCGCTGCAAGCCACTCACATCCTGGGCAACCTCAACACTACAGAGGATGCGCCGTCACAACAGGTTACCCTCAGGGGAGAGTGGAGACTCCACCTTCAGGTGGTCCAGCTTATTTGGAGTCGATTCGACAGGCACAGGTGCACCTGTTTGCCTCCCAAGAATCCTCCCACTGCCCGCTCTGGTACGCCCTCACCGAGGCTCCCCTCGGCATAGATGCGCTGGCACACAGCTGGCCCCCTGGCATTCACAAATATGCGTTTCCCCCAGTGAGCCTACTTGCACAGACCCTGTGCAAGGTCAGGGAGGATGAGGAGCAGGTCATCCTGGTAGCACCCTACTGGCCCACCCAGACGTGGTTCTTGGACCTCACGCTCCTCGCGACAGCCCCCCCCTGGCAAATTCCCCTGAGGAAGGACCTTCTTTCTCAGGGAAGGGGCACCATCCGGCACCTGCGCCCAGACCTCTGGAATCTTCATGTCTGGCCCCTGGACGGGACGTGGAAGACCTAAGCTGTCTCCCACCTGCGATGGTAGACACGTTCACTCAGGCTAGGGCTCCCTCTACGAGGCACCTGTATGCCTTTTAAGTGGCGTCTGTTCGCTAAGTGGTGTTCTTCCCGTCGGGAAGACCCCCAGAGATGCGCAGTCAGATCAGTGCTTTCCTTCCTGCAAGAGAGGTTGGAAGGGAGGCTGTCCCCTTCCACCTTGAAGGTGTACGTTGCTGCCATAGCAGCACACCACGACGCAGTCGACGGTAAGTCCTTAGGGAAGCATGACCTGATCATCAGGTTCCTGAGAGGCACCAGGAGGCTGAATCCCTCCAGGCCGCGCCTCGTTCCCTCATCGGACCTCTGTAGTTCTTCAGGGTATACAGAGAGCCCCCTTTGAGCCTTTGCAGTCAGCTGAGCTTAAGGCACTCTCCTTGAAGACTGCCCTCCTGACTGCGCTCACTTCCATCAAGAGGGTAGGTGAACTGCAAGCATTCTCTGTTAGCAAAACGTGCCTGGAGTTCGGTCCAGGTTACTCTCACGTGATCCTGAGACCCTGACCAGGCTATGTGCCCAAGGTTCCCACCACCCCTTTAGGGACTAGGTGGTGAACCTGCAAGTGCTGCCCCAGGAGGAGGCAGACCCAGCCCTGTCGTCGCTCTGTCCGGTGTGCGCTTTACGCATTTATTTGGATCGCACGCAGAGCTTTAGAATCTCTGAGCAGCTCTCTGTCTGCTTTTGGTGCACAGCGGAAAGGAAGTGCTGTCTCCAAGCAGAGGATCGCCCACTGGCTCGTTGATGCCATAACTATGGCATATCTCGCCCAAAACATGCCACCCCCGGTAGGGCTACGAGCCCATTCTACCCGTGGTGTAGTGGCTTCTTGGGCCCTGGCCAGAGGTGCCTCTCTAACAGACATTTGCAGAGCAGCAGGCTGGGCAACACCCAACACCTTTGCAAGGTTCTACAACCTCCGGGTGGAACCGGTTTCATCCCAGGTAGTGGTACGCAACACAAGCGGATAATCCCGGGATAGCCAGCCGGGTGTATCGCTTGCACATAGCGCCTTCCACCTCCTTTTGAGCTGAAGACATACGCCGTTAATTCCCAGTAGTGTTCACAAAAGTTGTTCCCTGGTTGACTTCCTCCAAGCCCTGTGGCAGTCGAGTTTTCGGAGAGACTTGATGCCGGCCCAGTACACGCGCTAACTAAGAGCCCGGTTCTGGGGTAGGTGCTCCGCACATGGCGGTTCCCTGTAAGGCTAACCCCATGCGATGTATATCTTCCGCTAATTCGTTTCCCTGCTGGCAAACTGCGTCTTCCTTGGGCAGAGCCCCTCTGCCCCAGTCTCCATGTTTGTAGTAACTCCTCCCCCATTGGGCAGGATCTACCTTGAAGGCTCTCCACATGGTTGGAAAGACCATGTGACGTATTCTTCCACTTAAATATCCCCCCCCCTCTTGGGGCGAGGTGTGGTCTCCGCGGTGTCCTTCCCTTCGGAAGGACACCCCCCGACTAGACCTGGCGGCCCAGTCGGATGATCCCCCTTCTTGTTTAGGGAGTGGAAAAAGAGAAGGAGAAAAGAGGCCACGACTGGGTTAAGCCTGTCTCTATCTTTGGGTAGTCGACTTGTCCCCAAAAACGGCCGTTCGACACTCATAACTGTGTTGGGGGAGGTTACATGTCGACATGGTATGCTGGCTATGAGGCACACAGCAAGTCTGCCCACCACACACCGCCAGTTCACGTAACACCGTTCAGCCTTGTGGCGTTTTGTATAGGGACCCCTAGTGTCACTACATCGACACCAACGTTGAGTGAGTGACAGATAGGGAATGTTACTGGTGTAACCTCCGTTCCCTGATGGAGGGAATGAGACATTTGTCCCTCCTGCCACAACGCTGAACTACCCACTGAAATGGCCGGACCTTATATCGGCTCCTCAGCGTAAAACCTGAATGAGTGGTTGCATACCAGCTCCTTTTATACCCGTATGTCCGGGGGAGTGGCATGCAAATACCACTCGCCATTTTCATTGGCCTTTTATCAAAGACCAGAGGTGTCTGGGGCTCCCAAGAGTGACCCCTAGTGTCACTACATTGACACCAACATCTCATTCCCTCCATCAGGGAACGGAGGTTACACCAGTAACATGACATTTTCTCAGTTTTGTCCATTTGTTTCCAGATTAAAAATTAGTAAAAGTCGGTTCATTGGTTGTTCCCTTTTTAAGATAAAAATAATAATAATTTTAAAAAAAATATCCAAAGATAAAAACTAAAAAGAAAAAAATATCCGAAGGTACACTGACCTTTTAGGACACAGTTCCCAGTAGGACTACAACCCCAATTCCAAAAAAGCTGAGACAGTATAAAAATACTAATAAAAGCAAAAAGGAGTGATCTGTAAATTATATTTTTTTATAATTTAATTTAGCTATAATGAAAGCACTACAATATACTACTATATTCATTGTTTTTTATTTTATTTTTTTTTTTATTTTTTTTTAAATGTACAGTAATTTAAAATCAGATGATTGTAACACACTCCAAAAAAGTTACTAATAACAATTTGACGAATTGAAATAACAAGGCAATGTGTAACAGGAGATGTTAAACAGATTATGCAATCGTGTCATAGTATATAAGGAGCCTCCAAAAACAGCCTAGACCTTCAAGAGCAAGGATTATTCAAGATTTCTCAATTTGCCAACAGATGCTTCAGTAAATAATCCAGCACTTTGAGAACAATGTCTCCCAAAGACAAATTGGAAGGATTTTGGGCATTTCACCCTCTACAGTGCACAATATAGTTAAAAGATTCAAGGAATCTGGTAAAATCTCTGTGGTAAAGGACAAGAAGGAAACCACTTCTGAATGCGTGTGATCTCTGATCCCTCGGACATCACTGTCTTAAAAAACATAATTCATTTGTAATGGATATCATGAACATGGATTTAGGATTACTTTAGTAACCTTTGTTAGTCAACACCATTCGCCGCTGCATCCACAGATTCAAGTTAAGACTTTACTATGCAAAGCAGAAGCCATACATCAACACTGTCCTGAAGTGCTGCCAACTTCTCTGGGCTCGGTCTCATCTTAGATGGAGAGTAGAACAGTGGAACCGTATTTTTTGGTCCAACAAGTCCACATTTCAAACACAGCCGTCGTGTTTTTGGGCCAAACAGGAAATGGACCATCCAAGCTGTTATCAGCTTCAGGTCCAAAAGCCAGTGCCTGTATATGATAGGAGTGTGTCATGGCATGGGTAACTCACACATCTGTGAGGCCACCATTAATGCAGACAGATATGTACACATTTTGGAGCAACATATACTGTCATCTAGCACCGTCTTTTCCAGGGACGTCCCTGCATTTCCAGCAAGACAACTTCAAACCACATACTGGCCGGATTACAAATGCATGGCTGTGTAAGCAGAGAGTGCGGGTGATAGATTGGCCTTCCTGCTGTCCTGACCTGTCTCCAATTGAGAATGTGTGGCGCATTATGAAGCACACCATACGGCAACGAAGACCCCATACAATTGAGCAGCCGAAGAACTGCATAATGGATGAATGGGGGAAAATTCCACTTTCTAAACTTAAACTTGTGTCTTCAGTGCCCAAATGCTTAATAAGTGATATTAGAAGAAATTGTGATGTTTCACAATGGTAAACACTCATCTGTCCAAACTTTTTTAGAATGTGTTGCAATCTTCTGATTTGAAATTTCTGTACATTTCTTTTTTCTCCCCTTTTTCCTGCCAATTTGGAATGCCCAATTCCCAGTGCATTCTAAGTCCTCGTGGTGGCATAGTGACTCGCCTCAATCTGCATTGTGGAGGACGAATCTCAGTGGCCTTCATGTCTGAGACCGTCAACCCGCACATCTTATCACGTGGCTTGTTGAGCGCATCCATGCACAACTTACCATGCGCCCCACCGAGAGCAAACCACATTATAGTGACCATGAGGAAGTTACACCAACGTGACTCTACCCACCCTAGCAACCAGGCCAATTTGGTTGCTTAGGAAACTCCAGGGGTGGTAGTCAGTGTCTTTTCTCGCTGAGCTACCCAAGCCCCTATTTCTGTAAATAAAAAATTATGAAATTCACAAGGTAAAACATCATATTATATGTAGTTGTAGTGCTTTCAATATAACAGTGGGTGAATATAATTTACAAATCACTCATTTTTGTTTTTATTAGCATTTTTCATACTGTCCCAACTTTTTCGGAATTGGGGTTGTATTATGATTCGCTATAGGATCAGATGTCCCAGAGGACATCAAAAGAACATTACAGAAAATCTTTTTGGATTTTAAAACTCATAACTCCCCCTGTGATTTCCTTTATCTGTCCAGCAAGACATTATTCCAGAACAATATTAGAAGAGTTTTGATAAAGATGACACAATATCTAAAAGAACTCTATAGTAATAGAGTTAAATTTAATATTTAATTCCATAATATCTAAAGGAATTATATAAGAATAAAAGCATCTGTAGGAATTTCAGTAAATCCATATAATCCTATTTCTATACATATTTGTTCCCATCAGGATCCTTTAGGATTGGTTCAAAATTATGGTAACAATTTCAATGGGAATCCTGTACACATTATTTATTTATTTATTTATTTATTGACCAGGTAAAAAGCAGATTATTAAAACTAGATTATTACTGCACATTGACATTATAGATCCTTGCAGACAGTGTTGGAATGCCAAAGGACTTTTAGGGTGCTTTCACACTGGCAGTTTAGTTCGAAACACAGCACGGTTTGCATGAAAAATTGGTAATGTGAAAGCTGTCATGCGGACCGGGGAGCGCACCGTGGTACCGAACCCGAGACTACCTGTAGGAGGTGGTCTGAGTTCGGTTGCAATGGAACTGTAGCACGATTCGCATGAATGTGAAAGCAACTCGGACTTGGGTGCGCACTCATTCAGGAAGTAAAGTAACCTGCGCATGTGTTTTAGCCGATGACGACGATCTATCTTTCTATCTATACACCTTATAAATACTATATATAAATACTATTATAGGTTATAAATATAGGGTATAATATGAGATGACAGCGGCAATAACTTCACCTTGGACACGAGCATGAGTAAGCGTGCAGTGTAAACAAAGATGCAAATTAATTCCTTGCAATCAGCTGTCTCCTCAAAAAATGCCATTTACGAGCAGCAGCAAGCCGACCTCCCCTGGACTTCTGATGAGTTACACCATGAAGTGCACATATACGCAGTTGTCGTTCACTCTGCTGTGCATAATGGCACCAAAATAACAAAAGTATGACAAGTCGCGTTGTGTTCTCCATGCGTGTTTGTGATGACGTAAGATGAACGCAAATGGACTGGGGTTCGATAGAATCAAGTGAGTGTGAAACCAGACTAAAGCTGCGGGGGGCACCGGGAACAATCGCACTCACACCCAGTGCGAAAGCCCCCTTAGAGAGAGAAATTCTCAGAAGATCATCCCATCACGTCCATTAAAAGCACACAAAACACAGACTTAAAAAAGAAGTGCAGTTTTCTTTATTCTTAAGATGAAAGCATCAAAGCTTAGAAATCCCAGTATCTACATTTCCATATTTTTATTTTTATTTTACTGTATAAAACAACTTCAAAATTATGAATATTACATTTATTTCATGCAAATACACATTCAAATTTACATGTAACAGCTGAAATACCGTGGTCACTTTTAAACTCATAAATTTAATATTGCATTAAAAATTATGTTTTAATCTATCGTCTATTTCTATACAACTGAAGTAAACTAGTGGTGCTTAATTTTTTTTATGTTCACTGAACTCTCTCCTTTTGTGAAGCATGTGACTGCTTTTGTGAGTTTTGGCTGCCTTCAGTGACTGACAATAGCACAAGCAAATAGCCTTATAGTGTGAAATGTGAAGGAGCATATCATTGGATGGGCTTACTGAAGAAATATGTTCCTGAACACCTTATTTCTATAGGACTAGTTATAATATTCATGGGTAAACCACTTTACTGATTTGGGACTGTTCTTGTATAATGGAATTTTTTTTTTCTACTCCGTAACAGACAAGGTTTTCCTTTTATCAGACTTAAAATAGTAATAGATTTGGGAATCATTTTGATTCTAGGAATATCTGAAGCCAAATCACGCCAGTTTGTTTCCTGATCTCAAACATCATCAAGAAATATACAGTATTACAATAATACACTTCTTTCAAAATTTGATACGTACGCATATCTGCATGGTCCAGAACTCCAGGAGGATAGAGCATAGTGCAACACTTGCATGAGTGATTTTTGGTGGATCGCGCAACATGCATGTGAAACAGTTGTTCAATCAACTCGCGCACATTTGTGTTCCACATGAGAAGCATATTTAGTGCTTATAAACCAGTGAAAGCAAGATGAAAATCAAATAATTTGCTTCGGCGGCCCAAAATTTTGCTTTGGTGGCCGCTGAAATGTTTTAAGTGCCAAGCACGGTTCGGAAAAATCATTTTCCCTCTGACATTACATTTTTATTCAATGATGGTTAGGTTTAGGTTGGGGGTACAGTTTGTAAAACATGCATTCCTCTTTACCGTTTTACATCCTGCACAGCTGAAGCCAATTCACTTCACAACTTGCTTTTGGCTCCCCTCTGTGGACATTTCACTTGGAAAATGGAGCTCATACTCATCGGCCTAACAACACTTACCGCTTTGGCCACTGAAGTCAGTGTTTCAAATTTCAGTTAAAAAAAAGGACAGATTTAAGCTAAGAAAAGTCAACCTCACTGTGAGATCAGTCTGTAATTTATGAATATGTAACAATGACTGTTGACCATTCACAATTAAAATGACATAAGGGCATGAAACAAGTCAAGTCATTTTTATTTGTATAGCACTTTTCACAACACACATCGTTTCAAAGCAGCTTTACAGGAAATCATGCATTAACAAAAAAATGAAACTATAATATCTATAAAGTCTTAGAGTGTTCATTGTGAAGTTTGATTAAATATGATTGTAAATTGTGTACAGAAATGAAATAATTAACTAATAATTGTGTTTAGAACCCATGTGAGCAAGCTGAAGGTGACTGTGGCAAGGAACACAAAACTCCATAAGATGTTGGTTAATGGAGAAAAATAACCTTGGGAGAAACCAGGCTCACTGTGGGGGCCAGTTCCCCTCTGGCTAAACAACATTAATATAATGCCAATATTAGTTATTTATGTGCAGTGCAAGTCATGGTTTTAAATTTGTAAATTAAGGTCCATTGTTTAAAAAAATAAAATAACAAAAAAGAAAATTTTTTTTTTGAACTTTAAGATTAATGATTACTGTCTTTGAAGTCTATCCTGGATTAACTGCAGAAATTCACAATGATGCATTGATCTTTGTTATTTGGCTGTTGAAGGCTTTTGTTGGCAATTAAATAATAGTCTATGTATTCCATTTCAAGAGTGTAGTCCATCAACAGACAAAGATGATGCAGGCAGAGATTAATGAGGTACATCGCAATTCCACCTGCAGGTAATTTTGGTGAGGTTCAGTGGGGTCCATCCTAGGCCCATCCACGCCTGTAGTTTGTCGTCATCTTTCAGTGACACATAGCGGTGGAGTCTGACACCAAGCTGGAACGGAGCTGGATCTGGCTGGCTCTGGTAACCTCGGGATATGAATCCCAAGATTGAGACAAGGAAACAAAACAAAAAATTCATATTAGCGTAGATGCCATTACATTTTATGCAGAGTTATAGATCATGATGGATGTTTCTGGTTCCGGCAGACCTAACTAAAGCAGCCTAATTGTAAGTTGAAGGATAAATTAGGTGTATGCCAGGCTAAATAGAGTCTCAGATCATTACCTCATCTCTTGTTTGTTGTGATCAGCTAATGTCACTCAATCTACACCACGCTATCGTGGTAGAGTCTTTAGTCTAGATTTAAACTGAGTGAGTGTGTCTGCATCCCAAACAGTGTTAGGGAGACTATTCCATAGTTTAGAAGCCAAGTATGAAAAGGATCTACCTCCTTTTGTGGATTTTGATATTCTTGGAATTATTAATAAGCCCGAATTTTGTGATCGTAATGAACTTGATGGAATGTAGCATGTCAGAAGGTCACTTAAGTACCGTGGAGCTAGACCATTCAAAGCTTTGTATTTTAGGTTCTACTGGTTGTTTAGATCAGTGTTACTATCAGAAATAATTAATAATTATTTCTTTAGTTATTAATTAATATTTAATTTAAATAATAGAATCTAACTCATTAAAACCCTCACATGGCGCACCATTAAATGTAGTAGCGGGTTTGGTTATCAATAAAATCAATAGAACATTGATGAGAATCAGTGTTATCTTTTTTAATCCTTTAAATCAACTATTATCAAAGATGATCATTAATTATTAACATCGATGAAATACTGATTAAAATTAACACTAGCTTATTGATCCTTCAAATTCAACAATCATCAAAGATAATGATCAATTATCAAAAAATCAATAGAATATTAATTAGGATTAATATCGCCGGGGCACCACCCTGGAATAAGGGACTAATAACCAGATAGTATAACAGTCTCAATATTAGATTGTTCTCTTAGGAAAATTGACATCCAAGGAATATCGAATTTCGAAAAGAAACAATGAAGGCTTGAATCCAAGCACTGACATCCCCTGTCAGCATTTGACACAGGCATATGCAAAACAGACCAAAACACTTCTCTTTGAAATATAACTAAGTTTATTTATGCAGCTATACCAATTAATAATTAATACAATGCAGTCAATAAACTTCTGACTTACAACTACAAACTAAACAGTGACATGATTAGATATGGTAACCAAAATAATCCTATAACACATAAGAGGAAGGTGTGTGTGTGTGTGTGTGTGAGAGAGAGAGAGAGAATGTGTGTGTGTGTAAGGAGGGATGCGCACAAAATGGCAGACGTGACTCTCGTGGAGAGTACGTCACGCGAGATTTCCGTCCAGAGAATATGGCCGCGAATGTGGGCGGAGAGAAGCCGGGAAATGACGTCTGCCCATTTACCGCGTGTCTCTGCTTGTACGATAACTTAGGGACAAAGCTGAGCTTTATCACGAAGTTATCTACTAGCCAAAAGTGTGTGCGAGAATGTCTGTGAGGGGTCGCGTGTGTGTGTGTGTGGTTAGTACGAGAGAGAAAGAGAGAGAATAAAGTGGTGGCACCAAAGCTGGTTTCGCGATCGTGAGAGAGAAAGCAGCTGTTAGTTTATCACTCAGAGACACGTGGTGGATGGCTCGTAAACCGTCCCGCGGTCTTTGGTTCTTTAATGGATAAACTCAGTTTGCCGGTCTCACCCACAATGGCAGAAATACACAACAGTCCAATGTGATTGGACTACAACACAGCAGATCTCATTCATGTTAACAGTACATTACAGTAATACCTTGAGTATTATTAGCAGCAATGAGCGGACTCGGCGGTCTGTAAACTTTACAAGCAATAACCTTGATACACAAGAATAACACACTGTAATATTCTATCTCTGCCCAGACGTAAACTTCTTACTTGAATTGTATGAGGACACAGACGAATGTGTGTTCATCCGTCCTTTAACTCCGACTCGGTTCCTCGAGGCTCGGGTGATGACGGGAGGCCATTTCCTCGCTCTGTCGGCGGGCGGTACGGCTGCTGATTCTCGGCGGGCTGCCGGAGATATCAGCGACGTCGACTTGATTGAAGAGGGAAGATCATTTTTTTTTTCTCTTCACTTCTGCAGGCAAATGGATGAAGATGCGGATTGCTCGGCGATCTCCTTCGGATCCGTTAGAGTGTTCGGTGGAACACAGAGTAATCTCAACTCGTCCAGCGAGATGGAGATTGCATGGCCACAGTTTCAAGTCGTACGTTACTTCCTTGTGCCACGAGGCTACACCTGAAAGCAGCGATGAGCTGCGTCTACGCACGGCAAGCAAAGATGCTGGAAGCAAATCCCGGAAGCATCTCAGAGGTATTTCTATTCCTGATGACGTCATAGTTGAGGGGCGTTCTGTCATGTGCCTCATCCAATAGGAGATGAGAGTTCGATCCTTTAGTGAGCAAGGCTTCATGTGATTTGAAGTCTGTTTTGGACTCCCTTTGTTTGATTTTGGCGTGGTTTTTATCAGTAAGATTTATGACGGAGTGTGTGGGCCTCAGTTAGGTTTTACGACTCAGTTAGGCCCTGCCTTTGTCTTTTATCTGAATACATGAGGCCCATCAGTATGTAGTTAACAGAATTTTACAATTAATAAAAAATTTAACAGGTAGCCAATGTAACGACGATAGAATGGGGTTAATATGATCATATTTCTTGGTTCTAGTCAGCACTCTGGCAACTGCATTTTGAACCAATTGAAGTTTATTTATTGAACTTGCTGGACATCCTCCCAGTAATGCATTACAATAATCTAGTCTTGAGGTCATGAATGCATGAATTCGTTTTTCGGCATCGGCAAGAGAGAGCATGTGTCGTAATTTAGCAATATTTCTCAGGTGGAAGAATGCTGTTCTACAAACATTGGAAATTAGATTTTCAAAGGACAGACTGGTATCAAATATATCACCTAAGTTCTTTGCTGTAGAAGATGACGTAGCAGTACATCCATCGAGAGTCAAATTATATTTTAGCTGCTTATTTTTAGAGGGTTTTGGTCCAATCATTAGTTCCTCTGTTTTTTCAGAATTGAGTAGAAGAAAATATCTGGCCATCCAATCTTTGATTTCATTGATACACTCTGCTAATTTGGAGAATTGTGAATTTTCGTTGGGTTTAGAAGAAATATAGAGTATCTTCCTCATCACAGTGGAAACTTATTCCTTGATTCCTGATAATATCTCCCAGGGGACGCATGTATAAGGAGAAAAGCAGAGGTCCTAAAACTGATTCCTGTGGCACTCCATACTTAACTTTTGTTTGATTTGACAATTCCTCATTTACACATACAAAGTGGTAGCAGTCTGATAAATAGGACCTAAACCAGGCTTATGCAAGTCCACTAATGCCAGCATAATTCTCCAGCCTATTCAAGAGGATGTTGTGATCTATCGTGTCGAAGGCAGCACTAAGATCTAAAATCAATAAAAGAGAAATGCAGCTGCGATCAGATGATAAGAGCAAGTCATTTGTAACTCTGATAAGTGCAATCTCTGCACTGTGATGGGGCCTAAATCCTGACTGAAATTCTTCATATATTCCATTTCTCTGTGGAAATGAACATAGTTGGGAGGACACTACCTATTCTAGTATTTTCAACATAAATGGTAGATTTGAAATCAGTCTGTAATTAGCCAGTACTCTAGGATCAAGCGGTGGCTTGATAACTGCTATTTTAATGTTTCTTGGGACATGTCCTAAGGATAGCGAGGAGTTAATAGTATTAAGAAGAGGTTCTAAGATATCTGGGAATACCTCTTTTAAGAACTTAGTTGGTATTGGATCTAACATACATGTTGTGGCTTTTGATTTTTTGATAAGTTTTGTTAGCTCTTTATGACCTATGACAGCAAAGGACTGAAGTTGCTCATGAGAAAAATTATGAGACACTGTTTTCTGAGGTGCTGTGACAGTTGATTGCATAGTTACAATTTTATTTCTGATTATTTCAATTATATCAGTCAAGAAATTCATGAAGTCATTACTATTGTGCAGCAATGGAATATCTGGTTCAGTCGATGCTTTATTCCCAACCAATTTAGCCACAGTACTGAATAAACACCTAGGATTGTTGTGGTTATTTTCTATGAGTTTGCTAAAATATGCCATAGCTTTTAGTTATATGTAGCTTTTAGTGCCTGTCTGTAGCTACAGACACTATCCTTCCATGCACCGCAACACCTCTAATTTTGTATTCTTCCACTTGCGCTCCATTTTCCAAGCTGCTCTCATGAGAGCATGAGTGTGATCGTTGTACCATGGTGCAAGGCTTTTTGCTTTGATTTTCTTTAATCAAAGGGGGGCAACACTATCAAGAGTGCTAGAGAATACTGTATTTATACTTTCTGTTATTACATCAAGTTCTCCTAGACTTTTTGGCTTACTGAGAATGTGAGACAACTCTGGAAGTTTATTAGGGAAGCTGTCTTTAGTGGTTGAAAGAATAGTTCTACCTGAACGATAGCGTGGTGTAGATTGAGTGACATTAGCTGATCACTACAAACAAGAGATGAGGTAATGATCTGAGATGTCATCGCTCTGTGGTAGAATTTCTTTAGTATCAACATCAAATCCATATGACAGAATTATATATAGCATATGATGATGGCGATGGGTTGGTCCTGTCACATATTGTCTGACTCCAAGAGAGTTGAGAATATCGATAAATGCTAATTCCAATGTGTCATTTTCATTGTCTATGTGAATGTTGAAGTCACCAACAATTAAAGCTCTATCTACATTAACTACTAGATCTGATAAAAAACTTGCAAAATCACCAAGGAAACCAGAGTAAGGCCCGGGTGATCTATATAACGTAGCAAGGGCAAAAGACAACAGCGGTTTTTTTTTATTTATATCTGACAGTGTCATATTAAGCATTATTAGTTCAACAGACTTATTTCCTGTTCTCTGAGTAACACCAAAAACTTGTAGCAACACCTCCTCCTCGACCCTTCAGACGAGGCTCATGTTTATAACAATAACCTTGGGGAGTAGATTCATTTAAACTAATATATTCATCTGGTTTAAGCCAGATTTCAGTCAGACAGAGCACATCCAAACTATGATCTGTAATAATTTCATTTACAATTAGTGCTTTGCTAGAAAGAGATCTAATGTTTAGTAGCCCTACCTTTAAATGATGTTTATCTTAAGTTTTTTCAAGTTTGACCTTATAAAAAAAAAATTCTAAATGATTTAGTGAGAGTTTTGTGTTTAGTAGTTAGGGGAACAGACACAGTCTCTATGTGATATCTAGGTGATACAGTCTCTATGTGTTGTAGTTTATGTGACTTGTGTGATGTCTCAAGGCAGCTAGCAGACGTTCGGATTAACCAGTCTGCTTCCTGACCTGGGCCCCAGTTAGTCAAATACTATGATTAAGACTATGAGCCAAATTACTAGAGAGGTGTGCAGCACCTTCCCTGGAAGGATGGAGTCCGTCTCTCTTTAGCGGGTCAGGTCTACCCCAAAAACTCTTCCAGTTGTCTATAAATCATATGCTATTCTCCAGACACCACTCAGACATCCAGCTGTTCAGTGACACTAATCTACTATAAACCTCGTGACCACGATGAACAGGGAGGGGGCCAGAGCATATTACAGTGTCTGACATCATTTTTGCAAGTTCACACACCTCTTTAACATTATCTCTAGTGATCTCTGACTGGTGAAGCCAGACATCATTCCTTACAATAGAATCACCAATTATTAGGTCTCTTTCGACATGATTCTCAGTGGGTGCATAACTGAGTGGGGAGAATCAATTGGAAACCCTAACAGGAATGGGAGAGTGGTGTCGCTTTGCTGAGCGAGTATGCTGCCGAGACGACACCCAATCGCCCTGCTGGAAGGGCTCTTCAGCCAGAACCAAAGTGTGTGTGTTGGTCACTGTACTACCAGCATCCGAAACAGTACTTCTACCAGCAGAAGAAATGGCTTCTCTTTCTCACTGACCTCCACTAGCATTCGGATGCGTGTCTCTAACTCATTAAAATTTTCCGTCAGCTTGACTAATTCCTTACATTTATCATATATAAATCCCTCACTGCTGATGGAAGAAGCTATAGTAAACATGTGGCATGTAATGCAGGAAGCAATAATATGAGCGGATGCCATGACTTACCACAATTGTTTGTTGTTGTTGTAATGGTTGTTCATGAGCGGCGAAGGTTTGAGATTGATGTGGTTCCTAATCAGCAAATGATTGAGATTGATGCAATAATCTGTGTGAAACAAAGTGGAGAAAACGAATGCACGCAGTCGAGATGCGAGATGTAGAGAAGCTGAAAAAAGAAAAAAGAAAGAAAAAAAATGAGATAAACGGGTACGTGCGGAAAAATACACACAGATGAAACAGTAGAAAAGCGGAAAAACCCGAAGCATGCGGTAAAATAGCAAAGGATAAAATGATGAACATACAAGAATAAGCAATGCTAAGCAGGCTAGCAAGCTACAAACACTTGTGCAGTGTGCCATCAGCAACAGGAAGTGACCAAGTAAACAGGAAATGAACAATTAATTTTTTAGGCTATTGTTGTCTTTTTTTAACAGATTGATTAAAGTCATGCCCAGCAGTTGACAAAATGGAGGAATCATATCTGCTTATGCTGCCCAGTTAATAATAATAATAATAATAATAATAATAATTCATAATAATAATAACAAGATTTGTTTTAGTCATCTATTTTAAAAAAAAATATTTTGAATAACTAATCATTTGCATAACTAAAAGACACTCACTGGTCGCCACCTACTGGTGTAATGATGCAGCCTATAAAAAGAGTCGCTGTAAGACTCTTAACAACATCCCTACCATTACAGAGTAGAATTTGCATGATAAGGAAACCCATTTAGTGAATATATATATATATATATATATATATATATATATATATATATATATAAACAAATTAAATAAGTAGGGTTAATTTTCTCTCAAATCAAATCAAATGTGCCCTTTGCACTTTCATAGGTGAAGAACAAATACACCAATAAAAGCACAATATTAAGCAGCTGCACACAGGGGTCTTGCCCATAGTATAAACTCAAAGCAGTCGAAGTACAGGACACCATCTTGGGAAACTAGCTGTGCCCCTCACTAAATTGGAGTCATTGACGTCTGATGGGACAGTAAGACCTAATATCTGATATAATCTTAAAAGTCACCTTGACAGGCTGTAGGTTAGTAGTGAACAATGCTTCTAACTTCACATTTCAGCTGCTATTTTCTGCTAAAAGACTCCACAAATGGGGGTTACAGTTTATGGGTTATACAGTTTTTTTGTTTTTTTTTGTTTTTTTAAGAATGTTGTTTCATTGATATTTTTCACACGTTGGACTTTGAAGGTCTAGGTTAGTCAGAGCATGTATAATGTGCAAGGGCTGGTTCAACAGATTCTACACTAGAAGATCTTGATATTATAGATACAACTGTGAACAATCCACTGTAGGATGTTATGGGCAGAAGAATAACTTGAATCCAGGATGCAAACTGATATTTTCTTCCAGGCTATAAAAACTTATACACAGGAACACTCATCCACCCCGAAATTCATCAACGTCATCAATTTAAAGACCCTGCCAAGATGGTGCCTTAAACTCTGAATTTCTGGCATCTGACAAATCTTAACTGTCTTAAATACAAAGGGCAGATATGTCCGAACACACTCCTAGAAAACCCCAAACCAAATGTATCGTATCTGGTATGTAAGAGTTTGCCTTTACATAAGGAGAGCAAAGGGCGAATTCATTTTGTTGTTATAATTTAAGATATAGTAAAATGTATGATTAAAAGGTACTTTTATGAGCAGGAATTTTAAGAGGCCTTTACACAAATTATTGTAAATCAACTTTGAAAAATGAGGGAAAGAGGTGATCATGTGACATTGTAAAGACACTTCTGATTGGCTCAAGACACCTTTGGGGTGTGGCCAACATCAATTATACAAAACCTCCCTGCCTAGGAAGAACACTCCTTCTCTTCTCTCTTGGCTCTTGCTCTTCTCTTAGTCCTTCTTCGGCTGGCTTTGCTTCGGCGCCCATCTGCCCAGGTTCCACACAATGTAAAAGTTCTGAGAGGGGTTCTCTTCTCAGCTCTACAACTCACACACCTGATGGGGCTTCACGAGTCTTCCTTGTGGGAGGCCTCACTTCAAAGCCCCACCTGATCATTCCAGCACCAAACCATCCAGCATCCAAAACATTGACGGAGAACAACCAGAACTTTCTACGGACCCAGCTAAAGAGCCAAAGAACCAAAGCAACGCAACAAAACACAAATACACCTCCAGGATTGCAAATCGAGGTATAATAAATGAAGTTTTGATGGTTCTCAGGGCTTGGCATATAGACCCCATAAAGTTAAATTTTCACAGTTACAGGTCATTTCCATTCACCTTCTGTTACAGCTCATTCACCAACCTGTTTTTATGTGTGTCTATGTGTGTTACTTTAGTTTTTATGTTGTAGATTAGAAATAAAGTCTTGTTTGTATTCAAAGAGAATTTGACTGTGGTGTATTTTGATAAATAATCTTGTCAGTTGATTTTTAAAAGATCTGTGCTTCATGCTCCAACAATATTTCAACATATTTGTGATATTATTTTCAATGGTCATGAGAATAGTGTAGGGAAATTTGGTAATATAAATGTACACGGTATGGATTAAAGTGCCCGCGTACCATACAGTATGCAGTATGTGTGTTAGGAATTAAATTAAACTGTCCGTATGGCTCTTTTTAGAAAGCTCTGGTTTTTCCGTCGATGTTTCAGACCTCTGTTAAGATCGTAGATGTTTGTTGCTGGGATGATGTGGCAGGGCTTTGAAGCGAGGCCTTCCGTAAGGGAGACTTGCGACTCCCGTCACGTTGGTGAGTCATAGCGCAGAGAAGAGAAAGGCTTCCTCGGAACTTGGCGTCCGAGCCTTCCTGGACTTCTACATTGCACGGAACTTGAGAGCGCCAGGGCGAGGCTGCAAGCCCCGAGGGCCAGAGCACGGAGGATGAGGAGCTGAAGAGGAAGTGAAGAAGCAAGAGAAGAGAGAGTTCTTCCCTGTAGGAGAGTTTTTTAGATTAGACTGGCCGCACCCCAAAGGTGTCCTGAGCCAATCAGAAGTGACTTTT
The DNA here is from genome assembly GCF_019703515.2 of Myxocyprinus asiaticus. NCBI lineage: Eukaryota > Metazoa > Chordata > Actinopteri > Cypriniformes > Catostomidae > Myxocyprinus > Myxocyprinus asiaticus. The sequence continues at coordinate 7,009,168 of NC_059356.1, read as the reverse complement.
CAGAGTCACATGGTAATTTCTGTCCCTTCTTCTGATTGGTGATCTATGAGCCTTTGTCTGTGAAGACTCCCGTTTCCTGCTCAGAATAGTGCAATGTTTAATCATGAACTTTTATATCTTGAAAACGGTGCAAGAGACATGATATTCGTTAACATCAATGTTCTTTATGTAAACAAGCAAGCAATTACATACTAAATATGACATACTTTTATGAATATTCAACGTGCAAGTAACAAAACACGAAAATACCTAATTAAAAATCATAATGGTTAATTTGTTGGTTTTACAACATGGATAATATAAGATTAAGGACTATAATCATTAATTTGTCAGTTATAAAAGTGATCACAGGTCACAGCATCACTTTCAGGATTATCTAGCAAGGCTAGGTATTGTGCACATTCTGATACAAAAAGGCAGACTCTGTGCATCTTATAGGTTTAACTCACAAGTACTGTGACTTTGTGTGAAATGTTTATGGATTAAGATGAGAGGTCTTTGTATTAGAATTGGGTCAAGGTTCATAGATCCTTTTTAGCTGCTTTTTGCAGAATAATGATCACGATGTCTCATGATCTCCTGATGAGTCTAGTTTAAGTGTTACAAATTGGTTTATATTGAAGGACAAAAGGAGAGTGTCGTAGCTTTTCCTGGGTTTTTCAGGGAGTGTGTTCTACTCTGTCTTTTATTGCCCATCACCTCTGCCCTTAAAAAGGTGGGGGTCTTCTTTAGAAGAGTAGTCTTTAAGTCATGTGAATAATTATTAACATCAGTGTTTTCGGTATATGCTATCTTGGACAAGTCTTCCTTGTTTATTGACAGTTTTATTGGCCAGATGCGCGCTTCCCCTAGCAGTGCAGAGTCCTTATGATGTTGAGGAATTTTGGGTTAAAATGATTGGATTGTTTTGTGACAGTTACATTTTAGGCAGATGTACAACTTCTCATTTAGCTGGGCCATGCCAGACTTTAGGGTGCCATTTTGGCAGTCTCTTAGTTTTATGGCTTTTAGGAATGTCCGGTGTAGAATGCAGGGCCTCTGTATTATTCTCCTAATAATTTTCCAGCCTTCAGTCACTACAATAGTATTACTCTAAAGAGTTAACATATGCGTCATATCAACTCAGCGTGGCCGAGTGATCAGACGTACACCTTAATTCTTTCAATATTCCCCGAATTAATCATAATTCCCTTCTTGAGCTAAAATTCCTTACATATAAATTGTGAGCAGATACAACAAGCCAGTTGTATTACATATTTAATGGTGGAGAATTTTTATTCATATTTCTAATCTGATCAATTGTCATTTATCCTGCATATAATGGTAGTCGAACGAGGCCAAGATTCCTACAGTAATTTACATATAAAATCCTACATATTATTGGTGGATAAATGCGGGCATGTTTAAATCTGCCCATTACATTTAGCATTCCATTATACAATTCTTACATATTATTGGTGATGAATGCCGGCAGTTGTAAATATACCCTGCCACAAAGTCGCTAATTTCCTACACCACTAACACAATGTGTAAAACTAAAATTTTCTCTGTCCAAAAAATATATACAGTGTGTATATATATATATATATATATATATATATACTCATATCTCAAAATGTTACAGACAAGAAGTGGCATCTATCAATAAATACACTTCTGTCTGAGAGGTTTTACTTCTTTAAAGAAACTGGGATAAGCAGAAAAATACACCAGCAAAGTCTCTGCTTTGCTTTCATCTTGTGCCAATATCTCAGCTGGGTGACCATGAATCTCTACCAGGTGACCTGAAGCTAACCTTGTGCACATGAACAGAGCACAGCATGTTATAAGGCAAGAGATGAAGGTTTCTCTTGTCAATGGTAGCATTAATTTATGAGGAACAAGAGCTAAAGCTCAAATCTAAAAGAATGGGAGATGGAAAATATTAAATTACACTAGTAATCAAAGAGGATCAGGTTCCATCATGCAATTAGCCTGTGGTATGTGCTATTAAAGGACTGCAAATAAGCTGATAAAATGTTTATTTAAAACCTTTAATTCAGTGTAACAGATCTGTAACATTCTGCAATGATATGAAATTGTATTCTGCATTATGTTTTATTAAAAATACATGTTTGTCGTTATGACAATGGAATTACTTAACAGTTTTTAACCTATATTTGTGATAAACTGGCATCACATGAGCCAGTGTCTGTCTTTATGTGAAACTGCACTTGTCACAAACACATCGACCTGATGGACACGTGGTGACAAGTGATCAGAAGTAGAGCTTTATGGCTTTATAATACATTTGCGAGTGCACAGCACACGTTTTGAGTGTGCACATGCATTCTCTAAGCAGCATTTAATTCAGAGCGCACATCCAGTTTTGTGCTACCATGAAGGAAATATGCGTGCTAGTGGAGAGATGAGCTCACACAACCGGTATATGGATGCGCTCTCACATTATATGCATTTAACAGACATTCAACAGTATTATAAGGCCATAGAACTATGGCCTATAATGCTGGACTATGGCTCATTAATAATTTTCATTTATCTTCATAATACATTTGTATTGTATTTGTGTATCTTTTGATTGTACTTGGTGAATTTATTATTAATCTCTGCGCCTCCCCTGACATGCTCTGGCGCCCCCTGGGGAGGCGCACCTCCCTGTTTGAAAAACATGGATCTATGGTATTTGCTTTTGTTGAAGCCATCAGTCTGCGTTATTTCAATTAATTTTTTTAGAAATCGTGTTATTATTTAATAATAGAATTCCTTTTTAAGAACAACACCACCCATGATTCTGAAGAGAGAGAGAGAGAGAGAGAGAGAGAGAGAGAGAAAGAAAAGAACCATTCATCAAATTCAGGGATGTTTATACACAGTTTGTGGCTTGTATTTCGTTAATAATTATAGTTTCCATATGGCTATAATTCCTCATGTATAATTGTTACTGCTGTATCTCTGTTTTTGTAGTATTTTCAAGCTGATGCTTCTCATTTTTCTGCTAGAGGCTTCTATTATCAAGAACACTTGCATTGATTTGCTTCAAATGTCTACAATCGTTGTTCTCTTTTAAAGGAGAAGTATCAAAATAAATGAAAAGAAACCTAGCATTTGGGATTTGATGCTTTTTCCTGTTGCACCAAACTCGTATCGAACCGTGACCCCAAAACCGAGGTATGTACCGAACCGTGACTTCTGTGTACCTTTACACCCCTAGTATCTATTGTTGCTGCATGCATACTGAAACCTAGTGGTGGGAAATTGCACATTACTGAATAACAAATAACAGAACAGAATGCATAATTTCTGCTCTAATATAAGAAATAATCTAATTAAACAGGGGAGCATTATTTATATTCCACAGTTATGTTAATGTCTTTTCTGTTTTTTAGAGGTCTTTTTGACAGCATCACCAGTGTAAGGGATTTGTATTATTATGGGTTAATTTTAACTATTAATACTGTAATTAGTGATGATAAAATGAAGCTTTCTGTAGCAATGGGACTTTAAAGGTGCACTCAGTAACTTTTTACTTGTGTCATCTTGGACTTACAGTGACACATAGTGGTGTGGATACAACATCATTCAAAATCAATAGTTTTCAGTTACAGAAGCCATTGTAGAAATTCACTATTCACAATCAGCCATGAATCATTTATTCCAAGAGTTAAAGTGTCTAACAAAAAGACAGTTACTGAGATTGAGTAGTATTCAGATGGTCATGTGATTGTAAAATGGCAGCCCCCATGAAGGCACCCCTGCCCATGTAGAATAAAACAGCTTTTATAAGTTTATGGATATGACTAGTGTCCTCATCTCATGTGAGTGGTCATGATTTTATACATATGTTTCAAAATTACAATTCATTTCTTTAAGAGTAAAACTTTTTTTAATGGAGAAAAAATTACTTAGTGCACCTTAAATTAAAAATGTATTGAAATTGGGCTTATTGCTCAAAGCTTCTCATCACGCATTTTTGCCAAACGAATTAAGCTCTGATACATGCTGCGATGCAAAATGCGTTGTTTGTTTTTGACACAATCTTCGGTATCAAACATCACATCACAACACTGCTTTTTTTTTATACGATTGACCTCTTGTTACATTTGTCATATTTTACAAATTATTCTTAATTTCAAGTTAAGTCATTTTTAATTGTATAGTGCTTTTCACAACACACATCATTCCAAAGCAGCTTTACAGAAAATGATGCTGTAACAGAAAATTATGCTGTAATGTCTATAACGTCTTAAAGTCCTCATTGTGTGGTTTAAAAGAATAACACAATCAAATATGATGCCTTAAAAATTATTGTCTTTTGCAGGGGCGTTGCTAGGGTTGGAAGAGATAAGGAGCTTAGTCCCCAGAGAAGGGTTAACTTGAGGCTATTGCAAAAGAATTGTTGTATATGCCATTTCTATTTGTATTAATATTATTTTAAAAGGAGAGCTGTGTGATCCTATGTCTTTGAGTTTAAGGAAGTTCTCAGTTCAAGGAAACCATGTTACTGATGACAAGTTTAATAGCCACTTTGTTTATACTTGTCTCTAGTGTTGTCACAGTACCAAAATGTCAGTAGTCGGTACCGATACCAGTGAAATTTCATGATTCTCGATACCAATTTCGATACCACAGAAAAAGTTTGCTAATATGATAATGTGCTATTGAACACACTCCTTTAGCCTATTTAAAGTTCAATTTCAATGTAAATAATAAATTAAAAGATATGCATGTTTCCTTCAAGTGTTTATAACGCTTGTTTGTTTTTAAGCAGGGCCCTACTGAAATTTGTTTTATTTTTTCTCCAAATCCTTTTTTCCTTTTTTTTTATTTTTATTTTTTTAATTATTGTTCCAGAGTTTAATTTAATTTCATGATCAAAATGATTTCATTATTTTTTATTATCATTATTATTATTTCTACAGTAAGGATTACATTTGACTATACAGTTATAATATATTTCTGTTAACAATTCTTCAATTTGACTGAAGTTTAACCTCTCTGGATAAACAGTTTGCTACACGGCTCAGTGTGATCGTTAAAGTGCAAATGCTGTGATTTAATTATATAAATTATGTAAAAATAACGCTTTAGAATGGATTAGTGCTCTGTTCTGACATCTCTCATACAACGCAAATGATTCTCATAGTCTGTGGAGTATCCAGTGAATGAGCGGTCTGCTTCACACATTCATTTAAAGCTCATGCAGCTCATACAGACAAAGATTACAGCATTTTGCGGTTTAATAATCACACTAGGACATATCACGATTTTAATTCGATTAGTTGTGCATTTCAGTGTAAAAGGAGTAACAGAGCACACGCTCAATTAAGCGTGTGAGCATTTGAAAGCAGTCATGCATCAGTAAGACAGTGTGCTGGTACCGAAATGAGTCAGTGTTCAGTACTACTGGTACTGTAGAATCACTGTTATCATTACATCTTTTTTATTTTAGTACCGACTTGGTACCAAAGTACCGGTACTTCTGACAACACTACTTATCTCGATAGAAAAAAATATATTACACCATATACTTTTCAATGGATGGATACTGTATTTATGAGATCAAATGGAATTTGGTTTGGCCTCTTTCCCATAAGTGTATTGACAAATAAAATTAGAGAGATTAATTTTAAAATATTACACAAATGCTATTCCTGTAATAGTATGCTTTCTAAGTATATTAAAATTAAGAAGGAAAAAAAAACTTTTTGAGACAAAGATGAGATGATGAAACTATCTTTGAACAAATAGCCTCTCAGAAAAGAATTGTATCTGACATGTGTATTAATGTTTTTGATATTATTTTTTATAAAATAAAGTAATAAGAACAAAAACTCAGAAATTCAATATACAGTTGTGCTCAAAAGTTTTCATACCCTTGGAGAATTGGTAATATATGTACCATTTGTAAAGAAAACATGAGTGAGAAGGCAAAACACATTTCTTTTATTTCTTATGTGATTCATATTCAACTGTAGGTTATAACAGAATGGCACAATCATAAAACAAAACATGGTAACAAAGAAAGAAAATGAAATGACCCCTGTTCAAAAGTCTGCATACCCTAAGTTCTTAATACTGTGTATTGCCCCCTTTAGCATCAATGACAGCGTGCAGTCTTTTGTAATAGTTGTCTATGAGGCCCCAAATTCTTGCAGGTGGTATAGCTGCCATTCGTCTTGGCAATATGCCTCCAGGTCATGCAAAGTCTTTGGTCGTCTTGCATGAACTGCACGTTTGAGATCTCCCCAGAGTGGCTCAATGATATTAAGATCAGGAGACTGTGATGGCTACTCCAGAACCTTCACCTTTTTCTGCTGTAACCACTGGAGGGTCAACTTGGCCTTGTGCTTAGGGTCATTGTCATGCTCACATTCTTATGTGAGAATGCTGTTTGTAGACTACAGCTCAGCATTCAACACCATAGTGCCCTCCAAGCTAAATGAGAAACTCCGGGCTCTGGGCTTAAACAGCTCGCTGTGCAGATGGATCCTGGACTTCCTGTCAAGCAGACGCCAGGTGGTTAGAATAGGCAGCAACATCTCCTCATCACTGACCCTCAACACTGGAGCCCCACAGGGCTGTGTTCTCAGCCCACTCTTGTATTCCTTGTACACACATGACTGTGTGGCAACACATAGCTCCAATGCCATCATTAAGTTTGCTGATGACATGACGGTGGTAGGTCTGATCACTGACAATGATGAAACAGCCTACAGAGAGGAGGTGCACACTCTGACACACTGGTGTCAGGAGCACAACCTCTCCCTCAATGTCAGTAAGACAAAGGAGCTTGTGGTGGACTTCAGAAGAAAAGACAGAGAACACAGTCCCATCACCATCAATGGAGCACCAGTGGAGAGAGTCAGCAGCTTCAAGTTCCTGGGTGTCCACATCACTGAGGAACTCACATGGTCCATCCACACTGAAGTTGTTGTGAAGAAGGCTCATCAGCGCCTCTTCTTCCTGAGATGGCTGAGGAAATTTGAAATGAACCACCACATCCTCATACGGTTCTACACCTGCACTGTAGAGAGCATCCTGACTGGCTGCATCTCTGCCTGGTACGGCAATAGCACAGCCCACAACCGCAAAGCACTGCAAAGAGTGGTGCGAATTGCCAGACACATCATCGGAGGTGAGCTTCCCTCCCTCCAGGAAATATATACAAGGCGGTGTGTGAAAAAAGCTCGGAGGATCATCAGAGACTCCAGCCACCTGAGCCATGGGCTGTTCTCACTGATACCATCAGGCAGGCGATATCGCAGCATCAGGACCCGCACCAGCCGACTCCATGATAGCTTCTTCCCCCAAGCAATCAGACTTTTGAACTCTTGATCTCCCACGATCAAAATACATCAACACTGCACTTTATTACTCTTACTCTTATATCTCACACCGGCCTGTCATAAATTATAAATTATATTATTATTATATATATTCTCTCTTAACAACTTACTATCAACCGACAGCCTGAATGTCAATACAGTACAATACAACCTACTGTACATTCTATATATACTACTATATATGTTTTTATTTTTATTGAATAATGTGTATCTATATTGTGCGTATTGTATACTGTACAGTGTATGTTATTATTTGTATATTGTGTTGTGTGTAATTATGTGTATATTAGACTTTAAATTGTGTTGTGTTAATTTGATGTTATTGTAAATTGGTATATGTCTCATCACTGTCACGACTGCTATATTGATCGGAACTGCACCCAAGAATTTCACACACCATTGCACTTGTGTATATGGCTGTGTGACAATAAATGTGATTTGATTTTGATTTTGAAAGTCCACGAGCGTCCCATGTGCAGCTTTTGTGCAGAAGAATGCAAACTGTCTGCCAGTATTTTCTGATAACATGCTGCATTCATCTTGCCATCAATTTTCACAAGATTCCCCGTGCCTTTAGAGCTCACCCCCCCCCCCCAAAAACATCAGTGAGCCACCACCATGATTCACAGTGGGGATGGTATTCTTTTCACTATAGGCCTTGTTGACCCCTCTCCAAACATAGCGCTTATGGTTGTGACCATAAACCTCTATTTTGGTCTCATCACTCCAAATAACAGTGTGTCAGAAGCTTTGAGGCGTGTCAAGGTGTTGTCGGGCATATTGCAACTGGGCTTTTTTGTGGCATTGGCAACTCGACCATGCAGCTCATTTTTGTTCAAGTATCGTCGTATTGTGCTCCTTGAAACAACCACACCATCTTTTTCCGGAGCAGCCTGTATTTCTCCTGAGGTTACCTGTGGGTTTTTCTTTGTATTCCGAAGAATTCTTCTGGCAGTTGTGGCTGAAATCTTTCTTGGTCTACCTGACCTTGGCTTAGTATCAAGAGATCCCCAAATTTTCCACTTCTTAATAAGTGATTGAACAGTACTGACTGGCATTTTCAAGGCTTTGGATATCTTTTTATATCCTTTTCCATCTTTACAAAGTTCCATTACCTTGTTACGCAGGTCTTTTGACAGTTCTTTACTGCTCCCCATGGCTCAGTATCTAGTCTGCTCAGTGCATCCACGTGAAAGCTAACAAACTCATTGACTATTTATACACAGACACTAATTGCAATTTTAAAAGCCACAGGTGTGGGAAATTAACTTTAATTGCCATTTAAACCTATGTGTGTCACCTTGTGTGTCTGTAACAAGGCCAAACATTCAAGGGTATGTAAACTTTTGATCAGGGCCATTTGGGTGATTTCTGTTATCATTATGATTTAAAAAGGAGCCAAACAACTATGTGATGATAAATGGCTTCATATGATCACTACCCTTAAATAAAAGACTTTTTTTTTTTTTTTTGCATGATTTTGATTGATATTTTCAAAATCAATGCCAAAATTTCACAATTTCTGCCAGGGTATGCAAACTTTTGAGCACAACTGTACATTGTCCATTTGTTTATTATTTTTGGATACGTTTTCATTTATAAGTGTACATTCTAAGGCAAGAATCCAATCCTAACTCTCTATTTGGTTGATTTTAATTCTTATGTTACACTTTTTTGTGCATTAATAACAAAGAAATCTAAAAAAATGTCAATAAATACTGTTGATATATAGCCACTTATAATTGTCTGGCTGTTTTATTTTATTTTTTGTTGCATTGTGCAACTGCTGTAAGTATTCAGATTGTTCTTGCCATTACTTAAAAAAAAAATAAAAAATAAAAACGCTACCTAGCTGGCTATATCAAACATAGATAAAAATTTACAAGAACATTGTTCTGTTACTATGTACGTGTATTATACGTAATGACATATAATGTCAAAGTTCAAACTATAGCTTAAACTTACCAGGTCACATTGTAAACTGTTCACAATTAAGCATAGAAGTCAGACATAAGATCTCAATTTCGCTGAACAATGGATAGTACCTGGTTTTGCATGTATATTACCTCATCAGGTCTTTGAAACTATGATGGTTTGTTGAAACCTGCTGAGTGACAACAGTCCCACCTACTGGCCAGAACAGGTAGTGTTCAACAGCCGGCTATAAATGCAAAAGCTTTAAAACACAGCTGACGTTTATGTGCTGAACTAAATGAATGCAAGTGATAACCTACCACAGCCAGTGCCCATTGTTTTTCATTACAGACAGACGGACTACTGGCAAACAAAGTCAAAGTCATTCAAGATGTTTTATTTGTGAAGTGAAACGTGTGTGAATCTTCAAGAAAAGATAAGGGGCTAGGAACAAAAGCCCAGGATTTTGCATATACTGTAAGATAATGATAGCGTAATGATTAAATGTCTTAGAAGTCCATCCTGAATTGACTGTGGAAGTACATATAGGTGAAGAATTATTTTTATTTGGCTGATGAAGGCTTTATTTGCCATTCATTTATTGTCTATGTATTCTTTTAAGAGATAGTAGTCCATCCTATGACCAAGATGATGCTGGCAGAGGTCAGTGAGGTGCCTTGCAGTCTGGCTGGAAGCTTGTGGCAATTCTTTTCAGGTGAAGTCCGAAGTGGAGTGTCCTTTGTTGTACGATTGGAGTTGGCAACAGTTTATCGTCTGTGAAGTCCTTCGTAATAGATTGAATTGAGCAAAAAGTGATCCCTGAAGTGCCCCTTGCTGTCTGGTTGGCTCAGGCTGCAAGTAGTAGTCATCATTCAGTGACACATTGCATTGGGGTTGGGACATCGGGCTGGACTGGAGCTGGATCTGGCAGGCTCCGTGGCCTAAGTCACAGAGCAGGATTAAATGGCTAGTTAGGTAAGATGAAACTTAGTTTGAGTGAACTCTGAATTCGCAGTACCAATAAGGTGGATAGGTTTTCATCAAGGTTCATCACCAAAGTAACATACGCTAAATGGCTAACCTGCTCCAGGGCAGGTTATGTTCCCGATCAGAGGTCTCACACAGATACTGGACCAATCAGCTGTGAACAAAGTGACAGGTCTCTGACGCAGCACATTCAAGAGCACTCCCTCTCTGATTCAACTCACTTTGCGTATGCAGCAATGGCTTTACCGTTTCTCCCTAATCTTGTGGACCTTGGAACACAAAGTTTAAGAAGAGTGCTTTGAACGGAATGCATTTTTAGGGATAGGCAAAATCCCCTGGCTTTTCCTGATAGCTTTTTGATTGAAATATATTGATTTTCAACAGGACACATCTATCTTTGTCGGCTTCTTGAGCTGCATATTAAAAATGTTACGAGGCAAAGTCATGCGCTCACTGTACCACAAACTGTATGCACTGCTTTGCGGTACTTTGCAAGTGGTACATACTTGTATGTGGTGGGTGATGCCAAGAACCTTAGCAAAAATACAGTTTGCAGAGTGATTCGCAAGGTGGTTCTTGCACTGCAGGAATACATTGAGTCTTTCATTGTGTTCCCCGGTCATTTATCCACTCTGTCCAATAAAGAGGGCTTTTACGGAATACCTGGTAATTTAATAAATTTAAACTTTTATATTAATTTAGCAGACACTTTTATCCATAGTGATTTCAATGAAGAAACACACAAGCAATTTATCATCATACATATAGTATCTGTCAATTATTGATATTTCAGATATAAAGTAAAAGGTTTAATTAAATGCTGTGAGCATTTAAAATGATTTCCCAGAGTCATTAGCTATGTTTCATCCAAGCTGCAAATGTAATTTATGTGAAAAATCAGAATATCACAAGAACAAAGTGAGAATAAAGCCATGTTTCCATCCCATGTGTTCAAAAGAATAATGCTGTCACATCCGGGGAAACTGTATTTTTTTTTTTTTTTTTTTTTAATACTTGCAGTTTATAGCAAAAAAATAAAACATTGTAAAGAACTTTGTCTCATGTTTGGAAGCAACAGCACATCACACCGTTTTGCGAGCGCAATGTGCGTGCGTTCCTCCATCCTTATGATTTTTCTGTGCGGATCTATTTATATTTTTCAAAAGTGTCAATAAACCTGCTCTCTGGCACAGTTCAAGTTTGTATTCGACTTATTTTTCTCTGCAAACTTTATACAGGCTTTGGGTTTTCAGGACACCAGTATTTCAGAGTGACCAGAGCAACATTTCAGACATGAAGATTGGTACGCTGGTTAGCCCAGTTATGAACTAAATATTCGGTCACATAACATTTTTAATGCGCATCTTGTATTCCTATTATATTCAATAGGAGTTTATTCGGGAAATACGCATTTCTTCTTATAGAATAAAAAAAATTTATCCACCTCAAGCAAGCGTAAAAGTTTCTGATGAGCATTTTGGAGATTTTTTTGCATCTTGGTGTTTCCATCCAGCCATTTTTATGCGATATCCCAAAACGCGCATAAAAATAAGTGGATGGAAACGCAGCTAGGGAGCAATAAATTGCAGTCACATTGCAATCTCCACAGCCCTAGGAGAACATGAGGCTGATTTTGTAAACCGAAAGTGCATTCACAGCCTTAATGTTCAGGTGCACCTATTCTGTCACTTCCTGTTGCTGCTGGTGCCTAGCTTGAGTCTGTGTTTGTAGCCTGCTAGCTTTTTTAGCATTGTTTATCTATTTGTTTTCAGCTTTTAATCTTTAATATCTGCCATTTTTCAACGCATCAGGTTTTCCCGTATTATTCTCTTATTGCGTTTCAACTGCGTGCATTTTTCCACATGCATCTGCTTTCTATTTTAGCGTGATTAAACTACTTGCATTTTACAGCGTGCATCAGTTTTCTCCTCTGTGCTACACAGATTATTTCACTGATCTCAAAGCACCGCTTATCAAGTACAACCATAACAACAAACAATTGCGTGAGGGGTTTACATCGATCTCAAACCTTCGCCGATCAGGAACAACCAAGAAAAACAAACGATTGCGGTAAGTCATGGCATCCACTCATATTATTGCTTCCTGCATTACATGCCACATGTTTACTATAGCTTCTTTCGTCAGTAGTGATGGATTCACATGTGATAAATGTAAGGAATTAGTCAGGCTGACGGAGAAGGTTAATGAGTTAGAGACCCGCATCCGAACGCTAGTGGAGGTCAGTGAGAAAGAGAAGCTGGTAGATACTGTTTCAGATGTGGGTAGAGCAGCAACCAACAGACACATTTTGGTTCCAGCTGAAGAGCCCCCGCAGCAGGGCATTTGGGTGATGTCTCAGAGGTATACTCACTCAACAAAGTGACAACACTCTCCCATTCCTGTTAGGGTTTCCAATCGATTCTCCCCACTCAGTGATGCAGCCACTGAGAATCATGTTGAAAGAGCCTTGATCATAGATGATTCTATTTTAAGGAATGTGAAATAGAGACTCCATCCACCATCGTTAAATGCATTTCGGGTACCAGAGCGTCTGACATCACATCAAATTTACAAGTGCCGGCTAATGCTAAACATAGATTTTCTAAAATTGTTATTCATGTCGGCACTAACGATGTACGGCTTCGCCAGTCGAAGATCACTAGAGATAATGTTAAAGAGGTGTGTGAGCTTGCAAAAACAATGTCAGACACTGTAATATGCTCTGGCCCCCTCCCTGCTCGTCGTGGTGATGAGGTTTATAGTAGATTAGTGTCACTGAACAGCTGGATGTCTGATTGGTGTCTGGAGAATAGCATACGATTTATAGACAATTGGAAGAGTTTTTGGGGTAGACCTGACCTGCCAAAGAGAGACGGACTCCATCCCTCCAGGGAAGGTGCCGCTCTCCTCTCTATTATTTGGCTCATAGTCTTAATAGTGATAGTATTTGACTAACTGGGGCCCAGGTCAGGAAGCAGACAAACTCTGTTAGCTGCCTTGAGACATCACACAGGTCACATAAAGTACAACACATAGAGACTGTATCAACCTGATATCACATAGAGACTGTGTCTGTTCCCTGAACTACCAAACACAAACCCCTCACTAAATCATTTAGAAAATGTTTTTATTAAGGTCAAACTTGAAAAAATAAACAAACAAAAAAACAAGAAAAAATTAAGATAAATATCATATAAAGATAGGGCTACTAAACATTAGATCTCTTTCAACCAAAGCACTAATTGTAAATTAAATTATTACAGATCATAGTTTGGATGTGCTCTGTTTGACTGAAACCTGGCTTAAACCAGATGAATATATTAGTTTAAATGAGTCTACTACCCCAGGTTATTGTTATAAAATGAGCCTTGTCTGAAGGAGGTTTTGCTACAATTTTTTGGTTTTACTCAGAGGACAGGATATAAGTTTAAGTCTTTTTAACTAATAATGCTTAATGTAACACTGTCAGATATAAATAAAAAATCTCTGTTGTCTTTTGCCCTTGCTACAATATATAGATCACCTGGGCCTTATTCTGATTTCCTTGGTGAATCTGCAAATTTTCTATCAGATCTAGTAGTTACTGTAGATAGAGCTTTAATTGTTGGTGACTTAAACATTCACATAGATAATGAAAATGACACATTGGGATTAGCATTTATCGATATTCTCAACTCGCTTGGAGTCAGACAAAATGTGACAGGACCAACTCATTGCCATAATCATATGCTAGATTTAATTCTGTCATATGGATTTGATGTTGATTCTATAGAAATTCTACCACAGAGCGATGACAGCAATGATCATTACCTCGTCTCTTGTATGCTGTGATCAGCAAATTTTACTCAGTCTACACCACGCTATCGTTCAGGTAGAACAATTCTTTCGACAACTAAAGGTAGCTTATTTAGATATTTTGCGGTGCATGGAAGGACAGTGTCTGTAGCTACAGACAGGCACTAAAAGCTGCCAGGTCAGCATATTTTAGCAAACTCATCGAAAATAACCACAACAATCCTAGGTGTTTACTCAATACTGTGGCTAAACTGGTTAGGAAAAATCCTAAACTGAACCAGATATTCCGTCGCAGCACAATAGTAATGACTTCATGAATTTCTTGACTGATAAAATTGAAATAATCATAAATAATTATGCAATCATCTGTCACAATACCTCAGAAAACTGTCTCATAATTTTCCACACGTGAAAATTCAATCTGTCGCTGTCATAGGTCATTAAGAGGTAACAAAACTTATCGAAACATCAAAAGCCACAACATGTATGTTAGATCCAATACCAACTAAGCTCTTAAAAGAGGTATTCCCTGTAATCTCAGAACATCTTCTAAATATTATTAACTCCTCGCACTGTTCGGGACGCAGACACACTCACTGAGTTTAAGTCTAGACTAAAGACTCATCTATTTAGCCAGGCGTACACCTAATTTATTCTTCACCACACAATTAGGCTGCTTTAGTTAGGTCTGCCGGAACCTGAAACATTGATCATGATCTATAACTCTGCAAAAAATGTAATGGCATCTATGCTAATATTGTTCTATTTGTTTCCATGTCTCAACCTCGGGACTCCTATCCTGAGGTCACCAGAACCAGCTGGATACAGCTCCATTCCTGGTTCGTGTTGGACTCCACGTGTCTCTGAGTGATTTTGACAAAATGCAGACGGTGCCAGCCAGACATCACTTCAGTCTATTACGATGGACCTCAGAGGATGAACTGATTCCAACTCCAACCATAAGACATGGGATACTTGATATGCTATTGCCTGAACCTTGGATTTAGGATAGACCTCACCAAAATTACCGGCCGGTTGAACAGCGAAGCACCTCACAAATCTCGGCCTGCATCACCTTGGTCTAATGATGGACTACAGTCTTAAAATGGAATACATAGACTATCCATAAATTGATCGATCATCAGCCAACTAACAAAGGACAATGCATCTGTATGAACTTCTGCAGTTAATCCAGGATGAACTTCAAAGTAATTAGTCATTAATCTTACAGTTCTTACAAAATCTTTGTTTAAACACTGGCCCTTAATAATTTTAAACCATGACTTGCACTGCACATAAATAAGTAATATTGGCATTATGTTCATGCTGTTAACCAGAGGGGAACCGGCCCTCACAGTGAGCCTGGTTTCTCCCAAGGTTATTTTTCTCCATTAACCAACATCTTATGGAATTTTGATGATATTATATTCTCAGTTGTTTGTAATGCTAACACATGTGACACTGGCCTACTGTATATCTCAACTGCAGATGACTTGTGAATGTCATCAGATGACCATGAACGTAAGGTCACAAGCTTGGATGCCAGATGGCCTGGCTCTGTGCATGACTCACGGATATTCTGTGAGTCTTCGTTATGTCAACGTTTTGAGGAAGTTAAGGCAAATATAAAAACTATAATATAAAAAGTTCATAAAACTTGAACATGAGATACATACCTTGTATTGTCTGTTTGGCACAGCCAGCCCCAGGGTGAAAAGATACACCACCCTGGACCCCATCCATAATGGGTCGCCTCTGCCACTGTGTATTCTAAAGGAGGTGGCCCTCTGCCAGTTTTCCTAAGGTCACACTTCTATTTGCTGTAGACAATGCATTTGTAAGAAAATGTATACACAAGAATAAAGATGTAACAGTGAATTATGTTTTTGTGCTTGATCTTCATCTGCTGCCATGTTCTTTTGGAATTAGGGTTACATCTAAGAATGAAGATCTACAGTAACTTAGTCTAGAAACCCTTTTTTTAGGGGCAGTGCATTATGTGAACAATTACATTTTGACACTTAGCTACAGACAAGTTTTAAGAATAATTTTTCCATCCATTTTCCCTGCACTCGGCGACCAGATCAGCATATTTTAGCTTCTTCCTCTCATAGGCTGCCTCCAGTCCCTCTTCCCATGGGACAGCAAGTTCAATCATTATAACTTTCTTAGCTGATGCTGACCATAACAATATGTCTGGCCTCAAGGAGGTAATGGCGATCTCAGAAGGAAATTTTAGCGGCTGGCCAAGGTCGACCACCATTGACCAATCACTTCCATGTGCCAGGATTGACCTTTCCTCCTGTGCCGTGCCTTGTGCGGCACCTCCCTTTTTAACAAACTCAATGTACTTCCTCTGAGGAGCATGATGGCCTTTGTTGGCCTTTATTCTACACACCTTAATGATCTCTGCCAGCTTTCAGAGAACTTTATCATGCCGCCATCTGTACCATCCTTGTACCAAGGTGTGCTTGCACCCAGCCAAAGTGTGCTGCAGATTTGCTCTTGGGGCCTTGCAGAGGGGACAACTCTCCTCTTTACCATACCACAGAGACAAATTTCCAGGGCTTGAAAGAGTGTCATAGGTGGATCTTATTAGAAAACTAAGCCTGGGCAGGGGTATGTTCCACAGGTCAGCCCATCCTAAAACTCTATTAGATGCACCTTCCTATACTGTCCAGCATCCATGCACCACAAAGCACCTCTAATTTTGTACTCTTCCACTGGTCTGAGTTTCATGGTGCAGGGCTTTTCACTTAAACTTTCTTTAACCCTTTAAAGCATTAGCCCAAAATTCCAAAAATTCCATTCTGTGTCAGAGTATGATATTCATATCCAAATTCATATTATATTCATATTCATATAACATCACACACCTGAACTGTATATACCATACTGAAGAGAAGAACTAGGGCTTTCAAATGATATAAATATATGTATGATTATTTAAGGCTAATCATCCTTTATCAATAAGATTTCACACAGCAATTTTTACAAAAATCTTCTCCGGCCACCATACTTCATCAGACAACTGCATTTTCAACCATTTTAATTACAAGCTAGAGGGAAACTTAGAGTGTATGAAATATACATAATTTTGGGCAATGTAGAATAGCAGGCATATTAGAAATATAATCTATTGTTTAAAACTTATGACCATTCTAGTGATTAGTGGGAAAACGGAATAAAACAAACATTTAGAATGTTAAGATACATTTCACATGACCACTCCTCAAATACTCCTTTTGAGCACCTGTAATAATAAATTGAGATTGCATCTGAAATTGAAGGACACAAACACTGAAATATACATTTTATGTGTTCAATAAAACACACACACTTTATTTAATTTGAACATTAGAATAACACACACATTGCACAGCAAAACATACCAAATCAAACTTTAGAACTTTCTACAGTAAATACATTTTTAATAAAGAGTGCAGGAACAGAATATATATAAATTCATAAATACTCAACAACTGCAATACCTGTGGAGAGAAGAGAGGGAGAAAAGAGGGGAGGGGTAGGACGACAACACCAGTAAACACAGCCCAACCTAGGCCTCTTCGCGAAACTGGTCACACTCAACTGAGTGCCAAGACAGAAAACAGTTCCTATCGCGAACCAAGCAAAGTCTTTTGCCATTACATTCTGGCGTGCAACAAGCTACTTTAGTTTTATTTTCAGTCCTATTTTTCTGATAGCATAGCCAACATCTCTTAAGAGGACTCTTCAAATTTAGGAACATGGGCTGTGTGGAGTGATGACGAAGGAGGTACTACAGGCTTTAGTGTATGCAAAGGGAAACTTGCGTGAATATCGATACCTCCCAGCTGACGAGCCAGGTTTTCTCTGAAATCTATCTGGGTTAAGTTCACCGGTCTACGCTCATCCCCTGGTGCTGTATGAATGTGTTGCCATTCCTTAAACAATATGAAACTATTGACGACGGCAATGTCTATGAAGTGGAAAAAAGAGTCTTCCACCACTTCTGAGTTTTTTGTAGGAGGTCGTAAGATTTTATCATTTGGTCTGACCTATCAACACCGCCCAAGTTTTTGTTATAATCGCTGATGACAATGGGCTGGAGGGCTACTTCTTTTGTCCAGTCGCCATCATTTTTTACAAACCTAGTAATTTCGGTTGAGCCATTCGCATTGTGGAAATTGGAGAGGCATGTAACTGCACGCGTGTCCTTCCACTGAATTACAAGTATATTCCCCTCAATCCTACACCACCTCATATCCCCACGAGCTGTCTTGCGTTCCCATCTTTTGATGTCTTTAAATTCTGCAGGAAACAGTTTACGATTCACCCTGCATGTCCCACAGGCATTAGTTCGCATTTCTAACAACTTATCCATAAGAGCTGGGGACGTGTAAAAGTTGTCAAACCAAACATTGTGGCCCTGGTCTTTGAATGGCTGCAGTAACGATTCAACTACTTTGGTGGCAAAGTCAGTGACACGCCCATCATGACTACCTGTGTAAACATTAAAGTCGAGAGTATACCCCGAGTCTGATGTTGCAATTACCCATGATTTAAAACCCCACCGAGTAGGCTTGCCCTTCATGTATTGTTTATATCCTGACCGAGCTTTAGACTTGACCATACGTTCATCTATTGCGAGATTTTGGTTAGGCTGAAAGAGCTGCTGGCATTTTTGTTTGAGGTGGTCCATAAGATAACGCAACCTCCTAAGGCGTTCCCTGATTATTCTCTGTGGTAGGGTCTACAACATGTAGAGCTGCTAAAAGAGCCTTGTAGCAGTCACGTGACATAAATCCCCTCGCCAATGAGCCCCGAAGTGACTTGGTTCCCCAGTGACGATGGGAATCAGGGAGAATTGAAAACCCCATGTAAATGATCAACCTAAGAAATTTGTAAAATTCATCAGGGGTCACCTCCATCCAAGCTCCTTGGTAGCTGGAATATGACGGACAGTTTAGGACGAGCTCCCACCCCTGACGGTTTGTAAAGCTGCATATCTCAGCAACTACAGCCTGAGTGAAAAACAGAATGAAAAAGTAAATTTCACGATCACTCAGGCTAGGGCCCCCTCTACGAGGCGCCTGTATGCCTTTAAGTGGCGTCTGTTCGCTAAGTGGTGTTCTTCCCGACGGGAAGACCCCCAGAGATGTGGAGTCGGATCAGTGCTTTCCTTCCTGCAGGAGAGGTTGGAAGGGCGGCTGTCCCCTTCCACCTTGA
The DNA here is from genome assembly GCF_019703515.2 of Myxocyprinus asiaticus. Taxonomy (NCBI): domain Eukaryota; kingdom Metazoa; phylum Chordata; class Actinopteri; order Cypriniformes; family Catostomidae; genus Myxocyprinus; species Myxocyprinus asiaticus. Next base: position 6,989,915 of record NC_059356.1, on the reverse strand, counting down.
AGGTGTACGTTGCCGCCATAGCAGCACACCACGACGCAGTGGACGGTAAGTCCTTAGGGAAGCACAACCTGATCATCAGGTTCCTGAGAGGTGCCAGGAGGCTGAATCCCTCCAGACCGCACCTCGTTCCCTCATGGGACCTCTCTTTAGTTCTTCAGGGTCTACAGAGAGCCCCCTTTGAGCCTTTGCAGTCAGCTGAGCTTGAGGCACTCTCCTTGAAGACTGCCCTCCTGACTGAGCTCACTTCCATCAAGAGGGTAGGAGAACTGCAAGCGTTCTCTGTCAGCGAAATGTGCCTGGAGTTTGGTCCGGGCTACTCTCACGTGATCCTGAGACCCCGACCGGGCTATGTGCCCAAGGTTCCCACGACCCCTTTTAGGGATCAGGTGGTGAACCTGCGAGCGCTGCCCCTGGAGGAGGCAGACCCAGCCCTATCGTTGCTGTGTCCGGTACATGCTTTACGCATCTATTTGGATCGCACGCAGAGCTTTAGAATCTCTGAGCAGCCTGTCTCTATCTTTTGGGTAGTCGACTTGTCCGCAAAGGGCCATTGGACACTCATAAATATGTTGGGGGAGGTTACGTGTCGACCTGGTGTGCTGGCTACGAGGCACACGTCTGCCTGTCACACACCGCCAGTTCACGTAACACAGTTCAGCCAATTGTGGCGTTTCGTATAGGGACCCCTAGTGTCACTACATCGACACAACGTCGAGTGCGTGACAGATAGGGAACGTTCTGGTTACTTGCGTAACCTCCGTTCCCTGATGGAGGGAACGAGAAGTTGTGTCCCTCCTGCCACAATGCTGAACTACCCGCTGAAATGGCCGGACCTTGTCTCGGCTCCTCAGCATAAAACCTGAATGAGTGGTTGCATACCAGCACCTTTTATACCTGTATGTCCGGGTGAGTGGCATGCAAATACCACTCACCAATTTTCATTGGCCTTTTATCAAAGACCAGAGGTGTCTCGGGCTCCCAAGAGTGACCCCTAGTGTCACTACATCGACACAACGTCTCGTTCCCTCCATCAGGGAACAGAGGTTACGCAAGTAACCATGACGTTCTACCTGATCCATAACATGTTGTAATCTGAGTGACCTTAGCTAAGCGCAACATACAAGAGATGATGTAATGATCTGAGGTGTCTTCATGCTGTGGCAGAATTGCTTTGTTATCAACAACAATTCCATAAAACACAAGAATTAAATCTAGCATATGATTATGGCGATAAATTGGTCCCATCTCATTTTGTCTGACCCAAACCGAGTTGAGAATATCGATAAATGCTAATCCTAGTATATCATGTTCATTATTTATCGCACTGAATTTTAGTCACCAACAATTAAAGCTCTATCCACAGTAACTACTAGATCTGTTGAATAAATCAGCAAATTCTCTAAGGTCATCTGTGTTCAGCCATGGGGGTCTGTCATTTCAAAAGCATTAAACTTGTATCATGACCTCTGAGAAATACAGAGGACATAAATGTAAATTGTAGCAACACCTCCTCCTCGTCTTTTCAGGCAGGGCTCATGTTTATAACAATAACCTGGAGGAGTAGGCTCATTTAAACTAATATATTCATCCAGTTTAAGCCAGGATTCAGTCAAACAGAGTGCATCCAAACTATATATGTATTTATTTCATTTACAATTATTGCTTTGGATGAAAGCAGTCTAATGTTTAGTAGCCCAAAATGTATATTATATTATCTTCAATTTATTTGTCACTTTGTAGTTTGACATCAAACTATTTTTTTTTTCTAAATTACTTAAGGGTTTGTTTGGTAGTTCAGGGAATAGACTCAGTCTCTATATGATATCTAGATGACACAATCTCTAAGTGTTGTGGATTATGTGACCTGTTTGATGTCTCAAGGCAGCTAGCAGACTGTCGGTTCAGCCAGTCTGTCTGCTTCCTGACCTGGGCCCTGTTAGTCAAACACTTACACTATTAGGCTATGAGCCAAATTACTAGAGAGGAGAGTGGCACCTTCCCTGCGGGGAAGGAGTCTGTCTCTCTTTAGCAGGTCACGAACAATGCACACCCTTCTGAAGTGTTCATACAAGTCACAAAGCATTGCTTATACTTCTCAAGAGTATTGCACAAACAATGCTCACCCCTCTCAACTGTTCATATGCATCGCAAAGCATTGTTTTTCTTTCCCAAACTTGTTGCATGATTGACACGATCACTTCCGCAAGGGCTTGGACGCATTGCAAAGCATTGTTTACCCTCTTCAAAGATTCACAAAGCTAGTCATACTTCTATGTATGTGCACAATTCTGTGCACTTTTGTAAAGGTAGTTTTAGTTATTTTCAGTTAGTTACACAGTACTGTGCAAAAGTTTTAGGAACTTGTGAAAAACTTTCAAAGTGAGGATTTCTTATAAAAATAATGACAAATAGTTTCCATTAATCAATTAACGTCATACAAATTCCAGTAAACAGAATAGAAAACAGAAACATATTCAATATATGGTGTGAACACTTTTGCCTTCAAAACAGCACCAATTCTCCTAGGTACATCTGGACACAGTTTCTCTTGGTTGTTGGCAGATAGGATGTTCCAAGCTTCTTGGAGAATTCGCCATAGTTCTTTTATTTATTTAGGCTGTCTCAATTACTTCTGTCTTTTTGTGTAATCCCAGACTGACCTGATGTTCAGTGGGGGGCTCTGTGAGGGCCATGCCATCTGTTGCAGGACTCCCTGTTCTTCTATTCTATTCTATTTGCAAAAGGAATGTTTGGGAGTATACAATGTATATTTCCTACTGACACACTAAAGTAGCAGATATAAATAATCATCTTAAGACAAATGTTTTTGTGAAACATGTACCTAAGACTTTTGCACAGTACTGTATACTGGGTTACAGTGCATTCAGAAAGTATTCAGACCCCTTCATTTATTTCATATTTTGTTATGTTGCAGCCTTATGCTAAACTGCGTTAAATTATTTTTTTTTCCACATCAATCTACAATCCATACCCCTTAATGACAAATCAAAAATCAGATTTGTGATAACTTTGCAGATTTATTAAAAAGAAAAAAACTGAAATATCACACTGACATAATTATTCAGAAGCTTAACTCAGCACTTACAGTTTACATACACTTAGGTTGAAGTCATTAAAACTCATTTTTTAACCACTCCACAGATTTAATATTAGCAAACTGTAGTTTTGGCAAGTTCGTTTAAGACATCTACTTTGAGCATGACATGAGTAATTTTTCCAAAAATTGTTTACAGACAGATTGTTTCACTTTTAATTGACTCTATCACAATTCCAGTGGGACATTAGTTTACATACACTAGGTTAACTGTGTCTTTAAGCAGCTTGGAAAATGCCTTTTGACAATTAGCCAATTAGCTTCTGATAGGAGGTGTTCTGAACTGGAGATGTACCTGTGGATGTATTTTAAGGCTTACCTTCAAACTCGGTGCCTCTTTGCTTGACATCAAGGGAAAATCAAAAGAAATCAGCCAAGACCTCAGAAAAACATTGTCGACCTCCACAAGTCTGGTTCATCATTGGGAGCAACTTCCAAATGCCTGAAGGTACCACGTTCATCTGTACAAACAATAGTATGCAAGTATAAACACCATGGGACCGTGCAGCCATCATACCGCTCAGGAAGGAGATGCATTCAGTCTCCTAGAGATGAACGTAGTTTGGTGCGAAAAGTGCAAACAAATCCCAGAACAACTGCCAAGGACTTTGTAAAGATTCTAAAGGAAACGGGTAGACAAGTATCTATATCCACAGTAAAACGAGTCCTATATCAACATAACCTGAAAGGTTGCTCAGCACGGAAGAAGCCAGTGCTCCAATACTGCCATAAAAAGCCAGACTACAGTTTGCAAGTGCACATGGGGACAAAGATCTTACTTTTTGGTGAAATGTCCTCTGGTCTGATGAAACAAAAATGGAACTTTTTGACCATAATGACCATAGTTATGTTTGGAGGAAAAAGGTGAGGCTTGCAAGCCGAAGAACACCATCCCAACCGTAAAGCCTGGGGGTGGCAGCATCATGTTGTGGAGGTGCTTTGCTGCAAGAGAAACTGGTGCACTTCACAAAATAGATGGCATCATGAGGAAGGAAAGTTATGTGGATATATTGAAGCAACATCTCAAGACATAAGCCAGGAAGTTAAAGCTTGGTCACAAATGGGTCTTCCAAATGGACAAGCATACCTCCAAAAGTTGTGGCAAAATGGCTTAAGGACAACAAAGTCAAGGTATTGGAGTGGCCATCACAAAGCCCTGACCTCAATCTGATAGAAAATGAAAAAGCATGTGCGAGCAAGGAGGCCTACAATCCTGACTCAGTTACACCAGTTCTGTCTGGAAGAATGGGCCAAAATTCCAGCAACTTATTGTGAGAAGCTTGTGGCAGGCTAGCCAAAACGTTTGACCCAGTTTAAACCATTTAAAGGCAATGCTACTACATACTAACATTGTATGTAAACTTCTGGCCCACTGGGAATGTGATGAAATAAATAAAAGCTTAAATAATTATCTCTACTAATATTCTGACATTTCACATTCTGAAAATAAAGTAGTGATCCTAACTGACCTAAGACAGGGAATGTTTTCTATGATTAAATGTCAGGAATTGTGAAAAACTGAGTTTAAATGTATTTGGCTATGGTGTATGTAAACGTCTGACTTCAACTGTAATTGAAACCCCTTTGGCAGTGATTAGAGCCTCAAGTCTTTTTGGGTATGATGCAATAAGCTTTGCACACCTGTATTTGGGGATTTTCTGCCATTCTTCTCTGCAGATCCTCTCAAGCTCTGTCAGGTTGGATGGGGACCATCGGTGGAAAGCCATTTCAGGTCTCTCCAGGGATGTTCGATTGGCTTCAGTTCCAGGCTCTGGCTGGGCCACTTAAGGACATTCACAGAGTTGTCCCTAAGCCACTCTTGCATTGTCTTGACTGTGTGTTTTGGGTCATTGTCCTGTTGGAAGGTGAATATTTCTCTGGACCAGCTTTTCATTAAGGGTATCTCTGTATTTTGCTGTGTTCAGCTTTCCTTCAACCCTGACCAGTTCCCCAATCCCTGCCCCTGAAAAACACCCCAACAGCATGATGCTACCACCACCATGCTTCACCGTTGGGATGGTATTGCGCAGCCTTCCCCAGATCTGTGCCTCGACACAATCCTGTCTCTGAGCTCTGCAGGCAGTTCCTTTGACCTCATGGCTAGGTTTATGCTCTAATATGCATTTTCAGCTGTGAGAACTTATATAGACAGGTGTGCGCCTTTCCAAATCATGTCCAATCAATAAAATTTGCCACAGGTGGACTCCAGTCAAACTGTAGAAACATCTCAAAAATGATCCAGAGAAATCGGATGCACCTGAGCTAAATTTATAGTGTCATAGCAAATGGTCTGAATGGTCTGAATACTTTCTTTTTAATACAAATTCAATGTTATCAAAAATCTGGGTTTTGCTTTGTCAATATGGGTTAGTGTAGATTAAAGTGAAAAAAATAAATAATAATAATAATAATTTAAAGCATTTTAGCATAAGTCTGCAACATAAAATGTGAGAAAATGTTTTAGGGGTCTGAATACTTTCTGAATGCACTGTATATTATGGTTACATTTCTTTCTATTTTTTTCTTCCTTATTTTTTTTAGAGAGAGAGAGAGAGAGAGAGAGAGAGAGAGAGGTTTGTTCTTCTCCTTCTGAATAAATGGGGCCTTATTTTTTAAGAAGTCCGTAGAATAATCTTAATATGAATGTACAACAATGTAATTAATGTTCCAAACAATTTTTAATTTTATTATAATAATAATAATAATAATAATAATTTCTTAAAATCATGTGCATTTGAACAAATCCATGGACTCTACCAACAGAATGCCAACAAATATCCTAATATGATGATACAGAATACAATAAAAGTGCATGCACAAGTTATTCATTTGTTCATATACAGTATGTGGAATGTTCTTTTGCGGATGGAAAATTTTTCTAAAAAGGTGAGTGCAGCTTCTGTTTTCTGCTGATATAATGGACCCTATTCAACAACTTTATTAGTTATTTCTTTTCATTATCAATAATAAATGCATTAATTTACCGCATTTACTGTAAATCCACACCATTTTTTAACCAATGTTCATATTCTTTCTAAACCAAATACAGGATTGTATACTCATTTATATATACTGAAATATGCATATTCTATATGGTAATGGTGTTCTGTATAAATTTGTCAGATAACATGAGATAGGACCCAGTAGCAGAGGAAACAGTATAAGGATTTATTTACAACAAAAAATTATTTTCAAACTAAACAAAGCCCAGGCGATGGCATTCCCCAACACACGGGCAAAGATGAAGAATCCTCCTCCAATGATAATGAAGACAGTGAAGACAGGCGAAGGCGAACTGGAAGTTAACCACACTTCCCGATATGCGGGCAGACAGACACATGAGAAAACTCCAACTAGACAAGAGAGCAAGGTTAAGGCATGACAGGTCAAACACATAGAACAACATTGACCACACAGAATGATCCAACGTCAGACATGACACACAAGGGGATTTAAATAAGCAGGGAAACAAACAAGGGGCAGGTGCCACTCACAGCTGAAGGTTGTCATGATCAGCGTTCCCATGGAAACAATCAGGGTTCATATGGAAACACTGATTCTGCATGTCAGCGGCACCTGAAACACATAAGGGCAAAACATAAGCATGCTTTGGCCAACACAGACAGGAAACGATGATGCCATGGTCCTCGTCAGACAAAACACTCAACCTGGCAAGGTGACAAGACCGTGAAATCACCGGAGGGCGCACGGTGGTAACTAGCGCACAGCAGTCACTAACAACAAGACCCGTGTGCTCACACAAAGAGGGTACACAAAACAACAAGGCAGGCCAAAAACCAACCTGACAAGGTGACAGGATTGTGAAGGTACCCCCCCTCAAAGGGACGCCTCCTGGCGTCCCAACAGGAACATCAAACAAAAGAAAAAAAGACAAACAACACAAACACTTAACAAAGGAAAAACCTTAGGAAGGGAGGGAAGGGAGGGAGTTTAAGGAAAGGGGCAGGGTTTGGCGGCCGGGGCGGAGGCCTCAGGATGGAGGTAGGGTCTGGCGGCCTGGGAGGAGGCCTCAGGGTGAAGGTAGAGTCTGGCAGCCTGGGCGGAGGCCTCAGGGTGGAGGTAGGGTCTGGCGACCTGGGAGGAGTCCTCAGGGCAGAGGTGACACAGGACTGGGCGGTGGCTGCTGAGCAGGGGGTAGAGAACTGGGCGGCAACTGTTGGACATGGTTCAGGAGGGAGCGGCTCAGGGGGAGGAGCCGTGGACAGCTCAGGTGTGAGTGCAGATAGCGGCAGGAGAATGGCCTTCATGCTGCATCTGGGGAACTGCCTCCGTGGCCATGAGCTCTGGTAGTGACAGGGGAACAGCTTCCGTGGCTGTGAAGACAAGCAGTGATTTGGGAATAGTTTCCTTGGCTGTGAGCACTGGCATTGACAGGAGAACAGCCTCCGTGGCTATGAGCACAGGCAGTGACAGGGCAACAGCTTCCTTGGCTGTGACCACAGGCAGTGACAGGGGAACAACCTCTGTGGTCATGGGCACTGGCATGGGCAGGGGAACTGCCTTCATTGCTGTGAACAGGGAGGGACAGGGGAACGACATCTGTGGTCATGTGCACTGGCAGGGGAACAGTCTTTGGGCTGTGAACACAAGTAGAGACAGGGAAACAACCTCCGAGGTCAAGGGCACTGGCAGTGGCAGGGGAACAGCCTTCGTGGCTGTGAGCACAGGCAGTGAATGGTGACCGACCTCCTTGACCGGGGGCGCTGGCAGTGACAAGGGAACAGCCTCTGTGGCTGGGGGTGCTGGCAGTGACAGAGGAACTGGAGCCTTTCTCCTCCTCCTCTTCCGGGCAGCCGGGAGCACTGCTGTGGGAGCGACCGTTATGACTGAGGACACTGGCACTGGGACGGCTGAGGCTTTAAGCACTGACTCTGGGACGGACAAGGCTTCAGGCACTGGCCCTGGGATGGACGAGGCTTCAGGAACAGGCCCTGGGATGGACGAGGCTTCAGGAACAGGCTCATTGACTTTGGCAGACGTAGGCACTGGCTCATTGGCCGTGGCAAGTGTGGGCTCTGGCTCATTGGCCGTGGCAGGCGTGGGCACTGGCTCGTTGGCCATGGCAGGTGTGGGCTCTGGCTCGTTGGCCGTGGCAGGCGTGGGCGCTGGCTCGTTGGCCGTGGCAGGCGTGGGCGCTGGCTCATTGGCCGTGGCAGGCGTGGGCGCTGGCTGCAGCAGGGAAATGGCCCTTGTGGCCATAAGTGCAGACAGCAGCAGGGGAAAGGCCTATGACAGCGGCATTGGCTCCTTCTCCTCCTCCTCCCTGGGTGGTGAACGGTTCATCACACCGCAGCATGGCCAGATCGAACACTCGGCACAGCTCAACACTGAATACCAAAAACAAGGTGCAACAAGGGCTTTCATTGTCCCACATGGCGGTTCCCCACTCAGCAGCCTCTCCGGTGAGGTGCACGATGATATAAGCTACCTTCATTATCTCCGACGGGAAAGCAGAGAGCTGCGAAGTGAAGAAAAGAGCACAATGGGACAGAAAGGCGCTACAGGATCCCTCACCTGAGAACGGAGCTGGAGGGAGGATGCGTGCCTCTGGGCGCCAAGGGGCGCGGGGAGCCGACGAAGCCGATGTGGGTGTGTTCTGAGGCGGGTGGGGATCATGAGATGGGTGGAGTTGTTGAACCACCACGGTGAGTTCCACTAGCTGTGATGCCATCATCTCCAATACGCGGCTCAAAGCGGAGATCTGATCCTAGTGCTGCCTCAGCTGGGCTCCTCGCTGCGAGAGGGCAGAGCAAAGAGTTGATTCCTCAGCTGGGTCCATGTATGGTTGGATTGTTCCAGAATGATCACATTTATGAGATTAGTGTACATGAACACCACCACAAAATCATAAATACAGTATAATTATCCTGGAGTGCTGATTTTCTGAGATGGAGGCATGTGAATTTAAGAAGCATGGCAAGAATCAAGCAAATTGGTGACTGCACAGTTAATATTTATTTTTTGTCCTTTTGATGAAGAATAAAGCTTGCCAGAAAATAAAATTCATTTAGCTAGTTTAAGTGAGATGACAGGCTTGTGCAACAAAACAACATTTCCCATCAGCAGGGTTGGGAGGGTTACTTTTGAAATGTATTCCACTACAGATTACAGAATACATGCTGTAAAATGTAATTTGTAATGTATTCCGTTAGATTACTCAAGGTCAGTAACGTATTCTACATACTTTGGATTACTGGTAGATTTTTTCACTTGTTTTGACTATAAAAACTCTGCCAGTACATTAAGACAAAATACACATGTTAAAAATACATTATCTGAAAAACCTAAATATCTTATGCAGAGTTGTTTCTAAAACAAGATAATTCAAACTGATCTTGTTTTAAGGATTTTTAGATATTTGTACAGGAAAACAATACAAAAAATATGATCAAGAATAAGATTTTTGCCCTAATATCAAAGGTCTTACTAGAAAAAAAATACATTATGATCCAACGTGAATTTTCTTGATAAAAAAAATAAATATGATCATGCCTGGTAACGTGCATGTAAAATGGCTAGAAATAGCATTTTAGCTTAACGTAAAGCTGTCAATTTACACAAGGTTAATTTCTATTTCTTCTGCTCCAAACTTACTTCAAACTTACTTCTCTGTCTGCTCGTATGAATGTAACACATCATAAGAAAGTGTTTCACCGCTGTTCAAATGCACTTTGGATCGCATCATTTATATGTATAAATGTTTTCCATCTGAAAGGACTAAATATTAAATGAAACAAATGACAATAAAATGCAAAGTAATCTCTTCAGTAATCAAAATACTTTTTGAATGTAATTGTATTCTAATTACCAATGATTTAAATTGTAACTGTAGTGGAATACAGTTACTTCTATTTTGTATTTTATATATGTAATCCCATTACATGTATTTCGTTACTCCTCAACTCTGCCCATCAGTATATGTCGCCACCAAGAATGATCAAATAAGTATGAGAATACATGTACATGTCATTGCTTTGGTGCTGAAAAAGCTTCCTGCTTTTTCAGAAAGTGAAAAAGATGAAAAATTGCGAAATGAGCCCATTCTGTTCAACTAAAATCACTTGAATGCTCATTGCATCGAAATTACAACTTCTGAACTTGCAAGTACGAACTTCCCAGGAGGACTTGAATGCGGTTTAAACCACTACATAACTGAAATAGTGTTTATACTGGCTATGTGTTAAACAAATGTGGATTAGACACATGATTGGGAAAAAAACAACAACAGTCAATATAATTGTAACATTGAAGGAGGGAACTGAGTCATATTTAGTGACCAGAAAAGAGACTTGTGGGGTGGGCTCTTTTCATTTGGGCCAATAAGCAACCACCCAGAACACCTCGGCAACTGCAGAGCAATGTGCTACAAACACAGGAAACATCTTAGCAAAAGCATAGTAACAACCTGGAAACCACATACTGTAGCACTGCGCTAAAACACACAGCACATCACCTTGACAACCGCATAGCATGCCCCAGCAACCATCCAGAAAACCCTAGTAACCATAAGACAGAAGCTCCCCTCTTCACTCAAATTAGTATATTATGCTTCCTAATTTTGGAACAACATTAGCGTTGGGGCTGTGCCTTGGAACAAAGGTTTTGGGACAAAGCCATGGTTTTATGCCAGTATATAGCTGTCCTGATCCTAAAACTAAGAAAAGATGTTATGTCTGTTCTTACTGAAATATTTTCATTTCATTAATGAAAGTCAACCCAAAAGATGGGTTGTTGGCAAAACAAACTCAATGAAAAAACCTTTCCCTTCAGTAACTCCCAGCTTTCTTTCATCTCTCTTTTTCTCATCTATATTTTCTTACCCTTCCATTAATCTACTACTCTCTACCTTTCTCTCTCTTCTGTGTGACAGTGAATGTGTTTGTTTTCACCCCTAATTGGTTAAGAGGCTGGAAAGAAATTGGCTTCTCTCAGTGGAGGGTGACTGGTTGACTCTCACCAGAGTAAATTGTTCATGGAGGGAGTGTAATTGGGCTGTTAGGGTTGGAGCATTCTAAACATTACACACAACCCTCTGACTCGGACTGTGTATAAACATCCCTGGATAAACAATTCTTTTCAATCACTCGAGACATCACACTGAATTATTTCAGCCACAGTTCAGGAGTATGTGTTGTGGAATTTACTTTCACTAGCTAGACTAGTCTGCAGAAAAACATCACACATTATACTTGGGTAAAAGGTTCCTATGGATAGCCACAGGATACATGTTAACACAGGACAAGATGCGCCGGTGTGTGTGGTGGCTACAATACCATCTTCTCTGTGAGGAAACGGCAAAGAAAGCGAAGTGGTATATCCGTTAAGCTTAAGTCCCATCTGGCATCTTTCTCTGTGACTGATCCTTGACATTTGTTCTCTGGATACAACTGGATTATGATCGTTTAATTTCCTGGTGCTCCCTTGAACCCCCGTATCATTGGATTTGGCCATCGCTAAATACTCTCAACACCTGTCACCATGTCTTCGCAGAGGTGGTGTGGAACTCCGAAACCGTTGCCTGCTGTGTCAGGCATCATAGCCGGAAAGCGACTCGACTTTAATTTGCAGTTGGTTAATGCGAGATCGCTATCAAATAACTAAATGAATTAATTTCTCATATCACGAGACTTGGATTTTCTATTTGCGACTGAGACTTGGTTGAATTTTGATGACCTAAGCCCCTTTGCTGAACTTGTTCCCCAGACTGTAATTTTTTAAGCTCTCCTCGGATTACGGGTCGGGGTGGAGGACTCACATTTGTTTTTAAAAGCAATTTTCACTGCTGGATTTTAATGACGGACATTATTTCCAGTTTTGAGCTCCAAGTGTTTCAATTAGACCTGGCTTATCCTGTGTTGTGTGTGGTGATTTATTGACCACTAAAATTCAACAAGGATTTTATTTCAGAATTGTCTGACTTTTGGGGGGAAATTCTGCCAAAATACGATAGATTTCTAATTCTGGGAGATTATAATATTCATGTTTGTTGTCCATCAAATCCTCTGACTAAAGACTTTTTAAATCTTATTGACTCTTTTAATCTTGTTCAATCTGTGAGGGGTCCTACGCATGAACATTGACATACACTAGATCTTGTTTTATCTTATGGGTTTGATATCAGTTATACTGAATTATGTGATGCAGTATTCTCTGATCATAAGCCTGTTATTTTTGGTCCTTCACTCCCGCATCGAAATGACAAACCTCGCTCTCCTGCTCGTTTGTCACACATTATTAACTCTTCTACTGCTGACAATTTAGCAATAACGTATACAAATGTTTCACATCTTTCCACACTTGAAAGTCCCCCAACTCACTTGAGCTCTGAAGCTATGCTTACTCAGTTTAACTCCACCTTTTCCACAATTTTAGACACTATTGCTCCCATGAAAGTTAAGCATGCTAAACCTAAATCAGAGCCTTGGCTAAATGATGTCACTCATGTTCTTAGACATGCTTGCAGGAAAGCTGAGCACAAATGGAAGAAAAACAAGCTTCAGGTGTCTTATGAAATTTTAAGGGATTCCTTATCTACTTATCAGAAAACAGTTAAAGCAGTCAAGACAAAGTATTTTTCTGATATTATTGTAAAAAATTGTCATAGACCCAGAGTTTTGTTTAGCACTATACATTCTGTTATCAACACCCCTGATACTGTCTGCTTTGATTTGTCATCTGCAACCTGTGAAGACTTTCTAAAATTGTTTTGTTAATAACATTGAGGATATTAAATCTCATATTACATCTGCTGCTAGTGACCCATCTGCCCCTCCTGTCTGTCCTTCTGTGTTTGGCCAGTTAGAGCCAGTCTCTCTACCCATACTGATAAATATTGTACAACACCTAAAATCTCGCTTACTTAAACAAGAATTTAATATTGTTGGGCCTAGTATCCTGTAGATAATCACTAGCTGCTGTAGGTGCTGCTGGTTGTTTAAATCAGTTTTACTATCAGAAATAATCAATAATTAATTGTTATTAATTATGGAATAATCAAATAACAATTAAATAATTAAATAGTAATTAAATAGAATTTAACTCATTAAATTCTATTCTCGGGGCACCACTCTTTGAAAAGAGAAAAATGATAGCAAGTTACTGGTTGAGTCTCATAAAACAAAATCTACCCTGTAGGTTGAGTATCTTAATTGTTAATCAAAATAATCAAAAAGGGGAAAAACTAGTTAAATTATTGATATACAAATCTAATAGTAATCTAGTTACAGTTAGTTTCTAACATCAATAAAATAACAGTACTCTGAGGTAACTTGGGAGTTCTTCACGTGGCAGAGGTTGGCTTCAACACAATATTCAAACAAAAACAAACAGGAGTACTTATTATAATATAACAAGATTTATTATAATCAAGCAGTAGTGAACGCAACCAATACTATCCAAATATAATCCAAAAATAAATCAAGGAAATCCTAAACTAACAGTGGAGTTATATGCTAGTGTGTGTGTGTGTGTGTGTGTGTGTGTGTGTGTGTCCAGATGCGGTAACAAAGGAATCAAAATGGAGGATCAGGTTCAAAATGGAGGGTTAGATCCAAATTGGAGCTGATGCCACGTGAGGGTGGAAATGAGCGGACACACAAAGGAACTGTTGAAACAGGCGGGAGAATTTGGTTCACCAGCCTGATTCGAACACAAACCGCGGCACCGCTCACTCAATGAATATCAGTGAGAGAGAGAGAATGAGAGCGAGAGAGAGAGGAAAAGTGCATGCAGTTTAATTAAGGGTAACCGCTCGTAACAGCGGGACTGAATTACTAGTTCAGATCACTCAACAAAACAAACGTAACCCCAAAAGAAACTAAAAACAAATCTCCCAACTCGAAACAGCGAGCAGAGTTTAACATACAAATATACTCAAAACATCAGCATTTATAATCAAAAATACGACTTAGTTTCACAAGAAAAAAATCACAGTTTCTAAACTAAATCTACCCAGATATCAAGCCTTACTTGGGAAATCCTGTGTGATTTCAGTAGGGTTGTCCGTTGGAATTCCTGTTGCATTGAGCGGTCAGGAGAAATGGTCTGGATGGTCCCTTGTCTTACGCTCGTCAGCGAAAAGACGCGTCTCTGCTTTATTCTTCGGATGCAGCGATGGAGAAGAATGCAGAAAGTAGTCAATGTTGAATGAAAAAGAGGGAGAAGGGAAACTGGTCGCCTTTCCGTTTTTCAAAATAAATTCACTGTTGCTTTACAGTGAAACTGAACCGGTTGTTACAAGTATACTATAAGACTTGAACAAAGCTAAGTTAATCTTACTCTACCGTGGCCAAATGGTGAGGTTAGAAAAACGTGGTCTCTTTGTTCTCAGTCCAAAATGGAGGGAAAACTCCTTCAGTACGTGCACGGTACAGATGTCCCTTAACAGCCAGGCAGAGCTTAGCACAGAGAGACCGAACTTCATCTGTCCGCTGGTTTTATTGACAAGATGACGTCATCGGTCGTAGGCCGCTTTCGACCAATGGCATTTGAGACTGGGTCCATGGGTGGGACTTCGTATCCAGTTGTGAATTTGTGAAGGATCCTGGGAAACTGAGTTCAATGTCTCTCCTTTGATTATAGAACAAAGGGCCATGCGGTCTCTGCTGCCATTCTGAGTGGGCCAAGCCCCTACACCACCTTGTAGCTGTGTCTGTGTCTGTGCCTATTTAAAACATGCTGTAGTGCAGCCTCTTCTAAAAACAAAATCTGGATTTTTTTTAATCGAAAGTCTTGGAGAAAGCTGTTCTCCTTCAACTGCAGACTTTTTTGGACAATAATGCTGTTTGTGGTCTGTCAATCTGGTTTTAGAGCACACCATAGCACAGAATCTGCACTTTTAAAAGTTCTGAATTATGTTTTGCTAGCTGTAGACGCTGAAGACTCCGCAGTACTGGTGCTGTAAGACCTTAGTGCAGCATTCGATATCATTAATCTCGATATCCTTATAGCTCGGCTTGAACAGTCTGTTGGTATCCGAGGAACTGTTCTCAAGTGGTTTAAGTCATATTTGAGCAGTAGAAGTTTTTCAGTTAATATTGTTGATTTTTCGTCCAGCATTTCTCCTCTTACCTGTGGGACACCCCAAGGCTCTATTCTTGTCCCCATCCAGTTATCATTGTATGTGCTTCACATTGGGTCTATTTTAACAAGCATGGAATTTCTTTTCACTGCTATGCAGACGATACTCAAATCTATCTGCCTTTAAAAAAGAAAAACAATACTATAGGGCCCCTATTGGCTTGTTTGGAGGATTTAAAATCTTGGATGACTCTAAACTTTTAACAACTATTGTATATTTTCATTTAATCATTCAGGTATCTCTTTTTGATAATTGAATTAACATGTATGCAATATGCAATGATCCAAAAATGATAATGTGTAATCAATGTACTACGAATAACTGCATTATGAATGTTATTCAATATGTTAGATATTTAACCATTCATTTATTGATTTAATTATCATTATCAATTATCATTAGGTGCAGATTAATGGAAAATGCACCTTGGCTGCTCTGGGGAAAATGACAGCCTCTTTTTATCAAACTTTGTATGACCCAAAGGGAGACGTGCTGTGTGGGGATTATAAAAGGATAATTTAATGTTTTAATAAGAGCAGAGCTGGTGTCCAAAAAAGGTAGATGTTATATGTGCGTTAATTAGTGCTAGAAATGACATGAAAAACATGTATGTGGACAGCCTTTTTTTGTCAAACTGTGTATTACTCTAACGGGAGATGTGTGTAAAGATGATTTGATGTTTTAACAAGAGCAGAGCTGGTGTCCAAAAAAGGCAAACGATATATATGCATTAATTAGTGCTAAAAATGAGACGAAACATGTGGGTGGACAGACAACTCTCCATTTTTGGGAATATGTGTAACCAATGGCTGTAATAAGGGAAATCATTTAATATACAAATCAAAATAATGCAGGAAGTAAGGATAGTTAGTCAATATAAAATATGTAACCATATGAAGTGATTACAGTATGTTTTATACATATAAAACGAGTAGTCATAGACATGCTTTTGCCATCATTGAAGCAAGTCAAGGGTGACCAGCTAGAAGGGAGACGGCGAAGATGAAACTAGGGAGGCATAAGATGATTTCATTGGATGAAGAGGCCATCACTCAAAGAGATAAGGGGGAACAGAAACTGTATAAAAAATGCATGATTCTGAAGTGTCATTTAGATGCTCCGTAGACCACCTCGGCTTTGTTACTCTGTAATAAAAGTCTAATTTTGGAATCAGAACTTTGCTCCTCCGAGAAATCTTTGACTCGACTGAGCTTTGATGGCTGTTTTGGGGAATCTGCCACGACATACCTCAATGAAAACAAAATGGAAATTGTTGTGTTTGGGGCCTCTGATGTTGTTTGCACTTCAAAATTTAACCTAGGCCCTTTAGCTCCCTATAGTAAACCTATGGTGAAGAACGTCATGGTTACTTGTGTAACCTCTGTTCCCTGATGGAGGGAACGAGAGGTTGTGTCGATGTAGTGACACTAGGGGTCACTCAGGGGAGCCCCAGACACCTCTGGTCTTTGATAAAAGGCCAATGAAAATTGCCAAGTGGTATTTGCATGCCACTCCCCCGGACATACGGGTATAAAAGGAGCTAGTATGCAACCACTTATTCAGGTTTTATGCTGAGGAGCCGAGACAAGGTCCAGCCATTTCAGCGGGTAGTTCAGCGTTGTGGCAGGAGGGACACAATGTCTCGTTCCCTCCATCAGGGAACGGAGG
This sequence comes from Myxocyprinus asiaticus, assembly GCF_019703515.2. Lineage (NCBI taxonomy): Eukaryota > Metazoa > Chordata > Actinopteri > Cypriniformes > Catostomidae > Myxocyprinus > Myxocyprinus asiaticus. The sequence continues at coordinate 6,973,032 of NC_059356.1, read as the reverse complement.
TTACTCAAGTAACCATGATGTTCCCTATCTGTCACTCACTCGACGTTGTGTCGATGTAGTGACACTAGGGGACCCTATACAAAATGCTGCAACTGGCTGAACTGTGTTACGTGAACTGGCAGTGTGTGATGGGCAGATAACTGTGTGGCTCGTAGCCAGCACTCCAGGCCGACACGTAACCTCCCCCAACAAAGTTATGAGTGTCGAAAGGCCCTTTGGGGACAAGTCGACTACTCAAAGATAGAGACAGGCTAGCCCATTCGTGGCCTCTTTTCCCCTTATTTTTTTTAATCCAAAAAAAAAGGGGGATTGTTCAACTGGGCCGACCAGGTCTAGTCAGGGGGTGTCCCTGCCAAGGGGAGGACACTGCGGAGACCACACCTCGCCCAGGGGGGGGGGGGTATTTAAGTGGAAAATACGTCACATGGTCTTGCCGATCATGTGGAGAAGTCTCATGGTAGATCATACCCAATGGGGGAGGAGTTACTACAAACATGGAGACTGGGGCAGAGGGGCTTTGCCCAAGGAAGACACAGTTTGCCAACAGGGAAATGAATTAGCGGAAGATATACATCCCATGGGGTTACCTTACAGGGAACTGCCACATGCGGAGCACCTACCCCAGAACAGAGCTCTTAGTTAGCATGTGAATTGGGCTGGCAGCGAGTCTCTCCGAAAACTCGACTGCCACAGGGCTCGGAGGAAGTCAACCAGGGAACATAGTTTGTGAACACTACTGGGAATTAATGGCACACATCTTCAGCTCAGAGGAGGTGAAAGGTGCTATGTGCAAGCGATACACCCGGCCGGCTATCCCGGGCTTATCTGCTTGTATTGCGTGCCACTACCTGGGACGAAACCGGTTCCACCCAGAGGTTGTAGAACCTCGCAAGGTGTTAGGTGTTGCCCAGCCCGCTGCTCTGCAAATGTCTGTTAGAGAGGCACCCCTGGCCAGGGCCCAGGAGGCTGCTACACCCCTGGTAGAATGGGCTCGTAGCCCTACCGGGGGTGGCACGTCCTGTGCATGATATGCCATAGCAATGGCGTCAATGAGCCAGTGGGTGATCCACTGCTTGGAGACAGCGCTTCCTTTCTGCTGTGCATCAAAGCAGACAAAGAGCTGCTCAGAGATCTTAAAGCTCTGCGTGCGATCCAAATAGATGCATAAAGCGTGCACTGGACACAGCAACGACAGGGCTGGGTATGCCTGCTCCTGAGATATAGCACATAGCCCAGTCGGGTCTCAAGATCATGTGAGAGTAGCCTGGACTGAACTCCAGGTACGTTTCGCTGACAGAGAATGTTTGCAGGTCTCCTACCCTCTTGACGGAAGTGAGCGCAGTCAAGAGGGCAGTCTTCAAGGAGAGTGCCTTAAGCTCAGCTGACTGTAAAGGCCTGAAGAACTACAGAGAGGTCCCATGAGGGAACGAGGAGTGGTCTGGAGGGGTTCAGCCTCCTGGTGCCTCTCAGGAACCTGATGATCAGGTCGTGCTTCTCTAAGGACTTACCGTCCACTGTGTTGTGGTGTGCTGCTATAGCAGCAATGTACACCTTCAGGGTGGAAGGGGACAGCTGCCCTTCCAGCCTCTCCTGCAGGAAGGAAAGCACCGATCTGACTGCGCATCTCTGGGGGTCTTCCCGTCGGGAAGAACACCACTTAGCAAACAGACGCCACTTAAAGGCATACAGGTGCCTCATAAAGGGGGCCCTAGTCTGAGTGATCGTGTCTACCAATGCGGGTGGTAGACCACTTAGGTCTTCCACGTCCTGTCCAGGAGCAAGACATGGAGATTCCAGAGGTCTGGTCGCGGGTGCCAGATGGTGCCCCGTCCCTGAGAAAGAAGGTCCTTCCTCAGGGGAATTCGCCGGGGGGGGGGGGCTGTCACGAGGAGCGTGAAGTCCGAGAACCACATCTGGGTGGGCCAGTAGGGTGCTACCAGGATGACCTGCTCCTCATCCTCCCTGACCTTGCACAGAGTCTGTGCAAGTAGGCTCACTGGGGGAAACACATATTTGCGCAGGCCATGGGGCCAGCTGTGTGCCAGCGTGTCTATGCCAAGAGGTGTCTCGGTCAGGGCATACCAGAGCGGGCAGTGGGAGGATTCTTGGGAGGCAAACAGGTATACCTGTGCCTGTCCGAATTGACTCCAGATCAGATGGACCACCTGAGGGTGGAGTCTCCACTCTACCCTGAGGGTAACCTGCCATGGCAGTACGACCGCTGCAGTGTTGAGGTCGCCCGGGATGTGAGTGGCTCGCAGCGACTTGAGGTGCTGCTGACTCCAGAGGAAGAGATGGCGGGTGAGTTGTGACATACAACGAGAGCGCAGCGGTTGACATATGCTACCGTTGCCGTGTTGTCTGTCCGAACTAACACGTGCTTGCCTTGGATCAACGGCCGGAACCTCCGCAGGGCGAGCAGAATTGCCAGCAACTCGAGGCAGTTGATGTGCCAACGCAGCCGCGGGCCCATCCATAAGCCGGTGGCTGCGTGCCCATTGCAAACAGTGCCCTAGCCCGTTTTGGAGGCATCTGTCGTGACCACGATGCGCCTGGAGACCTGCTCTAGGGGAACGCCTGCCCGTAGAAACGTGAGGTTGGTCCAAGGGCTGAAGTGGCGGTGACAGACCGGCGTGATGACCACGCAATGTGTCCCATGGCGCCATGCCCATCTCGGGACTCGAGTCTGAAGCCAGTGCTGAAGCGGTCTCATATGCATCGACCCGAGCGGGGTGGCCACCGCTGAGGATGCCATATGCCCCAGGAGCCTCTGAAAACATTTCAGTGGAACTTCTGTTTTCTGTTTGGCGCCGCTAGCCCAGGAACCAATCATCGAGCCGCGAGGGTTCAGGGGAGAGTGGAGGGTTCCACTCTAGCCCGACGCTCGTGGCTGCCCGGGAAAGCATGTCGTCATCTCCGCATCAGCCTGTGACTGGGCGAACGCACCTGAAGGGAGGAGCCCAGCTGAGGCTTCTGAGTCCGACTGGATGAGCCCGCTCACCGATGCTGCGCTCGAGAGCTCATCACTTTCGCGGGCTCCGAATAAGAGGTTTAACTCGCCTAGTTCACTCATCCGGAAACCTGGAAGAGCGTGCTGGGGAATGGGAGGTCCGTGGGGGATACCCGGCGGAGGTGGTCCCATTGGGGTCCCCAAATCGCCCCCAGTGCTAGCCGCGCTGGCCTCATACCCGTGGGTAGAAGGACCAAGGCGGGGAGCCTCTGGGGTGGCTTGCTTTCTTACGAAGGTAAGCCGCGACCGCATCATTGCCATGGACATGTTCTTGCAATGAGTACATGACCCATCCATGAATGCTGTGAGCAGTGCCCAGACATGAAAGACAGTGATCATGACCATCAGAAGGTGAGAGATAACGAGCGCAACCAGGAATAACACACAAAGGAAAGGCATCTTTAAAAAGACGCGTCTTTAAAAAGACGTTCCGTGTGTGCCGCTCTATTAGAGAAATATACTCTTTTAGAGAAATATACTCTTTTATTTCTGCCGAAGCGCCCAGGGGCATTCTCTGCAGTGCACCAGTGCAGAGGAGGGAGAAGCCGCTGAAATGCGCCGTCAGATCTAGCAGAGGTGAATGAACAGTCATGGGAATTCAGCATAGTGAGCATGACCGTTCGGCTCTGAAGAGAAAATCTGAATGAGTGGTTGCATACCAGCTCCTTTTATACCCATATGTTCGGGAGAGTGGCATGCAAATACCACTCGCCAATTTTCATTGGCCTTTTATCAAAGACCAGAGGTGTCTCGGGCTCCCAAGAGTGACCCCTAGTGTCACTACATCGACACAATGTCGAGTGAGTGACAGATAGGGAACTTACAGGTACTATTTGACAATTCTCTTAAATCTGACAAACAGATAAATTCTGTGGTCAAATCATGTTTTTTCCTCATAAGATTACTGGCCAAAGTTAAGCCTCTTCTTTCTTTTAATGATTTTGAGATGGTGATGCACGCATTTGTTTCTTTGTGTCTAGATTACTGTTATTCCCTTTATATAGATGTCAGACAGTCATATTTGTCATGACTGCAAATGTTTCAGAATGCTGCAGCTAGACTCCTGACGGGTACTCGTATATGAGACCACATCTCCCCAATATTAGCATCTCTTCATTGGCTGCCGGTCTGTTATAGAATTGATTTTAAAATCTTATTGTTTGTTTTTAAATCTTTAAATGGGTTAGCACCCTGCTATCTTTCTGACCTTTTACGCTTACACAAGCCCTATAAATCTCTTAGGTCATCTGATCAGAAGATTTTGAGTGTCCCTAGATCCAGACTCAAACTAAAAGGAGACTGCGCATTTGCAGTAGTGGCCCCAAAGCTTTGGAACCGTTTACCCCTGCATATTAGAACAGCTCCAACAGTGTTATCTTTTAAATCTCAATTAAAAACTCATCTTTTCTCTGAGGCTTTAAATTAACCTTGGGCTGAGATTTGTTTGTCCCCTTGTTTAGTGTGCTTATTTGATGTATTTATACTTATGCTTGTTATTGTTTTTGTTTTTTTCTCTCCTCTACAATACTTATTTTATTGTACAGCACATTGGCCAACAGTCCGTTGTTTTTAATTGTGCTTTATAAATAAATTGCTTGCCTTGCCTTGCCTATGGTAAGTGTGATGTCATTCTTTCGATCAATAGCTCCTATTTTACAGAGATTAATATGATTTAGGTGTGTAAATAATAATTTCTCTCATACACTGTTACATTTTTGTGAATTTATTGTAAATGTGCTGTAACACTGGTTGCCAGTAAGGTATTTAAAAAAGAGTAATACTGGGTTGTATTAGTTTTTACTGTAATATAATAGAAAACAAAATGTCATACAGTAAACATACAATATTACCCTATATATCACTGAAAATGGCCATAAAATGACTATGACAGTGTTGTGCTGTACAATTACAATGATTAACTTCCACTGGATCTAACAAACAATAGGGTGCATTTAATTGCAAATATCCACTTCATCCAGAGTTCCTGTGTTGCAATATTTTGTGTGAGAAACCGCTCCAAATGATTCAGTGTGTGACCTTTCTGAATGGTTTAGAGTGACTCACAAACCAGTTTAGACCATTTTGCTAACCCATTTGATAAATTAATTGAAGATAACCACCTCAAAAGATTGATTCATTCATGAATCGGGCATCGTTTATTTGGATGCTAAACAGCCGAAAGAAATAGGCCTACAGGACACTACATGATTGCTGCAATGAAATGTTCTTCATCTCCCTCATCAGACAAGGATTAACCAGTAAGATTTTACAATAACAACAGAATTTTCATGTGACCATGCAGAGATGTTGTAAAATTCAAATTTACATCTATTAATTTAGCAGACGTGCTTATCCAAAGTGACTTACAAATGAAAAATACAACATAAAAGATTCACACATCACTGGGAAGGAAATATCATGCAAAATATCAGGAGGTACTTCAAGTTAACAATTTAGGGCATATGGATTCAGCAGAAAAAAAAAAAAAAAAAAACTTTGGGAACCCCAGCGTTAGTGCATTGTTTTCAGTGCACATGTATCCCTCTCCTCTGTGTAATATATTCATACAGCGTAGCTACATAATGCCTCTGTCATTCAACCTATCAGCACATAATGACCAGAATAGATCCTTGATCATTTTATATGAACCAATTAATTTCTCTACTACGATTTCCATCCTGCTTGACTGTGTCCAGGATCATGGCCAAGGACCTTGAACTTGCAGCTGCTGGAAATTGTAAACGGGTTGTAAATGGCTTTCAACTGCAGTTGTGACTGGTGTCAAACTACCATTGAACAGTGTTACTGATATTATGGGTATCATTTAATGTCATGCAGGTCAAGATTTGTGTTTAATAAGTCTTGCAATATTACAAATATTTGTATGTATAAAGTGACAAAACGTCTTGTTTTAAATTTTTCAATCTTGGTGAGTAAAAGATAGAAGCAATAATAGAAAGACCAAAGTTCAGCCATGAAACTCTATGTGGTGCAAGCTAACAGGTTCTTTTAACTTGTTATCTGTTAGCCAACTGGCTCGCTCAGTTGTGACATATTAAGCCTAATGGCTCATATGGTGTAAGCTGATTGGACCTTTGACCTGTAATGAGGTAGCCACTCAACTGGCGTGTCACTCTTTGTCTAAGATTTAAATTGCTCAGTGCAGATAAGCTGGTTTCACTGCAGCATGCTGCAAGAGTTTTTCCTCCTTCGCCTGTTTTACACTGCATGTTGAACTAGGACAGAAGTAGTGCGTATTTTTTTGGCATCCATGTTACCAAATGAGTGTATTTACATCGGAAGCAGAATCAGCGCATCAGAGCATGGCAGAAGCACCACATGAGCTGCATTGCAGTGGGAGTTTCGGTGTCGAGTCTATTTTTGCAGCACAGCACACGCTGCACTGTTGATGGACATCGTGAAGAAGAATTGATTCGAAAAAGTTGATATTGCACAGAATAAGCATATGTTTTTATTCTTGTGCAGTGGTTCCCAAACTTATTACAGTGGCGTACCCCTCCAAACATTCAACATCGATTCGCGTACCCCTACTCTAACGCAAAGATAACATTCACACAAATTATTTTGAAAATATGGATATTTAACACAATTATCTTTGCAAAACAACTCCCTTATATTAAACATGTTATATTTGTACGTTTTGTACGTTATATTAATCATATACATATTCAATAAATGGCTTACCATTTGAGATGGGCATGCTAGATATGATATAACTGCATAACTTGAAAACTCTCCCCTCATTGCATCGCAGTACGCAAGAATAGAATTCGGTTCTGTGCCTGGAATTGCGCATCACTGCAGGTACGGCACTGCGGTTAAGTATCTGTGTAATTGCGCGGTCAGCTCAAGGTGCTTTTTTATGTCACATTTGACACTGTTATCAAGGTTGAGCTCATCTGCTGAAAAACATCATGCAACAATGTAAAAACAGGTCTCTAGGGTGCGAGCAAATGTGAGTGAAAATTACTGAGTGTGAATGTGGAAAATTATTTGGCCACACCGTATGTCTGACACCTGTCATCAAAGCTTATGAACTTATGCCATCAGAATAAAAACTCCCTATGCATCTAACCTTAAATACAAATCACGTTTTAAACAGCGAAAAAAACAAACAAACAGACAAACTAAAATCGTGGAAGACTGACATGTGCAAGTCTGGCAAAACAGTGAAGTATCAATTTTACTTGCTATCACTAAGCTACATCACCTAGTGCTGGTCTGGCGAACGCATGAGTAGATGCTTTTTTTTTTTTTTTTTTTTTTTACCGCAAAAGTTAGGGTTATTTCATTAAATATTTATCTGACCTTTATGACACAACCATTTTGGTGTTTCTACACTAGAGGGCACACAAAATAATTTTTGCCAGTGAGAAATACATGAACTGGGTTTGAATGTTATTTTAGACTGTGATGAAATTAAAAGAACGGTAAATCTCAGAATTTTATTCCCGTACCCCATTGTCACCTCTCGTACCACCAGGGGTGCGTACCCCAGTTTATGAAACACTGGTCTAGTGTGTTTTTATTTTAATTACAGCTCATAGGAAAACCAAATATTAATAATAATAATAAAATCACACAATAACAATATCAAATTATTTTAATTATATATATATATATATATATAAGCAGACATGCGGTTTTATCATTTAAATCTACAAGACATAGACTTAAACAAACAAAATAAAACTGCCCTTTTTCATACTATTACAATGAGAGCAGGTCTAAAGGGTTAACAGCAATACACATATACAGCTCAGTGTTGCCAGATGTAAACAAATGCACAGCACGTGTAGTCGATGAATTCAGAACTTACCTCAGTCTTGTATCGAAAGACACGTGTATTAAAGTGCCCCATTGCCCTCAACTTTTTACAAGGATTAATGAACAAAGGAAAAAATGTGGTATGCTGTGCTGGCTGTTGGTTAAGATGGTGAGTTAACGTGAGTGATTTAAAGGAAGTGCGTCCTTTTTGTAAGGAAAATATTTAACACTTAAACTGGCTGGTGGCTGAACAAAGATATATCGCTATTCAGTGGTTGTGCATAATGACTTTTTTCTGACTATATTAAGCTTATATTACTTTATTAGTGGGGTAAAGTTGATTTTAAGTTCGATATTCAATGGATATTCGCCTACAGATAATTAGGGACTTCTAAAAACTACACACACTAAAATTCACCAAAATCATATTTTCAAATTCTAAAGGATGTAGTAACTTCCCAGAAAATAGACCGACTTACTACAGGTGAGATTATTAGAGTATGATCAATTATATAAGTACAGTAATCAATTATTTTAGAAAATAAAATCACTAAAATTCTCCAAAATGATATTTTCACATTCTAAAGATTGTAGTTACTTCCCAGAGGACAGACGGACTTACTACAGGTGAGATTATTACACTATGTTCAATTATATGAGTACAGTAATAAATTATTTTAGAAAAATATTCACTATCATTCACCAAAATGATATTTTCAAATTCTAAAGGTTGTAGCAACTTCCCAGAGGAAAGACGGACTTACTACAGATGTGATTATTACAGTATGATCAATTATATGAATACAGTAATCAATTATTTTAGAAAACAATCACTAAAATTCACCAAAATGATATTTTCACATTCTATAGGTTGTAGTAATTTCCCAGAGGATAGATAGAATCTTGATTACTGAGATTATAACAGTATTTTTAACAATGAGTACAATAATCAATTATTTTAGAAAAAAATAAATAGTTGTGCTTTTCCACCTCCACCCACTTAATTATTGTGCTAGTGTCTTCTTTTCCCCTATGAATTTATACTCAGCCTGTTATTTAGCATTTTGCTAGATCGTCATGTGTTAAATCATCTGCTTTCTGTCTGTTCCTGTTACTTGTTCAGGGAGTATTAAGGCTTTTTTCATCTGGTTTTCTGCCTCCCTGCCTGTTGCGACCAATGCTACTTTACGTTTTTCTTACCTTGATTTAATGAATTTGCCCTCTGATTGGACTTTCACTATAAATTCAGTTTTGCTCTACCCATGCTTGGCTGGGCAGTGAGAGCCCAGAAAAGAAGCATACAACAAAATGATTACTTCAAATGAAAGTAAAATTGATACACTTGATGCAAGTGGTCCTGACTGAAACAACCATCGATTAAAACCATTGTATCCCTTAACATCTCCAATGCCACTCAAAGCCAATTAATTTACAACAACTTATTCAGTTATTTACTGAAATAAAATGAAAAACACTGCAAATTGATTTGCCTGTCACATTCTTTAAAGAAGATCCCAAATTTATTTAAAATAGTCTTACAGAAGGAATAAAAAAATGGAATAATTGCAATTAAAATTTTTGGTGGAAAATTTGTTATGAATTTGTTATAATTGGAATGAAGTGAATATAACTAAGTTTAGAAAACAATTTATGACCGCATTAATATAACAACTTGGGGATCATTATAAAAGAGAAGTTTTTGAAACAATAAATACCACAAATGTCCTACTTATTTGTTATTGGGAATTATCACAGTAATATTACTTTTATATCAGGTCTTATCTCACTTCAAATAAAATGAAATATCTGATGAAACATCCAGTTGGAGAAATACTAATACAAACACAGTTTCCTTGCATTAAGTTTGCAGGCAAATCTTCAACTGGATGTTGCATTGAAAATGGAGAAGACTCCGATTACAGAAAGCTGATGGATGACTGTCTTGTATTGTAGAAAACAACTGCAGCTGAATATCACAAACATGAAAAAGCTGGTGGTGGACTTTGAAGGAACACATGAGTCTGACTATCATTGAGGCACAGGACGTAACAGTACATCAGAGCAGATGACTAAAAATATGTAAAGGAAATTATCAGAAAGGACAGCTATACTAGACTTGATATACTCACCTGTTGTAAGTCCGTATATCCTCTGAAAAGTTACTACAACATTTAGAATGAGAAAATATGATTTTGATGAATTTTAGTTATTTTTAGTTTCTAAAATAATTTAATACTGTATTCATATAATTGAACATACTGTAATAATCTCACCTGTAGTACATCCATCTATCCTCTGGGAAGTTACTACAACCTTTAGAATGTGAAAATATTATTTTGGTGAGTGATAGTGAATATTTTTCAAAAATAATTGATTACTGTACTCATATAATTGAACATCGTGTAATAATCTCACCTGTAGTAAGTCCGTCTATCCTCTGAGAAGTTACTACAACCTTTAGAATGTGAAAATATAATTTTGGTACATTTTAGTGAATATTTTTCTAAAATAATTGATTTATTATGCCATCTCTCCTATTAAGCCTATATTACAGGAAGCAGATACAGTATTAACAGAAATTTATAGAATTGTTCCTAAAATAATTGATTTCTGTACTCATATTATTGTAAATACTGTAATAATCTCACCTGTTGTAAGTCCATATATCCTCTGGGAAGTTCAAGTTTATTTATAAAGCACATTTAAAAACAACAAATGTTGTAACCAAAGTGCTGTACAACAAAATAATTAAATAATAATAAAAAAACATTAATACCAGAATTAAATAGAATTTTCAAAGTGTTAAAATGACAAACTAATAAAACATACAAATAAAAACCCATATACTTCTCAAACAACATCACAGGCTATAGAGAAAAAATGTGTCTTCAAACTAGATTTAAATATGGTCAATGAGGAAGAAGACCTAACAACAAATGGAAGTGCATTCCACAACCTGGGGGACACAGCTACAAGTTGTATTAAAGACTTCAACCAACTGTGAGGTGTCTGAAGTACAAGTAATAACATCTGTGATATGAGACAGATAAGCAGAAGCATACACCTCTGCAAACTGCGTAACTGTGGAAGAATGAATAGCACAAGTGTGTACAGAATGTGTCTGCACAGACTCAAATAAAACAAAACTATCGTCAGAGATTCCAGAATCTATTATCTCAAGATTGGTCACATGAAGACCAGAGGTTAATACCAAATCAAGAGTATGACCCTTTACATGAGTAGGGCCTGAAACTAACTGTGTGTTAAAAATTACTACAACCTTTAGCATGTGAAAATATAATTTTGGTGAATGATAGTGAATATTTTTCTTATATTATATTAATAATTGATTACTGTACTCATATAATTGAACATAGTGTAATAATATCACCTGTAGTAAGTCCATCTATCCTCTGGGAAGATACTACAACCTTTAGAATGTGAAAATATCATTTTGGAGAATTTTAATGATTTGTTTTCTAAAATAATTGATTACTGTACTTATATAATTGAACATACTGTAATAATCTCACCTGTAGTAAGGCTGTCTATCCTCTGGGAAGTTACTACAACTTTCTGAATGTGAAAATGTATTTTACTGTTTTTTTTTTGTTGTTTTTTTTCATGTATAACTTGCACGTCAATTGAATGAATGAGTGGACATTTCCTATTTTTTAGTGTAGTGGGTGGAGTTTTCAGATGGTCCCTTACATCTGCCAGGCAGTCAAAGCCCATCTGAGCATTACAGGCATAATTTTGCAGCCACACCAAGCGTTGAGTCCAATTTTTATGCCCATATAGTATAGTTATATTCCCTTTAAACCAAGTGTGCTAATGACATCTTTGTAAGATTGTCGACTGAAGAAAGCATGGGTAAGAGAAACCGAATATCCGACGAATGTCGAACTTAAAACTAACTTTACCTCGCTTTATATTATTTTGTGTGATCGAGCCAAACCGAGTGGTCAAACCATCCTCTGTTGTGAAAAACAACATTCAGGCTCATCGTCCTCCCCTTCCACTAAATAATGATGTTTAAAAATTAGCAGAGCTTATTGTGCTGGCTGTCACTACATTAAATAATTCTACAAGACTGCATTAGATAACACCAGCATCATGTAAATAAGATTTCATAATGATCAAGCTAGTAACACTTATCAATAGCTCACTCCTGATAAAAAATTATAACTTTATTTTGTGTACAGGGCACAGCAGTTTCTGCAGCAGAAACGCTGCTGGTGTAAAATCACACGTGTTGTTTGCAGCTAAATTGTGACGCACTGCTTCTGGATGTAAAACAGGATTTAACCTACCTCCACTCTTCTAGATCTGCTACAGGGGGATTGTTTGTATGTCTATTTGTGCAGCAGCATGTCATACATGCTCGACACAGCATGTCTTGCATTGTGTCTAATTGTGCAGCAGCAGCATTTCCACATGCTTAACTCAGTATGTTTGTGTATTTTCTAGCAGTAGCAAGTCCAAACTTGCTCCGCAGCAGCAGCATAGCAGATCTAGTCTGCCAAGATCAATAGCCTATCAATATGTCATACCCACTTTAACATGCTAAATCTTTCCTAGAGTTGTCATGACTGAAATCATAGTGATGTCCAGTTCACGAACGAATCGTTCTTTTGAACCGGTTCTATTTAGTGAACGAGTTGAACTTGGACTGAATCGTTTGAAACAGTTCGCATCTCGAGTCAACACTGATCCACAAGTTACTCTATCTTAACCTGTCTCTCGGATGTGCCTGACACTCCGAATCAAAATGAGCTGATAACCGGGAATAATATGATCCTAGAACTGGTGATATCTGCTTTTGCCAACTCTGCTTTGCAATTAACTGCTCCAACTAGTTCACAAATCAGACTGAATGCTTGGGTCGCAACAGCTCTCGAGTCAACAGTACAATGAGTTGCTCGTAACAGTTCTCCAGTCAACAGTACACTGAACTGAGAATCGGCTCTTTCTGAGGTGTACGACATACTGAGAACCGATGAGCTGCTGACATTGAGCATGCATGTGGTTAAGGGGCGAAATGTATGTTTCAGGTGTATTTTGCTGAACAACAGAGAGTGTAACAAATAAAACATATTGGAAATATGATTGTATTACCGTTTTATCAATGTATGAAGATGATCCAGTCTACAGCTCTTGAGTCAACAGTACACTGGTCTGAGGACAGCAGTTCTCAAGTCAGTTTACATTTACATTTATGCATTTGACAGATGCTTTTATCCAAAGCAACTTACAGTGCCCTTATTACAGGGACAATCCCCCTGGAGCAACCTGGAGTTAATTGCCTTGCTCAAGGACACAATGGTGGTGGCTGTGGGGATTGAACCAACAATGTTCCGCTTACCAGTTCAGTGCTTTAGTCCACTACACCACCACCACTCCGCTGTGGTGGAGTTTTATCATCAGTTTTATATTGAGTTTTGTGCATGCAGATTATATCTTAAGTTGTGATGAGCTGGATCATGGTTTCAGTAAATTATGACTAGTTTAATCACTTTTTATGCTTAAAACGTGTAGAAAATCCACGTTTGTATGTCAGTGTCAGTATTGGGTGCTTTAGGTGCAAAAGTTTAATGTAGGATGTATTGTAAGGTCACTGAATGCAACACTGATGACAATAAACACCCTTATTATTATAACTTAATTAAATAAAATATTATAATCAGCAATATGCCCTTACATATGGCTTTATTGAATGTGTCTGTGTGTGTATTCTACGACACTGGCGTATTAGCATTATAAACTCAGCAAAAAAAGAAACGTCCTCTCGCTTTCAACTGCTTTTATTTTCAGCAAACTTAACATGTGTAAATATTTGTATGAACATGAAAAGATTCAACAACTAAGACATAAACTGAACAAGTTTCACAGACATGTGACAAACAGAAATGGAATAATGTGTCCCTGAACAAAAGAGTCAGTAACTGGTGTGGCCACCAGCTGCATTAAGTACAGCAGTGCATCTCCTCCTCATGGACTGCACCAGATTTGCCAGTTCTTGCTGTGAGATGTTACCCCACTCTTCCACCAAGGCACTTGCAAGTTCCCGGACATTTCTGGGGGGAATGGCCCTAGCCCTCACCCTCCGATCCAACAGGTCCCAGACATGCTCAATGGGATTGAGATCTGGGCTCTTCGCTGGCCATGGCAGAACACTGACTTTCCTGTCTTGCAAGAAATCGTGCACAGAATGAGCAGGATGGCTGGAGGCATTGTCATGCTGGAGGGTCATGTCAGGATGAGCCTGCAGGAAGGGTACCACATGAGGGAGGAGGATATCTTCCCTGTAACACACAGTGTTGAGATTGCCTGCAGTGACAACAAGCTCAGTCCAATGATGCTGTGACACACCGCCCCAGACCATGACGGACCCTCCACCTCTAAATCAATCCCACTCCAGAGTGCAGGCCTCGGTGTAATGCTCATTCCTTTGACAATAAACGCGAGTCCGACCATCACCCCTGGTGAGACAAAACCGTGACTCGTCAGTGAAGAGCACTTTTTGCCAGTCCTCTCTGGTCCAGTAAAGGTAGGTTTGTGCCCATAGGCGATTTTGTTGCTGGTGATGTCTAGTAAAGACCTGCCTTACAACAGGCCTACAAGCCCTCAGTCCAGCCTCTCTCAGCCTATTGCGGACAGTCTGAGCACTGATGGAGGGATTGTGCATTCTTGGTGTAACTTGGGCAGTTGTTGTTGCCATCCTGTACCTGTCCCACAGGTGTGATATTTGGATGTACTGATCCTGTGAAGGTGTTGTTACACGTGGTCTGTCACTGCGAGGACGACCAACTGTCCTTTCTGTCTCCCTGTAGCGCTGTCTTAGTCGTCTCACAGTATGGACATTGCAATTTATTGCCCTGGTCACATCTGCAGTCCTCATGCCTCCATGCAGCATGCCTAAGGCACGTTTACGCAGATAAGCAGGGACCCTGGGCATCTTTCTTTTGGTGTTTTTCAGAGTCAGTAGAAAGGTCTCTTTAGTGTCCTACGTTTTTATAACTGTGACCTTAATTGCCTACTGTCTGTAAGCTGTTAGTGTCTTAACGACCGTTCCACAGGTGCATGTTCATTAATTGTTTATGGTTCATTGAACAAGCATGGAAAACATTGTTTAAACCCTTTACAATAAAGATCTGTAAAGTTATTTGGATTTTTACAAAATTATCTTTAAAATACAGTGTCTTGAAAAAGGGACGTTTCTTTTTTTGCTGAGTTTATATAGTGACATCATTACGTGATGACGTAAATGAACTGGTGAATCGTTTTTTTGAACCAGTTCATTGAAACGAACCGTCCGAAAGAACCAGTTCGTGGAAAAGAATCGGACTTCCCAGCACTATGAAATAGTATTTTATGTTTGGGGATGATAAAGTTCAGAGGTGTAAAACAATACAGAAATAGAATTAGAGAAAATTGTACTTAAAAGCAGCTTAATTTCATGAAGGTATTACAGTTTTTGAGAAAATGGCCATCTTACAACTCGGGTTTCAGTTGTGCTGGCTTTCCCTTATTCCTACATTGTACTCAACCACATCACTGGATATATGCCGTACATTAGTCAGCTAGGCAGTTCTGTGGGATGCACACACAAAAAATACTCTCACCTATCTGTTTTTGTAGAAAGGAAAGGCCATGCTGTTCTCTAATCTTTAAAGAAATCATTTGCCACACCTAGGGTTTGTACCAGCCAAATAAGAGACAATGCAAACTATATTGCGAGTCACTGAGTTGATTAACGGGATCTAAGGGCTCTATTTTAGTGAGTGTGCAATGCACAGTGGTACGTGCAACAACCGTGCGCTACATCTTATCCAATTTCCATGAGAACATTAATTGTAAGTGCAATTTTCATGCCATTGCAAACGCAAGTGGGTGTGGGAGTGTTTGTGCTATCTGTGAGTGTATGCATGCATACTGTGGGTGTATCGTATGTTAATGAAGTGGCGCAAAGTGCAATTTGCTATTGTCTTGCCTCAAATTCACTATTGATCATTTTCACATGCAAATGAGCTTTGTGGCAAACTCGCAAAATTGTTCATTGCTGCCAAATGTCATGTGTATTTTGTTGGTTCATGTTTTTCATGTCTTTTATTTTAAAATTCTAGTTCCTGTTTCATGTCATGTGGTTCCCTTGTCATGTGATTTCATGTTTCCCTCCATGTTCATGTGTCTTGTTTTCATTGGTTTATTGTCTTGTTATCTTGTTTAGAGTTCTTAGTGTTCATTGGTTATCTTTGTCATGTGTTCTCCCATGTCCAAGTATTTAACCCTCATGTTTGCCATTGTCCATTGTCAGGTACTGTGAATGTACTTTGTTCGATAGTTCAAGTTTATGTCAAGTCAAGTTTATGTCAAGTCAAGTTCATGTTTATGTTTTATTCATGTTTGTAGTTAGGGTTTCTGGTTATCACTTTTGTTAATAAAATTGCACTTGGGTTCTTCACTTCATCATCATCATCTTTGTCATTGCAAATGCCAGCCGATGTTACACCAAAGGTTTGCTGGAGGTTCACCACTACTGGTGAAGAGCTGCAAACTTTTGGCAAACATTTGCGACAAAACACAAGCTCAATTGCATATGAAAATAAGCTAATTTGCATGTGAAAATTATCTGTGGCGAATTTGTGTCAAGTTTGCCCCAAATTTGCGTGAACTTTCAATTTTTGTACAGTCTCAGGATGGACGTTTACAACAAAAGTTAACAGTTTGTTAAAGTTGTTTACTCTGTAGCTTAGATATGTTCTATGGTAGATCTGTATATTGGTTGTCATGCTTTAATCACAGATTACTTAGGGGGGATATAGTGCTTACCATTCAGTTTAAAGTATTTAATAAATAAGTTTTCTGATGCTGGCTCGTCGACCATGACGTGGGACTCTGGCTCGGAATCCACCTCCCCCACAATGAACGTAGAACCAGTAATCTGCAGGGCAAGGTAGATATACTGAGCCAGGCTGAGGGAACTGCGACTGCCAGGCATCAAAGTGGAGATTGGCTCTCTCAATCCAAAATGGAAACAGTCTTTGAGGGCGACCTCATTAAAGTCCACCCGGCAGGCCAGATCGCAGAAGTCCTCTACATAATCCTCCAGGGGACGATTCCCCTGACGTAGGCATATGAGTTTCATGGGTTCATATTTGTCGGTCAGGTATTTCTGTAACGATGCTGAGCGATGAGGTAAACAAAGAGACAATGGAAGGAAGAACCCAAGTGCAATTTATAAAAGTGAAATCCAATAAACCCTAACTATAAACATGAATGAAACATAAAAATGAACTTGACTTGGCTTAAACTTGACATAAACTTGACTTAATACGTTAACAAACACACAATACCTAACCAACAACAATGGAAAACATGAGGGCTTAAATACTAGGACATGGGAGAACATAAATCAATGAACAAACAGAACTCTAAAGAATATAATCAAACAATGAACCAATGAAAACAAGACACATGAACATGGAGGGTAATCAGCACATCACATGACCAGGAACACATGACATGAAACAGGAACTAAACTTTTCAAAATAAAAGACATCAAAAACAGACAGTCACTCAGCCTGATGCTGCAGTCTAGTTTATGGCCATTTATTCCGACAACTTTAAGGGCAACAAAAGAGCAGAAAATGAAGGGGAAAAAAAGGAGATAGACAGGACTTAAAGCGACTTTCTTGAACAATGAAAGAATAAAATGAAAATTACATTTGTAATACTAAGATCTACTCTATAGTACTAATATATGTTTCTGGCAGAGTCCAGAATTAACAATCGGTAAGTGCCAAATGCTAGTAAATATTGGCTTTTACTTTGCGTAAAATAACATTTAATTTCAGAAGGATCTTCAACATAATGCATGGTATCAATAACATCATCACATATTGATCAGATTGTCTGATCCATGATGTAAGCGTAATAAAAAAATATGAGGAACAAAACGATGTGTCTTCACGATTTTGTGATGGGTGCAGTTTCACCAAAAAAACGGAGACTTGGGCATCTCATATATGATGCTGCAAGCGATGCAATGACCTGTGCTGTTTGTCACAAATAATTAGACCATTTCAAAGGCTATTAGTTGGTTTAAGGACATCTTTGTCCCTTGAACATTTCTGGCTAGTTGTCAAACTCATTCAAAACAACAGCGTGAGGCGCTTCACTCACATTCATTCACTTTAACACGATTAATGTTACTAATGTTAATATGATTGTAATAAAATGTCATTATTAAAATTTGGACCATGTTGTTCAGTGGCTGAATGCTCACTGGATGCCTGGAACTAACAGAAATTAAACTGTTTAGATTGCCGAAAATGCAACCACAAATGGACACATGAACCGCAGCAGCGAAGCAAGACGGCTGGATACGTGCATTACTAACAACTGCAGCATACATCTACACTGGTAGGTGAATGACAGTTTTACCAACTAATAGTTTGATAGGTAGAGTTTAGCTGGCTAGTTTTGTCAAAGTATTTCTTAATGGGCTCTAAAAGGGACTATAGATCGCTCTCATTATAGTGAATGAAAATGTGCAAGTCATTTACATTTACATTGTCTTTCAGCAGACCATTTTATCCAAAGTCACTTACAAATGAGTAACATAAGTAGTTTGTCATACAAAAGTCAACACTATCTGAAGTATTGCACTGTCAAGTTCTCAGAGTAGCCATAGTAGGCTATGGAAGCTACCACAGAAGAAAGAGACACACAAGGCAAGTTTATATATATATATATATATATATATATATAAACTTGCCTTGTGGGTTCCAATTTCTCACGGTTCGATTTGTATCACAATTTTAGGGTCACGGTTTCAGTACGGTTCGGTATTTGCAATGTACAGAAAAAATATTACTGCCAAATCCAAAGTAAGAATACTCTATTTGGTAACAAACACTTCAACAGGTTTGCCCTGAATAAAATCATTGTTTTACAGTAACCATAGTTTAACTATTGTATTTGTAGTAAAAACATAGTAACCACAAAATCAACATGGTTACTGTCATGTTTAAAATATATAGTATAATCATGGTTACTATATGGAAACTACAGTATTACTGATTTCTGCAAAGAAAACCATGGTGACAGCAGTCATGGTTACTACAATATTACTATAGTAAAACCATGATTAATTTTTGCTGGGTCTTTAATTAAAAAACCCTTTTCTTTAATTAATAAATCAACATTTTAACTTAATACCTGCACTATTACGCTACATGCATCGGCATAAAATGCATTTCTAACTCTACTGCACATATATTCAATATTCGAAAGCTGTACATCACTATAGAAGGAACTTTGCTATTAAAATGGATATGAGGGATGTTGTGATGTGGCTCGAGTGTTTTAAACATACGCGGAAACCTTTGTCAGCGGAGTAGGGAAACGCATCGTTGGCAATGAACACCCCGATTGTTTTAGTTAGTGTTTTATGCCTGTCCGAATCAGCACTGAGTACTTGCTTAAAAACGAAAGGGAGTGTGTGCAGTTTCAGCTCATCTGCGGCTCTGTGCGTGGTGCGCGCTCAAACAAGCCCATCTGGCACCAATAATCATGCCACGGTCCAAATCACTGAGATCACATTTTTTACCCCATTCTGATGGTTGATGTGAACATTAACTGAAGCTCCTGATCCGTATCTGTTGATTTTATGCATTGCTGCCTCACAATTGGCTGATTAGATACTCACATGGATGATTGTTGATGCCAGACAGGCTGGTTTGAGTATTTCTGTAACTGCTGATCTCTTGGGTTTTTCACACACAACAGTTTCTAGAATTTATTCCGAATGGTGTCAAAAGCAAAAAACATCTAGTGAGCAGCAGTTCTGCAGATGGAAATGCCTTGTTGATGAGAGAGGACAACAGAGAATGGCCAGACTGGTCAGAACTGACAAAGTCTATGGTAACTCAGATAACTGCTCTGTACAATTGTGGTGAGAAGAATAGCATCTTAGAATGTGGCGACTTGACGTGGTTACGTGGCAGGACATGGAAACATGGTGAAACAAGGTGTGGGGCGTAGTTTGGTGAAAACATGGTGTGGAGCATGAGACCAGGGCGGAGCCCGTGGGGGGTGGAGCCATGAGAGGCTCGAGGGACGAAACCATGGAGGACTGGAAACCCGGAGAGTAGCTGAAGACTCGAAGGGCCAGCATGGAGCTGGAGGCAGGGAGGACCAAGGTGGCACCAGAGGCTCGGAGGAGCAAGGCGGAGCTGGGGGATCGGAAGACTGAGGTGGAGACGGTGGGGCTGAGGACCAAGGCAGAGCCGTAGGGATGGAGGTCCCCGGTGGAGCTGAAGGATCGGAGAGACGAGGCGTAGCCAGAGGATCGGAGAGCCAAGGCAGAGCCAGGTGACCGACAGACCAAGGAGGAGCTGGAGGGACGAGGGACCTCAGTAAAGCTGACAGGCTGAAGGACCGCAGTGGAGCTGAGGGAACGTAGAGCCAAGGTGATGTCGAGGGATCGACAGGCCATAGCGGAGTCCAGGGCTCGGAGGGTTTAGGTGGAGTCACAGGTTCGAAAGTTCTCCTTGTCTGGGATATCTCAGAGGGCGATGATCGAGCTGGTGGCTTGGGGGGAACCGGCTGATCAGGAGAACTCAGGGTGGGCAGAAGGGCGGTAACCAATTCCAACTCAAATAGCCCAGTGAGAGATGGCTCTGGAATGGACGAGGTTTGAAATGCTGGCTCTGGGACGGATGAGGCTTGCAACGCTGGTTCGTTGGCATGGAGCAGTCTCAGGCGTGGCTGTGACTTGGCATGGAGCACACTGAGGCGTGGCTGTGACATGGCATGGAGCAGGCTCAGGCGTGGCTGTGACATAGCATGGAGCAGACTGAGTTATGGCTGTGACATGGCTTGGAGCAGACTGAGGCGTGGCTGTGGCATGGCATGGAGCAGGCTCAGGCATGGCTGTGACATGGCATGGAGCAGGCTCAGGCATGGCTGTGACATGGCATGGAGCAGGCTGAGGCATGGCTGTGACATGGCATGGAGCAGACTGGGGATCCAGGGCAAAAGATGGTGCTAGCTCAGTAACCATGATGAGGAACTCTGGCTTGGCGGCCATGACGTGGGACTCTGGCTTGGCGGCCATGACGTGGGACTCTGGCTTGGCGGCCATGACGTGGGACTCTGGCTTGGCGGCCATGACGTGGGACTCTGGCTTGGTGGCCATGACGTGGGACTCTGGCTTGGCAGCCACAACGTTGGACTCTGGCTTGGCTGCCATGATGTGGGACTATGGCTTGGCGGCCATGACGTGGGACTCTGGCTTGGCGGCCATGACGTGGGACTCTGGCTTGGCATCCACCTCCCCCACAGTGAACGATGAACCACATATCAGTAGGGCAAGGTCGATAAATTGAGTCAGGCTGTAGGTACTCCGGCCGTCTGGCATCAAGGAGGAGATTGGCTCATTCAGTCCAAAATGAAAACAGTCCTTGAGGGCAATCTCATTAAAATCGACCCTGCTGGCCAGAGCACAAAAGTCCTCAAAAGCTTTCATTTTATCGGATTCCATCTGCCTCTCGTAGATGACTGTGGCTTCAAGCCATTAACAGAGCTGCCTTTACAAAAATTGAGAATTCATAGCAAATTTGCTGTGAAAATAACTGATCATTTTCACATGCAAATGAGCTTTGCTGCAAACTTGTGAAAAATTGTCCATTGTTGCCAAAGGTTTGCTGCAGGTTCACCACTACCGGTGAAGAGCCTCT
Source organism: Myxocyprinus asiaticus (assembly GCF_019703515.2). Taxonomy (NCBI): domain Eukaryota; kingdom Metazoa; phylum Chordata; class Actinopteri; order Cypriniformes; family Catostomidae; genus Myxocyprinus; species Myxocyprinus asiaticus. Next base: position 6,951,489 of record NC_059356.1, on the reverse strand, counting down.
GGGGCAGGGTTTTAAAATTCGATCAACATATATCAATTTCGGCTAAAGAAAAATTGGCAAACACTTGCCGGTTTTTATGTGAGATCAGGCTGGAAGAGTACCCTTACAAAAAATCTTTGCAAATTTGCTACTCAAATTTGCTAGTAGTGAACCTGCAGCAAAACTTTGGCAACAATGGACAATTTGCCACTACTGGCAAACACTTCTGTGGCAAACCTTTGGTAACAATGAAGAATTTGGGGCAAATTTGCCAGAACTCTCAATTTTTGTAAGGGATCTTGTAACACCATATCCTACCCAGGTGCAACACAATAGATTTCCTGCAGCACAATCACAGCCAACTAGAACATACAGTTGAAGTCAGAAGTTTACATAAACCTTAGCCAAATACATTTAAACTCCTGACATTTAATCATAGAAAACATTCACTGTCTTAGGTCAGTTAGGATCACTACTTTATTTTAAGAATGTGAAATGTCAGAATAATAGTAGAGAATAATATTTATTTCAGCTTTTATTTCTTTCATTGCATTCCCAGTGGGTCAGAAGTTTGCACACAATTTGTTAGTATTTGGTAGCATTGCCTTTAAATTGTTTAACTTGGGTCAAACTTTTTGGGTAGCCTTCCACAAGCTTCTAACAATAAGTTGCTGGATTTTGGCCCATTCCTCCAGACAGAACTGGTGTAACTGAGTCAGGTTTGTAGGCCTCCTTGCTAGCTTTTTCAGTTCTGCCCACAAATTTTCTATCAGATTGAGGTTAGGGCTTTGTGATGGCCACTCGAATACCTTGACTTTGTTGTCCTAAAACCATTTGGCCACAACTTTGGAGGAATGCGTTGGGTCATTGTCCATTTGGAAGACCCATTTGCGACAGAGCTTTAACTTCCTGGCTGATGTCTTGAGATGTTGCTTCAATATAGACACATAATTTTCCTTCCTCATGATGCCATCTATTTTGTGAAGTGCACCAGTCCCTCCTGCAGCAAATTACCCCAAAAACATGATGCTGCCACCCCCATGCTTCATGGGTTTGGATGGTGGTCTTCAGCTTGCAAGCCTCAATCTTTTTCCTCCAAACATAATGATGGTCATTATGGCCATAAAGTTCCATTTTTGTTTCATCAAACCAGAGGCCATTTCTCCAAAAAGTAAGATCTTTGTCCCCATGTGCACTTGCAAACTGTATTCTGGCTTTTTTATGGCGGTTTTGGAGCATTGGCTTCTTTCAGGTTATGTCGATATAGAAATTGTTTGACTGTGAATATAGATACTTGTCTACCTGTTTCTTCCAGGATCTTCACAAGGTCCTTTGCTGTTGTTCTGGGATAAATTTTTACTTTTCACACCAAACTATGTTCATCTCTAGGAGACAGAATGCGTCTCCTTCCTGAGCAGTATTATGGTTGTGTGGTCCCATACTTGCGTACTACTGTTTGTACAGGTGAACGTGGTACCTTCAGGCATTTGGAAATTGCTCCCAAGGATGAACCAGATTTGTGGAGGTCCACCATTTTTTTTCTGAGGTCTTGGCTGATTTCTTTTGATTTTCCCATGATGTCAAGCAAAGAGGCACTGAGTTTGAAGGTAGGCCTTAAAATACATCGACAGGTACACCTCCAATTCAGTACACTTCCTATCAGAAGCTAATTGGCTAATTGTCTAAAGGCTTGACATCGTTTTCCAATCATTTTTCAAACTGCTTAAAGGCACAGCTAACTTAGTGTATGTAAACTTCTCACCCACTGGAATTTTGATATAGTCAATTAAAAGTGAAACAATCTGTATGTAAACAATTGGTGGAAAAATTACTTGTGTCATGCATAAAGTAGATGTCCTAAACGACTTGCCAAAACTATAGTTTGCTAATATTAAATCTGTGGAGTGGTTAAAATATTAGTTTTAATGACTTCAACCTAAGTGTTTGTAAACTTCTGACTTCAACTGTATATGATATTAAATATACAGCTATGTGGAGTGGGACTTTAGTCCAATAAGATTTTACACAGGGCGGGGCTGTGCAGTGCAGCACATCTGTAACTGAAATCAAGTAACCAACAAAATGTCCCATTGCTCATTACTTTAGATCAGGGATGGGCAACAGGCGGCCTGCAGTATGTGGGATTATGTAAAGATTGCACTTAGGCTATGATGTTATTACAACTATCAACCAGAAGAGGCCGCTTGTTCTTGGCAGACCTGCTGAACACTGTTGGATTGTAGTATGCAACATCTTACACTTGTTGATCATTTAATGCTGCCCACACACTATACGGCTTTCAAAGTCATCGGATTGCTGTTCTTTTCACACTACACAACTGTCTTTCTATAATGGGGTATCTTGAAGTTGCTGTGGTTTGCACATTATACAAGGGATCGGCGACAGGGGTCACACATTACAAAACATTTCACTAGGAAGAATCCCAGACAACTCTGCCTGGTCTCCAAACTACATTTCACAACAAAATGCACACGAGAAGTGATATAGGAAATGACATAAGATCAAGTGTGAGACAGGAGTTCTCGTGCAAGACTGGAGTTTCTTCCCTCTAAAAATGGTGGTCTTGCAATCCAAGTTGTTTGTGTGCTGATTTGCAGTGAAAAACCAAAAATGAAAAAGAAAAAAAAAAGAGAATGGTTGGGGAGACGTGGGCAGCAAGGATTGTATGTTCTGCAGAGAGAGTTGGAGGTAAATAAATAATTTTGCAATGAACACAGGTAGCTGCCTGCTGGTGTTGTGGCTTGACAAGGACATATTTGTGCTTTATTTTTGTTTCAAATAATTGAAAAGCTTATGTGTATGCATATTTATTCTGATAGAAACTCTATTTGAGCGAATTTATTATTGTGCTCACCATACAAATAGATGCATGATAAGACTGGGTTCAGGGAGCTGCTGTGGATGACACATCAAAACACGTTTCACTCTACAGGACTTGAGTCACAGACAGGTCTAGATATTTAACTTGCTAATTATCTCACAGGCATCTGCAACGCATCGGCACATCTCTCAGATCGTGTCTTTGAAAATTAACAAATAATGATCATCGCTCACTTGAGTGAGCACCAATTTGCCTCTGATTTCGGGCTTTTGCGGCGATCTCCATTAACTGTCAGTGAGTGGAAAATCAGGGCTAAAATTGTGTAGTGCAAACTCGGCATAAGGTAAATCGAGCAAAGTGCAGTTAGTTCTTGCTAAAGTACATGTATGCATGGGAACGAAATCTGTCATATAAGATTTCAAGTTGATTTGCCATTACACCACTGTTCAACTGAGACATACAGTATGAGAGATACAGTATGTTGCCAGAGCTGCTTTCCTCACAGATGTAAAGAGTAAAATACATCGGCATTAGAACTTTTTACGAAATCCGTGACAGCGCAAGAATCACCAAAGACATCTAATGCAGTTTCACTTGAGCTTGCAAAAAACGAAAAAGCCGCTGTCAGAGGGAGAAACCTGCACTATTGAGATGCCTATCTGATTGCTGAAAAGTCTTGAGAAAAGTCAGAATGTTTCTCTGATGCATGGGACTGTTTGGTCTGTGCTTGTGTTGCGGGGCTTGCATGGTGCAGAAATTTTTTGTATTAGGCTAACGCAATGAAATGTTATGTTCTTTTATCCAGTATTGTAATTGATGATATTTGGATTTTGCTGATAATATTTCGATTTGAACTAATACCTATAAGCTGTTTTATGAGGTGGGGTTGAAAATGTTGAAAATACGATCCTTGTCTGTTCATTTTTGTGTTTACAGACAATGCAAATGAGATACATTTTCTTGAAAATGTAAGTTTTAAAGGAATGTTCTTGGTTCAATACAAGTTAAGCACAATGTTAATGCTCACTGTTTCAAAAGTATAGACACAAGACATAAAGGATTCACATGTAAACATGATTTTAGAGTGATAAAATCACTTACTAACCTTTTCTGTGTAAAGTTATAGCCAATTTTACAACTTTGTTACCATGATGATGTAATGTCAACAAACCCTAAAAATCTAAAATGACTAAAAATGATGATTTAAACATCTTTACAGCTCAAATAATACACAAGTTTTAACAAAAGAATTCATGCAAGTGCTTTTATAAAACATTTCTGTATTTAAATCTTTCACAAATTTGTAATCTGGCCCCTTGGTAGAAAGGAGAAAACATTTTGTCCCTCGCCATCTTCAGAGTTGCCCATCCCTGCTTTAGATGGAAGTGACAAGGGGTTACACATCCAGATAGCACATGTACATCTCCGAGATGTCTGTTTAAGAGTGTTTCATCTGGAAAGCATCACATTCTACTTAACATCTGATAAAGTGTAAATAGTGGCAGATACTATTTGCACTCCTAACTAAATACTAGCGTACAGTATAGGGGCATCACTGCAGTGTGTTTGTGTTTATTTAGAGTCCCACAGACACCCTACTACACCAACCCCTAAACCTAACCCTAACCTTCCCTTAAAAAAATTAACCATGGTTTTAATACAGTAACCATAGTATCGCCTTGATATTTTGTAGTAAAATCATAGTAACCAAAAAATTAAATGTTTTAATTGCATTAAAACAATGGCTTCCACCAAAAGACAACAACAAAATAAACATGGTTACTATAATATTACTATAGTAAAACCAGGGATAATTTTACCTGGCTCAAATCTTTCTCTTAACTTTCTCTCTTTATTATTATAAGTAGTATTAAAGGAAATATTAAGAGTAGAGACAGGAAGCAGGATGGGGAAAAGTGGGAAGAAGGGGGGAGCACTGAGCACATTTACATGCACGTTCTTACACCGATTGTTGACAACATGTGTGGTCCTTTAAATGCCTTAAGCTGGGTTTCTTTATCGAGATAAATTCATTAACGGTTTAAACATCAGCTGTTTGACACACAGAGGGAGGAGGCACTTACCCAATTTGCTCTTCTTAATTTGCTGTTAAGCAATCTCCCGCCGAGCACTTTCTAGAATAGCGCTGGGAAGTGCTCTTCCCTCTCCGGGAAGGAGAGCACTACAGAGACCACATCCTGCTGGAGGGAGATTAACATGTGGAGCATACCTCACATGGACTTACCAACGGGGAAGTACACATATGGAATGATACCATAGGAGGACCCTATCTACAGAGAGGATACGCAGCACAGTGGCCAAGACAGAGAAAGCTAAGGGGGAAACCGAACAGTGGAAACTCATCATACAGGATTACCAAAGGGGAATCACCATGCATGGAGCACTGAGCCCAAGCACACAGGCTCACCTGAAAAGGGGAATACCATGAGTACTGGGCCTGGTGACGTTACTCCTCCGCCAAGTTCGTCACCGCACAGTGCTAAAGAATTAAAGAGGCGTCCGGAGTTCACCTGTACGGGGAAATGTTGTGGACAGAAAGCGCACATTATCACCTTTGAAAAAGGGGAAATGCGCAGTGCAAGCGGTACACCCAATCTGCCGCCCGGTCTACCTGCTGTTACCGCGTAACACTTGGGTTGAAACTGGGTCTATGCGTAGGTTATAAAACCTCGCAAAGGTATTGCCAGTGCCCAGGAGGCATCTCTAGTGGAGTGCGCCCAGACCCCCATGGGGCACGGCAATTCCTGAGACTGGTATGCGAGAGAAATTGCATCCACAATCCAATGGGCCAACCTCTGCTTGGAGACAGCTTTCCCCTTCTGCTGTCCTCCAAAACAGACAAAGAGCTGCTCTGAGCGTCTAAAGCTCTGCGTGCGGTCCAGATAGATGCGCAGGGCGCGAACTGGGCACAGCAACGACAAGGCCGGGTCTTCCTCCTCTGAAGGGAGTGCTTGCAGTTTCACCACCTGGTCCCGAAAAAGAGTGGTGGGAACTTTGGGCACGTAACTGCAAGATCTCAAGATCACGTGAGAGTGTGCCGGCCCGAACTCCAGGCATTCACTGGTAACAGAGAGCGCCTGCAGGTCCCCAAACTCTTGATGGAAGTGAGCGCCACCAGGAGGGCCGTCTTCAGAAACAGAGTGCTGAGCTCGGCCTGCTCCAGGGGCTCAAATGGGGCTCTCTGTAGGGCAGGTAGGACCACAGAGAGATCCCAAGAGGGGATCAGGTGCGGTCTAGGAGGATTCAATCTCCTCGCGCCTTTGAGGAACCTGTTGATCAGGTCGCGCTGTCGTGAGGGACTGCCGTCCAGTGTATCATGGTGAGCTGCTATGGCAGCCACGTACACTTTCAGCCAGCTGTGCGCCAAGGCATCTGTGCCGAGGGGGGCCTCGAACAGGGAGTACCACAGGGGGCAGTGAGAGGAGTCTTGGGAGGCAAACAGGTCTACCTGTGCCTCCCCAAATCTCTCCAAAATCAGTTGGACTATGTGGGGGTGGAGCGTTACCTGCCATGAGAGTACGTCCGCTGCACAGTTGAGGGCGCCCAGAAGGTGAGTGGCTCGCAGAGACTTCAAGGTCTGTTGACTCCAAAGGAGGCAGCGGCGGGCGAGTTGCAACATGCGACGTGAGCGTACGCCGCCTTGGCGGTTTATGTTCGCTACGGTTGCTGTGTTGTCAATTCGGACCAACACATGCTTACCCTGAATCAATGGCTGGAGCCTCCTCAGGGCCAACGATACTGCCAGCAATTCTAAGCAGTTGATGTGCCATTGGAGTCGGGGCCCCGTCCAGAGCCCTGATGCTGCCTGCCCATTGCACACGGCGCCCCAGCCTGAGTTCGAGGTATCCATCGTGACAGACCTGCAGTTGAACAGACCTGCTCTAGGGGAACACCTGTCCATAGAAATGCCAAGTCCGACCAAGGGCTGAAAGTCTGACAGCACTGTGGCATGATGGTCACATACTGGGTGCCATGGTGCCATGCCCAACTTGGGACTCGAGTCTGTAGCCAGTGCTGAAGCAGTCTCATATGCATCAACCCGAGGGGGAGAACCACCGCCGAGGATGCCATATGCCCCAGGAGCCTCTGAAATTGTTTCACTGGTGCCACTACCTTCTGCCTGAAAGAATGCATATGCCCTTCTCCCTTAGTGGGGCCAGGGCAGCCTCTGCGACCTTGGTAAACACGCGAGGGGACAGGGACAGACTGAAGGGGAGGACCTTGTACTGATATGCTCATCCCTCGAAAGCAAACCGAAGAAAGGGTCTGTGTCGAGGAAGGATTTATGCATGAAAGTATGCGTCCTTCAGGTCGATGGCCGCGAACCAATCCTGATGTTGTACTGATGCCAGGATGTGCTTCTGTGTTAACATCCTGAACAGAAGCCTGTGTAAGGCCTTGTTCAGGGCACGCAGGTCCAAGATTGGGCGCGACCCTCCCCCTCTCTTCGGCACATTAAAATTAAGGGCTGTAGAAGCCCTTGCGCAACTCGGCCACGGGGACGGGCCCTATTGCTCCCTTCACCAGAAGGGTGGCAACTTCTGCCCGAAGGATGGAGGCACCCTCGCCCTGCAGCATAGTGGAAAGAATGCCACTGAACCGGGGCGGGCGTCTGGCAAACTGGATTGAGTAGCCGAGGCGAATTGTCCTGATGAGCCACCATGAGGGGCTGGAGAGCTCTAACCAGGCCTCCAGCCTCCGTGACAGCAGCACCAGGGGAATGACTGGACTTACCGTGCCCAGGCAAGGTGGTTCATGGCAAGGCAGAGCAGGCGCTCCATCTGGAAGACAGCCCAGGGGGGATATGCTGCTCCGCAAGCCCGCAACGTTGGCCGGTGACTGGGGTGGGCGAGTGCCCTAGAGACCAGCATACTTACCTGTTCGCCGGCTGTCTCTCGACAGAGAACGAGGGAACGGGAAGTGCTCGTGTTCGCCTGATTGACCGGAAAGACTTCCAGCGCCTGGCCGTTGCAAGTGCGCTGGCCCAGGGAATGAGGAAACTGCCCTTTTATACTCACCACACGCTGGCCCAGGGGCGATAGTGGGGCTGGAGAGATGTCGAGGGCCAGACCAGTCAGGAGCGGTCACCTCATCCCTGGGCGGGCCATGTCATGACTGCCTCGAAGCCCATCTGGTGTTCTTAGGGGCTGACTGATGGGCAGGTGGAGCCGACTTCCCGTGGGAGGATCTTTTTCTCTGAGGCCAGCTTGTGGGCTCTGATGGTACAGGAGCAGCGCAGAGGAACGGCTCTGGCGAGAAGCAGACGGGGTGCGGGACCTCAGTGGCCTGAAGGCGGCTGGGTCACGCCGCAGCAGGATGTGTTTAATTGCCTCGGTCTGCTTTCTCACTGTCGAGAACTGATGGCCGAAATCCTCGACGGTGTCGCCAAAAAGCCCCCCTTGGGAGATGGGCGCATCAAGGAAGCGGACTTTCTCGGCGTCACGCATTCCCGCAAGGTTGAGCCACAGGTGCCGCTCTTGGACCACAAGTATGGACATCGACCCCAGGGTGCACGCCGTGACCTTCGTCGCACGTAAGGTGAGGTCGTTCGCAGTGCACAGTTCCTGCATCAGCCCTGGGTCAGTCCTACCCTCATGCAGGTCTTTTAGCGCCTTGGCCTGGTGGACCTGCAGGATGGCCATGGCATGCAGGGTGGAAGCGGCCTGACCCACGGCCTTGTAAGCCTTCGTCATTAAAGAGGAAGAGAACTTACAGGCCTTGGAAGGGAGCCTTGGTCGTTCATGCCAGGTGGCTGCGCCCTGCAGGCATAAATGCACCACTACAGCACGCTCTGCCTGGGGAAGCTCGACATATACCTTAGCCACTCCGCCGTCGAGGGTAGTCAGAGTGGACGTGCTCACAAAGCGCGTACAGGCAGTAAAAGGTGCCTTCCACGACTTCGTTAGCTCCTCGTGCACTTCCGGGAAGAAAGGCACCGGGGCGGGGCGCGGTCGTGAGTCGCGCTCCGAGCCCAGAAACCAATCATCCAGCCGCGAACGCTCAGGGCAGGGTGGAGGGTTCCACTTCAGCCTGATGTTCGCAGCCGCCCGGGCAAGCACGGCTGCCATCTCAGCGTCCGACTCATCCTGTGCTCTACCACCCATGGGCGGGAGCTCAGAAGATTCATCCGCTTCCGATAGCAGAAGCCCACATTTCATGGGTATCCGGAGGGGAGAGATAACGGCCACATCCAGTAACGCAAACGCGGAAGGACATCTATAAAAAGACACCAAGCGTTTACGCGAGCTCTTTTACAAGGAAATATACTCTGTCTAATATACTCTTTTATCACCCGCAGACTCAGGCTGCCGAAGCACCCAGGGGAAACGCAGCACTCAACCGTGTGTGGGTGACTGCTGATATGCGCCGTAAGAATCCAGCAGCGTAGCAAAGAGTGAGAGGACGAACACACATGCATTCGGCTCCGAAGAAAAAATCTGAATGAGTGATGCACGCCATCTCCTTTTATACCCATATGTCAGGGGCAGAGAGTGGCATGCAAATTCCACTTGCCAATTTTCATTGGCCTTTTCTATTTTAAGAAAAGGTGATTGGGGTTCTCAAGATCGAACCCCTAGTGTCACTACATCGACACAATGTTGAGTGAGTGACAGACAAGGAACAAATGTTTTCTATTTACATCATCATCAGTGTCTAAGTAACAGCAGCACACCTGATTCCATTTATAGTTCAGATTAAAGCATTTGCCTTAACTGTTCTAGTTGATACGTACTCAAATACACAAATGTTTTAAAAAAATGTCATAGACATACACTACTTGTCAAAAGTTTTGAAACACTTGACTGAAATGTTTCTCATGATCTTAAAAATCTTTTGATCTGAAGGCGTATGCTTAAATGTTTGAAATGAGTTTTGTAGACAAAAATATAATTGTGCCACCATATTAATTTATTTCAAACATTTTTGAAATTGATGACTTGAACCAAATGATAAAGAAAAGCAGCCAATAAGTGCCCAACATAGATGGGAACTCCTTCAATACTGTTTAAAAAGCATCCCAGGGTGATACCTCAAGAAGTTGGTTGAGAAAATGTCAAGAGTACATGTCTGCAAATTCTAGGCAAAGGGCAACTACTTTGAAGATGCTAAAATATAACACAGTTTTGATTTATTTTGGATTTTGTTTAGTCACAACATAATTCCCATAGTTCCATTTATGTTATTCCATAGTTTTGATGACTTTACTATTATTCTAAAATGTGATAAAAAAAATTATAATAAAGAATGAGTGTTTCAAAACTTTTGACCGGTAGTGTATGTTTTACTTTTATACATAGTATAATAGCATACACATCTATCAAGAGAGATAAATACATATAATTTATACAATACATAACATACGCATACATATCAAACGATATATCAAGAGAGGACCACAATTAAATAAAATGCAGGTTTCTCTCTGTAGGAGAATTCAAGAATCTACGATGATTAAACACAATTTGTTCATAACATTTAATTAAAACATTTAACATGGAATTCATAAAAATTAAAAAAGAAAAGGCATAATTTGTATCTATAAGACATTATGCAGTTCTTTTAGTCAAGTCATTTTATGTTTAATTTCATCAAAAATCTGAGTTTTTTCCTTTTTTTATTATTTGTATTGAGTTAGTATCGATACCAAGGTACCAGGGCTGGTATTGTACCGAAGCCAAAATTTTGGTATCGGAGCAAATTTTGGTATCGGAGCAACCCTAGTTAGTGGTCCCGTGGTCTGAAGCCCTTACACAACCACACAATTGATCGGCTGATGGGTGCAAATCACCAACCCTCTAAGTCTGGGTCAAAGGTCTAAGCCTGCGCAGTCCACACATAAAACGAGAGACAAGAGAATGTCTACCAATAGAAACCCCATTCACAAGTGCGTGCTCAGCCCCTATAGTGGCAACATAGACTTTAGGCATTGCCGGGGCAACCCCATCCCCAAAACACTCCTGTAAAAATTACAGCACTGAACCGACAGTTCAGTGAACTGGATCTTCACTTTGCGCTGAATACCAGGAGGCGAAAATATGACACTTAAACATATATATCCTTCTCGTTGATGGAGCTCTAGCATTTAGAATGGTATCAACCACAACGGGGAATAAACTCATTCAAAAGAGTATCATGTTGAGGGGCCAAACCCATAGTCTGCCCGGGGCATGCCAAATTCTGCCCCACGTCTGAGACAACATGTCCATTCTGACTGGAATCCTCCAAGGCATTTCCTCCAGGAGAGAGACCAGAGTCAAAAGCCATATGTGAGATGGCCAAACCTGCACCTCCAACAGGAGCCAAACTTGATCCTCCCGAACCCTCTGCAGAACTGCGTATAGTAGGCTGATCGGTGGAAACACATAGACTCACTGTCGGCCACTGATGCGCCAGTGCATCGATGCTGAGTGGTGTCAGTGGAAAGAGAGAGAACCAGAGGGGACAGTGTGATGTCCCGCTTGACACAAACAGGTCCACGTCCGTTCTGTTGAACCTACTCTAGATCTGTTCCACAATCTGATGATGTAATATCCATTCTCCAGGTATCAAACCCTGCCTGGACTGGAGATCCACTCCCAAATTCAAATGGCCCAGAACATGTAAGGCTCACAGAGACAGTACATTGTCCTTCACCCACAGAAGAGTGCGATGTGCCAGCCTTAGCATGGCATGAGAGCGCACCCCTCTCTGACGGTTGATGTAGGACACCAACGTCCTATTGTCCAACCAGATGACTGACTGACTGATGAACCGCCAACATCTCCAGACAGTTAATGTTCCAATTTAGCTGCTGGCCCGTCCATACTCCATAAGTTGGATGACCTTCGTACACAGCTCCCCAACCCACGGAGGAGGCATCTGTTGTTACTTTTCGGCAACACAACTGTCCCAACGTAGTGGGTCCATTTCAATGGTAACAGACCTTGGCAACATCCACGCATCACTTTGAAGGGACAAATCGCATGCCTCAGTGGTTGAAGTTCGTTTATGAATTTCATCCAGCACTGAAAATGTCTTGCATGCAATATGCCCAGGGTAATGACAGCGGACACCATGATCATAATCCCTAACAGCCTTTGAAATGTTCTCGCAGGGAGAACATGTCCCACTCTGAACATCGCTAGACTGGCATAATGACTAAATGCGAGCTAGAGACAGGCACGCCCACATCACCAGCAAATCCACAAATCCAGAACCCCTAGAAACAGAGTCTGTTTCCTTGGCAACAGAAGGCTCTTGTCTAGGTTGACTCACAGCCCTAAATTCTATAAATGGCTAAGAATGACTTCCTGATGCTGGGTAGCCAAACTCTCTGAGTGAGCTAACGCCAATCAGCCATTGAGATAATTCAAAATGCGGATGCCTTGAAGCCTCAAAGGTGTCAAAGCTTCATCCATGCTTTTCGTGACCATGCATGCTGCCAAAGCATGCAAAAACGGAAGGACGCGAAACTGGTACGCTTTGCCCCCAAAAGCAAATCTGAGCAAGCGCCTGTGGTTCGGTACAATCTGAATGTGAAAATAAGCATCCTTCAAATCTATTGTCACAAACCAATCCCCCGGCCGCACTTTTGACATTATTTGTTTCTGTGTCTGCATTCTGAATTGCCATTTCATTACAGTGAAATTTAAATGCCTCAAATCCTGAATGGGACGTAAGCCGGCGTCCTTCTTTGGAACTAGAAAATAACAGCTGTAAAAAAAGCATTCTCTCTGTGAAGGAGGAATCTCTTCTATTGCCCTTTTCTTCTTTTTCTTTAACAGAAACCACTGTAGGAATTACCCCATTGAACATTGGTTGACCCTGCCTGTATTGAATGAAATAACCATGCTTTATCGCTTGAATTACCCAATTCGATACAGTCTGTACCTGCTGCCAAGCCGCTAAACAGAGTGGAATTAATGCATGGATGCCTGTAGCGCAACATGTAACCACTAGATGGCGCCCTTGGATTATTTTTGTCTACTACTGAGACGCAATTTAGAGCGTTTGAGGCGTGATGAACGGCAAACATGACTCGATAATGTCCAAAGGGCAGACAAGAGAGCGACAGGAGCGAATGAACGGCCCATTTCATCCACTGAATGGGGGCTCGTCCTCCACTTCATCAATAACTACAATAGTGGGCTTCAGCTAGGCAGAAGATTACGGTCCTCTGAATGCTGCAGAACCAAACTTTCAGACGCGAATATGCATGGGGGAAGCATATGCTAATCTCAATTTATAGAACAAGGCACAAGCCCTTTGTCCACCTCCCTCGCAAGCAAAAGGATCATCTTGACTAACTCATTCCCCAGTGCGAGCCGGGCGGAGGAGGGGAGTTAGTGAAAAAAGTCCAAATGGAGCCAGTGAACTCAAACAGACACTCCTTAATGCAATGCTCTTGGTTGGACTGCAAAACAATTGTGTGTAAATCCAACATCTGTTTGCTGAAAAGAGCGACATCCATGTCGCCACCGAAAAACTAAGTTGGGTTCTGAACTCGAGACTACATTAATACAGCTAGCAAAAACATGCATCAAACATCCACACTAACCCAGCTGTAACACGACTTCACAGCAGAAGGGAAGGAGGAAACAGGGAAGCAGGTTCCAGGCTCAGGTAAGACTTTTTAACACTTCAATACTTTACAACTTCACAAACTCATCAGCTTCACATGCACATAGTCACTTAAACACATTAGCTTCACAAACACAATAGGTTAAACACAACAGCTTCTCGAGCACCATGGGCTTCCTTGTGCCAGACTCTCTCTCTCTGTCTGCTGGTAGCGTGGCCGCGTATATGCCGCTCTCCCCATGCTCACTGGAATTAGAGACAGGTGTTAGACATAATTTAGCTCAGGTGTCAGTGCCCTTACCACTTTCTCTCTCTCCGGACGGACGCTCGACCTCGCCCCAATGCCACATATCCTCACCGCCCGACTCAGGCCGGGGACCATCTGGCCTGTCTAACACCCCCCCACCCCCCATTTCTGGAAAGGAAGTCGGCGACAGCCATCTGCGCCTCCGGTCTGTGGACCACCTTGAATTTAAAGGGCTAGAGAGCCAGATACCACCGGGTGATCCACGCGTTGGTATCCTTCATGCGGTAGAGCCATTGGAGTGGGGCATGATCTGAGCAGAGTGTGAAGGCCCACCCCAGCAGGTAGTAGAGGAGAGTGAGGACCGCTCACTTGATGGCCAGGCACTCCTTTTCCACGGTGCTGCGCCCGAGCTCCGCCCTCTCCGGAATTACTGTAGCCAACGTCACAGGGACCATCTCCCTCCACAATTTCAGGAGGGTGAGTTGATAAATTTGATGCACGCCCCCTCTATTGTTTCGATTTACCTCATAATCGAGATCCCCCACTCGTCGTGTGACCTCAAAGGGTCCTTGCCACTTGGCAAGTAATTTGGAGCTCGATGTGGGGAGTAATACGAGTACCTTATCTCCCGGTGCAAATTCCCGAAGCCGAGTTCCCCTGTTATACAGTCGGCTCTGTCGTTCTTGAGCTTGGAGAAAATTCTCCTGTGTTAGTTGCCCCAAGGTGTGGAGTTTTGCTCTAAGATCAAGAACGTATTGAATTTCATTCTTACTGGTTGAAGGTCCCTCCTCCCAAACATCGTGTATGACATCAAGCACGCCACGTGGGTGCCGCCCATACAGCAGCTCGAATGGGAAAAATCCAGTGGAGGTTTGCGGGACCTCTCGTACTGTGAATAACAGGGGATTGAGCCATTTGTCCCAATTTCTAGCATCCTCGTGCACGAATTTACGAATCATATTTTTAAAGGGTTTTATTAAATCGCTCCACCAGGCTATCTGTTTATGGATGGTAAACGCTGGTGCGAATTGACTTAATGTCCAATAATTCGTAAAGCTCGCGTAGTGTCCGTGACATAAAGGTTGCGCCCTGATCGGTGAGGTTGTTTTTCGGAATCCCCACCTGGGAGATTATTTTGAAGAGTGCCTCAGCAACACTGCGTACTGAGATGTTGCGCAGGGGCACTGCTTCTGGATATCACGTTGCATAGTCCACTAGGACCAATACAACCAACAAGGTCCATGCCAATTCTCTTGAAGGGGAACTTGATCAGTGGAAGGGGGCGCAAAGGCGCTTTTGGGGTGGCCGGTGGATTCACCAGCTGACATTCACGGCAAGCCACACACCACCTGTGAACATCACCGCCAATGCCCGGCCAATAGAAATGGGCTATTAGTTGGTTCAGTGTTTTTCTTTCCCCTAGATGCCCTGCCATGGGATTATAATGAGCTGCCTAGAACACCATTTCCCGGTGGCTCCGCGGTATTAAGAGCTGGGTTGTATCTTCCTTTGTTTGAGCATCCTGCGTCACTCTATACAACCGCTCATTTATAATTGCAAAATAGGGATATGAAATTGCGACATTTGGCTGGAGTTGTCGACCATCGATCACTCTCACAATGCGTGCTTGAGGGTTTCGTCTCATGACTGCTCCAAAGGGAAATCCCCTTCAGGAAATCCCCCGAGGATGGGAGGGGCTGCAGCCTCCCCCCCCCCCCCCCACCACGTCATCCTGATGTGGAGCTGACGAAGATGGCCCCGGCTCCGCCTCCCCTGCCAGAGCATCGCACATTTTACATATCCTCGCTTTTGTGCAGGCCCCATCTGCGCATATTCCCTTTAATACATTTCTAAATTCAGGCCAATTAGTCCCCAAAATCAGCAGATGGGTGAGGTGGGAACTAACCACGACCTCCACTCTATGTTTTGTTCCCTGGAAAGTGAAACATCCATAACTTCCAAAACACTGCAGTCTCCTGCAGTCTCTGTCTGACTGTAGCATCTGGGTGTGTATGTGTGGCTGCCTTCAGCCTCCTTGAACACCCCTGTTTGTGAGAGGGAGCAGCGTACTGTTGCTCTTGTGCTCTTGGTCAACATTTTCACAAAATAATACATTCGATTTCGGTTTGTTTCTCACCAAACCTTATTGTATGCTTTCAGAATAATCATGAGTCTCATGGATAATTACTTAGACTTCAGAATTATACTTTTGTGTCCTTTTGAAGCTTGAAGAAGTGGTCACCATAAACTGCCATTGTATGACATCACTGAGCAAATTTTTTTTATCACAATTTCTCCCTTTGTGTTAAAAAAAAAAAAGAAAGTAATTTGGGGTTTTAACAACACAGGGGTGAGTAAAAAATGTAAACAATGTTAATCCCTTTAAGACATGGGGAAAACAACAGTGGTCTCATCCAATCGCCCATCATCCTTATTGCATGAAGCAAACGTATCCACCTTGACCAAAACATTATTTAATATTCCTTGATCTGTAATGTGCAAAGAGTGGATGATCAGAAAAAGAGGGATCACTCTTTAAAACATGCCAATGTTTTTTTTTTTTTCTTTTCTTTTGGGCAAAAGAGTAATGATGCGTACTCTAAGCATCATCTAGCCACTTTCTAGGAGATCCCCTAAGGCAAAATTGCTTATACATACACTTTGGCACTTTTTGCATTTGTTTGGCCTCTTAATATGCTGGAAGATTGTTTCTATGGACATTGTGTGTTAGCTTTCTCTTTCCTTAGACATATATTTTAAAATGTATATTATCAACATGTTTCCTGATATTTTTAGGCCATAAAACATATGAAAAATATATTGTCCCACCCCCACCGTATTAGCCACTAAAACACAAAACCCCAAACCAAATGACCATCATTCAAACCACCAACAAATGATCAACCTAGATATACATAAATGTACACTAGAGACAAAGCTGTATATTTTCCCCCTGTGAAATGACTAAATGGGTCAGCAAGAGGTGTAGCGTTGTTATAGAAGTGTAATTAGCATGAATTTGCATGAGTGATGAGCTGAAGGAAGCTGTTCTTCTTCCTCTCATTAAAGGGGATTTCAGTGTCACACATTAAGCTGAATATTGTTAAAATCCATATTTTATTACTCTTTTCGGTGGCTGCTGAGTAAAAGCATGCATAAAACTTTATCGGCAGTATGCAGGCTGTTACCCATATAATTTTTGAGAATTGCTTGTGCATGGTACATGTAAGGTACAATCCATGGTTCCTTAAACCTCCATACTGTTAAAAAACATAAACATGCCATCATTAAGGTTATACAGAATTTAACGATACCAGGATAAGGATCTGAATGACAAAAACAGGGCTTATGTTGAGCTTACAATACGTTTTGGTGTTTTCCACAGAGACAAAACCCAAATTTCTGAAGAAAGGCTATTTAAAAACATCTGCACACTCTACTTGGCACAGTATTGTTTTTTGTTTGTTTGTTTGTATTCAACTACAGACACTTTTGGCCCTGTGGACTTTTAAGAAATTAAACTCTATTAAAACACCTTGAACTGTGATGAACACATGTCATTTCCACCACGTCTTAAAAGACCATTCATTTTGAAGTGAAAGTGACATTTTAAACAGTTTTGGAAGAAAATAAAAAATACTCCTTTGTGTTGCTAAGGCTAATTTTATAGCTAGAGTTTTATGTATCCTAAATACACACGATTAATTAATATTTTCACACTTTTTGCATTATTAGATAAAATTACAGCTTGATTGGAAATTACATTCAATACAAATTCTTTTCACAAGTGATATGTACCTTGATTTTCCTTGGTTTTCTTCACATATAACATATCTCATTTATCATCCCAAGCATGCTCTTTATTGCCCCTTGATTAGGGGCAAAATTGCCAGTTGTGGTAAAAATGACACCATAACAGGGACAGCTGTGCAATAATTTGTGTAAAAAATTATAAATCATTGTCAAATTTCCATATTTTAAGATTGTGTCATGTGTATTCTGTTGATTCATGTCTTTTATTTTGAAATGTTTTGTTCCTGTTCCCTAGTCATGTGATGTCTTGTTTTCCCTCCATGTTCATGTGTCATGTTTTCATTGGTTTATTGTTTAATTAGCTTGTTATGAGTTCTGTTTGTTCATTGGTTTATGTTCTCCCATGTCTTGTATTTAAGCCCTCATGTTTTCATTGTCTAGTGGTCAAGTATTGAATGTGATGAATGTGTTTGGTATGCTGTAGTCAAGTCAAGTCAAGTCAAGTCAAGTCAAGTCAAGTCAAGTCAAGTCAAGTCAAGTCAAGTCCATGTTCATGTTCTGTTTTGTATTTAACGTTTCTAGTTAGGGTTTTTTGGTTCACGTTTGTAAATAAACTGCACTTGGGTTCTTCATCTTCACGTCTTCGTCATTGCCATCATTGTCAGCAGCCAGCATACGTTACAGATTGAAAGTCTGGGACAAGGGCAAAACAATAAAATCTATATGCAAAGGCATTTGTAATGTAGCAAAAATAAATGAAGACATGGGAAAAAAGTTTCCAAGATGGTATGCATCCTAAGATGGAAATTCTAACCACTAAAAGAAAAGATTGAAATCTGTTAGATTTAATATAAACAAATCCCTGGGACAAGAAAGTGCTGTAGTTAAATCTCGTTACTACTTGTAGTGTGAATATGAAATCTCCATGCACCAATTGTAGCTCAGATACACTCACAGCAAGCTAAAGGCATGGATCCAGGATAGTCAAGTCAAGCTTTATTTATAGAGCACATTTACCAACAACAGAAGTTAAACCAAAGTGCTGTACAATTAAGAAAACTAGTATTTACATTGGGAAATAAGAGACACAGGGAAATAATAATAACAACAATAATAAGAAATGATAGAAAAAATGCATTATATAAATATACAGTGAGAAACAAAATACATAAAAAATGGAATAAAACAACCATAAAAGTCATATTCAGGTTGGCTTTGAAACTCAGTAAAAAAAAAAAAAAAAAAAAAAAAATCTAAATATTATCAAAGGCTAAAGAATAAAAATAAGCCTTTAGGCTGGTTTTAAAAACTGTTAACAATGGACAAGCCCTGATGTAAAAATGTAGACTATTACAGAGCTCAGGGGCAGCAACCGAAAAGGCCCGGTTGCCCTTGGACTTGCAACGTGAATGGGGGACAAATAGAAGAAGTTGGTTGTCTGACCTGGGGGCAGAGTAAGGCAGGAAAAGATCACAGATATAATCGGGTGCCAGTCTGTGCTGTGCTTTGTATGCATAGAGCAGAATCTTAAAATCAACTCTAAATGTTATAGAAAGCCAATGCTATAAGGCAAGTATAGGAGAAATGTGTTCCCTTTTCTTTGTTCTGGCTGCTGCATTTTGGAAAATCTGCAGACGAGATAGAGTGGACTGAGGCAAGCTGACATACAAGGAGTTACAGTAGACCAGATGAGATTAAATTAGTGCATGGATTACAATGTCAAGATTCTTACAGGAAAGAAAGTGTTTTAATTTTGCAACAGATCTGTGGTAGCAGAGCTGGCAGAAAACAGAGCTGTGTATATGAAGCTTTCTGCACCAAACAAGCTCTGCTTTGCGCAGAGAACTTTGCTCCATGTGGCTTTCGCAAACAGCAGTTAAATTGGGCTGCCTTCCAAACAACGACTGCCTTAGTAATGCAACACAAGAGGGGACCGGGTTTTGGACCATTGCTACTCTTCCTTCCGGGATGGCTTCAAATCCCTCCCCTGTCCACCATTTGGCAAATCGGACCACTCTTCGGTTCTACTTATGCCCGCTTACAGGCAGAAACTGAAACAGGAAGCACCCACCCTCAGAATGATCCAGTGCTGGTCAGACCAATCAGATTCTATGCTACAAGACAGTTCACATGGACTGGGAGATGTTACGGTCCTCCTCTGATGATGACATTGAGGTCTATGCAGATACCGTAATGTGTTTCATCAGGAAGTGCATAGATGATGTAGTGCCGACTAAAACAATACAGATCTACCCTAACCAGAAACCATGGATTAACGGCGATGTTCGTGAGGCACTTAATGCATGGACCTCTGCTTTTAATTCCGGGAACGCGGAGGAGCATAAACAAGCCAGTTATGCCCTACACAAAACTATCAGAGCAGCCAAACGCCAGTACAGGGACAAGATTGGAGGACAGTTCAACATCACCGACTCTAGAAGCATGTGGCAGGGAATTAATATCATCACGGACTTCAAAGGGAATAAAAACTCCGCCGTGAACACTGCTGCCTCCCTCCTGGATAAGCTAAACATGTTTTATGCTCATTTTGAGGGAAATAACACCACCCTCGCGGAGAGAGCTCTTGCGACCGAAGCTACAAAGGTTAGCTCACAACAACCGCTCCACTGATGATGCCATTGCACTTACACTACACACTGCTCTCTCCCTCCTGGAATTAAGGAACACATATGTGAGAATGCTGATTGTAGACTACAGCTCAGCATTCAACACCATTGTGCCCTCCAAGCTTGATGTGAAACTCCGGGTTCTGGGATTAAACAGCTCGCTGTGCAGCTGGATCCTGGACTTCCTGTCAGGTAGATGCCAGGTGGTCAGAATGTGCAGTAACATCTCCTCATCACAAACCCTCAACACTGGAGCCCTGCAGGGCTGTGTTCTCAGCCCACTCCTGTATTCCCTGTACACACATGACTGTGTGGCAACACACAGCTCCAATGCCATCATTAAGTTTGCTGATGATACGACGGTGGTAGGTCTGATCACTGACAATGATGAAACAGCCTACAGAGAGGAGGTGCACACTCTAACACGCTGGTGTCAGGAGCACAACCTCTCCTTCAGTGTCAGTAAGACCAGGGAGCTTGTGGTGGACTAAAGGAGAAAAGACAGAGAACACAGCCCCATCACATCATTGGGTGTAGAGAGTCAGCAGCTTCAAGATCCTCATTGTCCACATCACTGGTCCATCCACACTGAGGCCATTGTGAAGAAGGCTCACCAGTGCCTCTTCTTCCTGAGATGGCTGAGGAAGTTTGGAATGAACCACCGCATCCTCACATGGTTCTACACCAGCACTGTAGAGAGCATCCTGACTGGCTGCATCACCGCCTGGTATGGCAACAGCACCGCCCTCAACCACAAAGCCTTGCAAACGGTGGTGCGAACTGCCAGACACATCATCAGAGGTGAGCTTCCCTCCCTCCAGGACATTTATACCAGGTGGTGTGTGAAAAAAGCTCGGAGGATCATCAGAGACTCCAGCCACCCGAGCCATGTGCTGCTCTCACTGCTACCATCAGGCAGGCGGTATCACAGCATCAGCACCCACACCAGCTGATTTCATAACAGCTTCTTCCCCAAAGCAATCAGACTTTAGAACTCTTGATCGTTCACGATACATATATCAGCACCGCACTTTATTAGCCTCAGACTGGACCCACATTTTATACTTCACTTAATAACACACTGGCAACTGACAGCTGAATGTCAACACAACACTTCATATTTATTTCCACTGATTACATGGGAGGGGGGGTATTTTTATTGTATACAGTCTTCACGCATGCCATCTGCCCGTTGCGGTGGCAACATCAGCTCCACCGCAGCCTGATCCAGTGGCTCGGCCCTGACGTAGAGCTCCCCGCAGGAGGTTGACACCCCCATCCCACGGCCCGTGACCATGAACCCTAGGAAGGCTTCTAAGCACCCCTGAGACAGGCGATCCAGAGGTGAGGAGACTCGCACCACATTTGGAGGTGGTAGACAGACCACTCCATCCCCTGGTGGAGGGCCAGAGGGAGAATACTTGATTCCCTTTTTATTGAGTTCGCCGTACCCACATTTTCAAAAAAAGAGCGCTTTCCTCATTCTCTGGGTCATACACTTGATGCCTTCGGCCGTCGTTCTTATGACAGCCGTGCGTCGAGCATTCGCGGCCAGCGCGTTGCAGGTGTGGGCTTCCCGCCTCCACACATCCAGCTGCAACACACACACATGCACACACAGGTGGTTGTGGCAGGCTACGAGGACGCTCAGCCTCCTCCCCCATCGCTGACCATTCCTACGTTGGGTACGCAGAGCAAGGTAAGTGCCTTAACATCTCTCCCTGTACAGCGAGATCGGGACATGAGGCCCCCCGACGTAGCACTTCCCGCCCGCTGCGCCCATTCCACGGGTACATCAGCAGCAGTTGTCCCCTTGGTGCCCCTTGCCCGGAGTTTGGAGATGTGGTTAATGCTCTCCAACCCGTCACGATGGCTGGCCAGGATGATCCGACTCGGCTATGCGATTAAGTTCGCCAGGCGCCCGCCCAGGTTCAGCGGCATCCGTTTCACCTCGGTAGGTGGTGAGGGCACCGCTGCCCTACATGCAGACACAATAGAGCCTGTCCCTCCGGCCGAGATGAAGAGCGGCTTTTACAGTCCCTACTTCATCATGCCTAAGAAAGGCGGTGGGTTGCGCCCGATCTTGGACCTGTGGGCACTGAATCAGGCCCTGTACAGGCTTCCGTTCAAGATGCTCACGCAGAAGCACATTCTATCGTGCGTCCGGCACTGAGATTGGTTCGTGGTGGTAGACCTGAAAGACGCATACTTTCATGTCTTGATCCTGCCTCGTCACAGACCATTCCTTCGGTTTGCCTTCGAGGGTCGGGCATACCAGTACAAGGTCCTCCCCTTCGGTCTGTCCCTGTCGCCTCACGTCTTCACGAAGGTCACAGAGGCAGCCCTTGCCCCGCTAAGGGAAGTGGGCATCCGCATTCTCAACTATCTTGACGACGGGCTGATTCTAGCTCACTCTCGAGATCTGTTGTGTGCACACAGGGACCTGGTGCTCAGCCACATCAGCTGATTGGAGCTTCAGGACAACTTTGAAAAGAGCAAGCTCGCTCCGGCGCAGAGCATCTCTTTTCTCGGGATGGAGTTGGACTCAGTCGCTATGAAAGCTAGTCTCACGAACGAGCGTGCTCAGTCAGTGCTGAATTGCCTGATGGCATTCAGGGGGAGAACAGCGGTCCCACTGAAACAATTTCAGAGGCTCCTGGGGCATATGGCATCCTCGGAGGCGGTCACACCCCTCGGGTTGATGCACATGAGACCACTTCAACACTGGCTTCAGAATCGAGTCCCGAGATCGGCATGGCACCGTGGCAAGCATCGCGTGACTATCACGCCGATCTGCCACCGCTTGTTCAGCCCTTGGATGGACCTGGCATTTCTACGGGCAGGGGTTCCCCTAGAGCAGGTCTCCAGGTGAGTCGTCGTCACGACAGATGTCTCCAAGTTGGGCTGGGGCACCGTTTGCAATGGGCACGCAGCCGCAGGTGCCTGGACAGGCCCTCATCTGCATTGGCATATCAACTGCCTTGAGTCGCTCGCGGTATTGCTAGCCCTGCGGAGGCTTTGGCCGTTGATCCAGGGCAAGCATGTGTTGGTCCGGACAGACAACACGGCAACGGTAGCATACATAAACCGCCAAGGCGATTGCACTCGCTCCGCATGTCGCAACTTGCCTGCCATCTCCTCCTCTGGAGCCAGCAGCGGCTCAAACCCCTGCGGGCCACTCATATCCCTGGCAAACTCAATCGCACAGCAGACGCGCTGTTGCGACAGGTGATGCTCAGGGGACAGTGGAGGCTCCACCCCCAGATGGTCCGGCTGATTTGGAGTCGATTCGGCGAGGCACAGGTAGACCTGTTTGCCTCCCGGGAATCCTCCCACTGCCCGCTGTGGTATTCCCTGACCAAGGCCCCCCTCGGCACGGATGCACTGGCGCACAGCTGGCCTCGGGGTCTGTGCAAGAATGCGTTTCCCCCAGTGAGCCTACTTGCACAGATATTGTGCAAGATCAGGGAGGATGAGGAACAGGTCCTGTTGGTTCTCGGAACTCATGCTCCTCGTGACAGCCCCTCCCTGGCAAATTCCTCTGAGGAAGGACCTTCTTTCTCAGGGACGAGGCACGATCTGGCACCCACGACCAGACTTCTGGAACCTCCATGTCTGGCCCCTGGACGGGTTGTGGAAGATCTGAGCAGCCTACCACCCATGGTGGTAGGCACTATTACTCAGGCCAGAGCCCCTTTTACCAGGTGACTGCACGCATTGAAGTGTCACCTATTCGCAAATTGGTGTTCTTCCCGAGGCGAAGACCCACAGAGTTGTGCAGTCGGGTCAGTGCTTTCCTTCCTGCAGGAGAGGTTGGAGCGGCTGTCCCCCTCCACCTTGAAGGTGTATGTAGCCGCTATAGCAGCACAACACGATGCAGTGGACGGTAAGTATTTAGGGAAGCACGACCTGATTATCAGGTTCCTTAGAGGTGCCAGGAGGTTGAATCCTCCTAGGCCGCACCTCATTCCCTCATGGGACCTCTCTGTGGTCCTGCTGGGCCTACAGGGAGCCCCTTTAGAGCCCTTAGAGTCAGTTGAGCAGAAAGCCCTCTCCTTGAAGACAGCCCTCCTGACTGCGCTCACCTCCATCAAGAAGGTTGGGGACCTGCAAGCATTCTCTGTCAGCGTTACATGCCTAGAGTTCAGTCTGGCGTACTCTCACAATGCAATGAAACAATGCAACAATCCCCTCTTGGTACAGAACAATCTAGAATAATATGAAACACAGCAACAGTTCCCTCCATGCAGCCTGAACTTTTTCAGATTGTTGAATCTTTGTGACAACTGTGCTGAAAACAATCAAGATGCAGCACAAAGAATGAAACAGAGCGCAGGTGTCTCAACATGCATTTTTTAAATTTGAAAAAAAAAAACTGCGGAGGGAGTCTTCAGGTCCCTGGCCAGCATCCACCAGGCCCAACGGTTGGCCCTCCTTGACCTACGCATGTAGCAGCAGCAGCATTTCAAGGTGCTCCTTCATGTCCAGGTGGATGACTGGCGGGTGCTGCGGAGCCTAGTACTTAAGGAGGGGGGTGGCTGCCACCCTTTCCCCGGCAGCAGCGAACCCTCACGTGTTGCTCACAAAGATGGGGCTGCAAGATGATCCGAAGGCCTACCTTGAGCTCCTTGAGCACACCAAAGCCCTGAGATGGCCACAGGAGCAATAGGCCACTGCTGACCGAGGAAGCCCAGATTGTGGCACGACAACTTCTGGTTGCTGACCTCCTGGACTACGCATTGTTAAAAAAGTCCATCCTGCAACGGGTCAGCCACAGCCCAGAAGAACACTGTTGGGTACTTCATTCAGGAGCGGGTTTGGTTATTAGCAATAATTAATAATTATCAAAGATAATTATTAATTATTAAAATCAAGAGAACATTGATTTGAATCAACATTAGCTTTTAATCCTTCAAATCAACAATCATCAAAGATAATTATCAATTATCAAATCCAATAGAATATTAATTATTATCAAAGATAATTATTAATTATTAAAATCAATAGAACATTGATTAGAATTAACATTATCATTATTAATCCTTCAAATCAACAATCATCAGTGTGCCAGTCTCACCCGCGATGGCGGTAAGGCACAACGTGGTTGGATGACAACACAGCAAATCTCATTCGTAATAACAGTAATTTACATTAATACCTTGAGTATTATTAGCAGCAATGAGCAGACTCGCCGGACCATAAACTGTACATGCAATAGCCTTGATACACAAGAATGACACACTATAATAATCTATCTCTGCCCAGATGAAAACCTCTTACTTGAGTCGCAAGAGGACATGGGTAGAATGAGGGTTCCATGGGTAGAATGAGCGTTTGACTCCGACTCGGTTCCTCGAAGCTCGGGTGATGACAGGAGGCCGTTTCCTCACTCTGTCGGCGGGCGGTACGGTGGCTGATTCTCGGTGGGTTGGCAGAGAAATCAGCGAAGTCTAATCAGTTGAAGAAGGAATAGAAATCTTTTTTCTTCACTTCTGCAGGCAAACGTGTAAGACATGGATGGCTCAGCGGTCTCCTTCGGATCCATTAACGTGATTGGTGGAACACGGAGAAATCTTGGCTCGTCCAGCGAGATGGAGATCGTGTGGCCAAAGTTCAGGTATGTATGTCACTTCCTTGAGCAACGAGGCTACACCTGGCTGCAACTAGACGAGGCGCATACTGTCACTGAAAGCAAAGCTTAGAAGGTTTTTATACTCTCTATGACGTCATGGTTGGGAGACGCGTTCTGTCTTGCATTTCATCCAATAGGAGTTGAGAGTTTGATCCTTCAGAATTTCACACATAGGTGTAAAGTGAGCCAGGCTTGATGGGATCTGTAGTCTGGACTCCCTTTGTTTGATTTTGGCACTGTTTGTGTTATCAAGCTTCTAGTGATCCTACAGGCCGCAGTCAGGCTATATGACTGTATGTAGGCCTGCCTTTGTCTCCTATCTGAGTACATGAGGCCCAACAACACCGTCAGCGCTTCCGCTCCTTGACGCTGAGTGAGGTCGGCCACCCGTTTGCCTTTGCTCAGCAGCTCTGTGACACCTGCCAGCGGTGGGTGCTGGCTAGGGAGAACAGCAACACCGATGACGTGATCAACTTGGTGGTGTTGGAGCAGTTCGTCTCCTGGCTACCGAAGGGGACGGCCGAGTGGGTCCAGTGCAACTGGCCAGCGTCGCTGGACAAAGTGGTCCAGCTGGTGGAAGATCATTTGGCGGCTTATCCGGGGACCGGCGTGCCCCACGCCCTCCATCCTGTTCCATTTCCCTGGAAACGGGGGAACATTCCCCCAAGACTGGCTCCCCGGTCATGGGGATTCCCTGCTCCAACAAACCCCATCTCTCCCCTCTCTTCATCCCAGGTGAGGGAACCTGCTGCCACAGATGTGGGTAGGAGGCTTGGGCTGGTCTGCTGGAGTTGTGGGGAGCCATGTCATGGCCGAGATCAGTGCCCGGCAATGGAGGTTGGGGCCTTGATCTGGGTCCCCGACACTCCACGGACTGCCCCCGATCGAGCAGGGATATACCAGATACCGGTGAGTGTTAATGGGGGTATATACCAAGCCTTGGTGGATTCAGGTTGTAATTAAACCTCCATTCATCAATGCTTGGTTCAAAACGGGGCATTGGATACAATTAATCGTGTGAGGGTTAGGTGTGTGCACAGGGATATTCATGATTATCCTGTAGTGACTGTCAAGATAATGTTCCGGGGACAAAAGCATTATGTCGAGGCAATGGTTAGTCCTCGCCTCATCAATCCACTAATTTTGAGAACTAATTGGCCGGCTTTTTGATTATTATTGAAGGGGTTATGTGTGGATGGGTCCTGTAATAAAGTGAGTCGATGTGGGATGTGCGAAGCGCTGGCTGGGGAGGCGTGGCCTGGGCCATCTGCGTCTGCGTCCCATAGTGAATGGGAGGGGGAGGCGTCACAAAACCCTGAAGCACGTGTTTGACCGAAAGATAGTGATTGATGGTCAACATCTTCAGTCATGCATCGCACTCACATGTCCATATTTTGTAACTGTAAAAGATCAGTTGTATAGAGTGACACAGGACTCTCAGACAAATGAAAATACAACCCAGTTGTTGACACCAAAGAGCCGTCGGGAAATGTTATTCCAGGTGGCTCATCATAATCTGATGGCAGGTCACTTGGGAAAGGGGAAAACACTAAGTCATCTCATGGCCCATTTCTATTGGCCGGGCATTCACGGGGATATTCGCCGGTGGTGTGCAGCATGCTGTGAATGTCAGCTGGTGAATCCACCAGCTGCTCCAAAAGCACCATTGCACCCTCTCCTGCTGATCAAGGTCCCCTTCGAACGAATTGGTATGGACTTCGTCGGGCAATTAGAATGGGCAGCATGCAGGCATGTTTTGCGTTAGTCCTGGTGGATTACGCAACACAACATCCGAAAGCAGTGCCTGTGCACAATATCTCAGCATGTAGTGTTGCCGAGACACTTAATAATCATCTCCCATGTGGGGATTCTGAAATAAATCCTTACTGATCACGGCACTGCTTTTATGTCATGTACATTATGCGAGCTGTACGAATGATTGGGGATTAAATCGATTAAGACAAGCGTGTACTATCCACAAACGGACAGCTTGGTCGAACGATTTATCAGACCTTAAAAAATTTGTACGTTTGATTCGTAAGTTTGTGCACAATGACGCTCTGAACTGGGATAAGTGGCTCGAACCCCTGTTATTTGCAGTGCAAGAGGTCCCGCAAGCCTCCACAGGGTTCTCCCCATTTGAGATGTTATATGGGCGTAAGCCCTGTGGCATACTAAACGTCATGAAGGAAAATTGGGAGCAGGGACCTTCACAGAGCAAAAATGAAATTCAATACGTTCTTGACCTGAGAGCAAAACTACACACACTGGGGCGACTATCACAGGAGAATTTGCTATAGGTGCAAGAACGGCAGTCCCAGCTGTATAACAAGGGACCTCGGTTATGGGAGTTTGCACAGGGAGATAAAGTACTTGTATTACTGCCCACATCGAGCTTAAAATTACTCGCAAAATGGCAAGGGCCCTTTGAGGTCACACGGCAAATTAGGGAAGTTGACTATGAGGTGGTGCGGTCCGATTCTGTGTGGATTATTAGGCAACGCGGTGTCAAAATTTAATGCATATCCAATGCCTCGTATTGATGAACTGCTCGATCGGTTGGGCACGGCTCACTTTTATTTGACAAAGGGGTATTGGCAGATCCCCTTAATGCCAATGTCCTGTGAAAAAACGGCCTTCTCCACACCGTTTGGTTTACACATGCTGCGTATGCCGCTGCCTACTTATTTACCGTTATGATTGGCAGTAGCACATGCAGCATCTGGGGGCCATCCTCCTAAGGTCACTGTGATGGATGGGGCTCACGGCAAACCCAAAGAAGTGCGCAATTGGGCAGGTGGAGGTATGGCATCTGGGGTTCCACTTGGGCCACGGTCAGGTGAGGCCCCTAATTGATAAAACTGCAGTGATTGCAACCTGCCCGAGACCCAAAACCAAAAAGTAGGTGAGACAGTTCCTGGGGCTGAGGGGAGGAGCGCCTGGTGTTGTACATTAGTTGGAAGCTTGCTATGAGAGAGACAGCACCATAGAAAAGGAGTGCTTGGCCATCAAGTGGGCGGTCCTCACCATCTGCTACTATTTGTTGGGATGGGCATTCACCCTCTGTTTGGACAATGCCCTGCTCCAATGGCTCCACCGCATGAAGGGTGCCAACGTTCACCCGTTGGTAGCACCCGAGGCGCAGATGGCTGTTGCAGTCCTCCTCTCCAGAAAGTGTGTGTGTGTGGGGGGGGGTTGGCAGTCCGGACAGTTCCCCGGCCTGAGTCAGCGGTGGGGTTATATGGAGAGGAGGTCATGGTCAAGGGTTCGTCTGGAAAGAGAGTATGTGGTAAGGGTTCTCACCTTAGATTAATTGCTGGTAATTGCTTGTATCTGTGTTCACAGTGAGAGACGGGGGAGATAAAAAGGGCCAGTCCTCAGAGTGTGGGAGAGAAAGAGCTTCACACACCCCAAGAGAGTACTGTTCGAATAAACATTGTGTTTGAGTGTTTGCCGCTGGAAAGCATGCTTGAGTGTTTACCACTGGAAAGCGAAGTTTGAGTTTTTGTGAAATAAATAACCCCTTTGAGTTGGATTCGCCGTCTCCCGCTTCCTCATTCCATTGAACTGTTATATATACATATATATATATATATACATACAGTGGTGTGAAAAAGTGTTTGCCCCCTTCCTGATTTCTTATTTTTTTGCATGTTTGTCACACTTAAATGTTTCAGATCATCAAACAAGTTTAAATATTAGTCAAAGATAACACAAGTAAACACAAAATGCAGTTTTTAAATGAAGGTTGTTAATATTAAGGGAAAACAAAATCCAAACCTACATGGCCCTGTGTGAAAAAGTGATTGCCCCCTACACCTAATAACTGGTTGGGCCACCCTTAGCAGCAACAACTGCAATCAAGCGTTTGCGATAACTTGCAATGAGTCTTTTACAGCGCTGTGGAGGATTTTTGGCCCACTCATCTTTGCAGAATTGTTGTAATTCAGCCACATTGGAGGGTTTTCGAGCATGAACTGCCTTTTTAAGGTCATGCCACAGCATCTCAATAGGATTCAGGTCAGGACTTTGACTAGGCCACTCCAAAGTCTTCATTTTGTTTTTCTTCAGCCATTCAGAGGTGGACTTGCTGGTGTGTTTTGGATCATTGTCCTACTGCAGAAACCAAGTTCGCTTCAGCTTGAGGTCACGAACAGATGGCCGGACATTCTCCTTCAGGATTTCTTGGTAGACAGCAGAATTCATGGTTCCATTTATCACAGCAAGTCTTCCAGGTCCTGAAGCAGTAAAACAGCCCCAGACCATCACACTACCACCACCATATTTTACTGTTGGTATGATGTTCTTTTTCTGAAATTCGGTGTTACTTTTACACCAGATGTAATGGGACACACACCTTCCAAAAAGTTCAACTTTTGTCTCGTCAGTCCACAGAGTATTTTCCCAAAAGTCTTGGGGATCATCAAGATGTTTTCTGGCAAAAATGAGATGAGCCTTAATGTTCTTTTTGCTCAGCAGTTGTTTTCGTCTTGGAACTCTGCCATGCAGGCCATTTTTGCCCAGTCTCTTTCTTATGGTGGAGTCATGAACACTGACCTTAACTGAGGCAAGTGAGGCCTGCAGTTCTTTGGATGTTGTTGTGGGGTCTTTTGTGACCTCTTGGATGAGTCGTCGCTGCGCTCTTGGGGTAATTTTGGTCAGCCGGCCACTCCTGGGAAGGTTCACCACTGCTCCATGTTTTTGCCATTTGTGGATAATGGCTCTCACTGTGGTTCTCTGGAGTCCCAAAGCTTTAGAAATGGCTTTATTACCTTTTCCAGACTGATAGATCTCAATTACTTTGGATCTCGGCATGATATCTAGCTTTTGAAGATCTTTTGGTCTACTTCACTTTGTCAGGCAGGTCCTATTTAAGTGATTTCTTGATTGAGAACAGGTGTGGCAGTAATCAGGCCTGGGTGTGGCTAAAGAAATTGAACTCAGGTGTGATAAACTACAGTTAAGTTATGTTTTAACAGGTGGGGCAAACACTTTTTCACACAGGGCCATGTAGGTTTGGATTTTGTTTTCCCTTAATAATAACAACCTTCATTTAAAAACTGCATTTTGTGTTTACTTGTGTTATCTCTGACTAATATTTAAACTTGTTTGATGATCTGAAACTTTTAAGTGTGACAAACATGCAAAAAAATAGGAAATCAGGACACTTTTTCACACCACTGTATGTATATATATATATATATATATATATATATATATATATATATATATATATATATATATATATACTCACGTTGGCAGCAATATAACTTTGTAAAAAAAAAAAAAAAGAAATCTTAAACATTCACAATAGTCTCTTCAAAACTGTGCAGGGATGAGGACATTGGGGGTGCCCAGAGCAGCCAAAGTGTTGGGGTCAGAGGGATCTTTTCTACAAAAAGATTAAAATGTTCATCAGTTGACGACAATTGGGTATGAATATTAAAAGATAAGTTCAACAGTTTGTTTTTAGGCTGAATGACAGCAGTCCAGTTTTTGTGATTGAATATATCTTTTACATTTAGAATGCATACCTATGTATGGAACATAGGAGGCCTTTTGATAGATCAAAAAATACTGTATGGGGGGTCAGGGGTGTCCCCTGAAAGAAAATGTATCAAATTTAAGTCTGAGTGGACCATTTTCATCAACAGTTGATCATAAGTTATTGCTTGTCATACATTTCCAATATGGCTTAATGACTGAACTGCTCTGCAGCAGCTGAAAACACTCACAAGCCCCCAAGTACTTGGAGAAAATACAGTGCCATGTTTTCACTCTTAAGGATGCAGCGCATGCACTTACACTGATCAGCTACAACATTAAAACCACTTGCCTAATATTGTGTAGGTCCCCCTCATGCCGCCAAAACAGCGCCAACCCGCATCTCAGAATAGCATTCTGAGATGATATTCTTCGCACCAGAGTTGGTGCCAGATGGACTGGTTTGAGTATTTCTGTAACTGCTGATCTCCTGGGATTTTCACACACACAGTCTCTAGAATTTACTCCGAATGGTGCCAAAAACAAAAAACATCTAGAGAGCGGAAATTCAGCAGATGGAAATGCCTTGTTGATGAGACAGGTCAACAGAGAATGGCCAGACTGGTTCAAACTAGCGATGGGTCGTTCATGAACGATTCGTACATTTTGAACGAATCTTTTATGTGACTCAGATGAACGAGTAGTCTCAGAGAGTGATTCATTCATTTTGTGTTGTGCATGTGCATTGCGCAACCTCCGTTCGTTTGTTATGTGAAAACCGTATACGCTATGTATTGCTCACACAGGAAACAGAAATTATTAGTTCACCTCTCGAGTCTTCTGGTCCGAGTCATTCGTCCTTTTGTCACGTGACAGCCGTATACGCTATACTTTGCTCACACAGGAAACAGAAATTAATAGTTCACCTCTCGAGTCTTCTGGTCCGAGTCGTTCGTTCTTTTGTCACATGACAGCCGTATACGCTATGCAGTGACAAAAGAATGAACGACTCCGACAAGAAGATTCCACATGTGAACTAATCTTTCTGTTTCTCATAATTTGTCCTTGGCTGCATTATCAGTTTTTCCTTATTGGGACTATAATCAAAGTTTGTGTTAGTAGACGTGTTGGGGGGGATTTGGCTATTGAAAATGTAACATTTTAATTCAATTCTGCGCAAATTATCTAAATTAACTAAATTACTTGAATAAAGATTTGTTCATTTTGCTGAACGAGACTCAAAGATTCCCATCACTAGTTCGAACTGACAAAGTCTACGTTAACTCAGATAACCACTCTGTACAATTGTGGTGAGAAGAATATAATCTCAGAATGCTATTCTGAGATGCAGGTTGGCACAGTTTTGGCGGCACGAGGGGGACCTACACAATATTAGGCAGGTGGTATTAATGTTATGGCTGATTGGTGTATGTAATAAATTAGATTATTTTGAAGTTTGATAATCACATTAGGTGATATCATGATTCCTGTCTTTCCGCCCCCAAATTTAAGACCTCTTTAAATAAAAATTAAGACTTTTGTTTTATCATTTAAGATATTTAAGACTTTTTATGCCCTTCAGTTTTGGAAAACTGTATTTAAGACATTTTAAGACTTTAAGGATCCACGGGATCCCTGCTAAATGACGGCTCGTTGCAGTACCATATTTGACCACAGATTTCCATTGGGAATATGAGGGGCGCTGTGGAGTTTGGGAGGGCAGCAGACCACATGCACGTGTATCCATATCAAACACATTATTATGGAAGTATCGTCTACATTACGACTTTAAATAGAATAAAACCTTGTACTATGCCTGCTTTAAAATACATATTTAAGCATTTTGAACATATTTACAGGTTAACAAATTACATTATTAGTAGTTCATAGTATGGATCTATGTTTTCAAGTGGATGAACATTTAGGTGGGGCACTGCCCTACCTGCCCATATGGATGAGCTGAGCCTGTGTACGTGTACGCAAAGATACACATTTGTAACAGAGATTTGTTGTAATAAATGGTACTTTAAAAAAACATAAAAATTTGATTTGTATTTGATAAAAGGTATTTTTTTAATTATTTGTATTATTATTTTATAAAGTTAGGACCAATTACTTCCTCAAAAATCTGAAAAAAAAACAAACAAACGAACAAACACTTAATGGTTAAGGGACCAAAATTGGTAGTTTAACCAAAAAAAAAAATATATATATAAATAATTCTCTGATCATTTACTTGAGATATTTTGAAAGATGTATGAGGTGGTTTTTTCCATACGATGTAAGTCATTTGATGCAAGTCATTTTGTCAAGTTTCAAAATGGATATAAATGCAGCATGAACGTAATCCATTCGACTCACGTCTTCTGAGGATATATGATTTGTTTTGGTGAGAAGTCATTATTCACTATAAATCTTGTATAAAATACTATAATATAAAACTATAAAAAAAAATAAAAAAAATAAAAAAAAATCTAAATGCATATCTGCTATAAATATCTCCTAAAAGTGAATTTTGTGCTCCTAACCCTAACGCTTAACCAACTTCAGATTTCATGGGGTCTTTAAAGGACAATTTAAAAGATCTTGCATCAGTATGAGAGGGAAAGTGTCCATCAGCAGCTCTGCATTACAATGAGTTCTTTTCATCTGTCTCCCAGTCGCTCTCTCACATTAAGCAGAAGGTGTGCATTTGCTTGTTAATGCTGATAAGACACACTGCTGTCTCTTCAGTGTCTAAAAGGTTCTGTTTTCATTCAATCCCTCCATCAAAGATGAAGCAGAGAGATCAGAGTAACAGGAGTAATTTA
The DNA here is from genome assembly GCF_019703515.2 of Myxocyprinus asiaticus. Lineage (NCBI taxonomy): Eukaryota > Metazoa > Chordata > Actinopteri > Cypriniformes > Catostomidae > Myxocyprinus > Myxocyprinus asiaticus. Next base: position 6,917,534 of record NC_059356.1, on the reverse strand, counting down.
CAACAGGACAGATTTAAGGTTCAAGAGTGGATTACAATTATTGATTGCCTCTCTCTGAAATTCCATTGCTGCTTTTCCTCTGGCTTAATAGTTTCAAGCAAACAAATACTGGCATTTGTCACACGAGTTCAAATAGAGCATATGCTGTTGAAAGCTATTTCAATCCTGCCCCTGAGACATTGAAGACTATTTATTTATTGTCATGCTGATAAACTCTTGAAATGCCTCTCTTGCTCATAAATGCTATCTATGCAATAAAACCCCAGAGATAGATCTTATCTTGGAACATCTACAGCAATGAAAACAATATGAGGGGACATTCTCACAAAACACAAGACATTCTCACTGTAATATGTGTCCCTTCCCCACGACTTACTACTGATATAATTAAAAGAACATATTTTCACCTTCATGTTGTTTCAAACCCATGAGTTTCTTTCTTCTGCGGAACACAAAAGGATTATATTTTACACAACAGCAGTTGATAGCAACTTACCTTAAAGCACCAAAAGTGATATTTAAGTTGTCAGTGGTGACGTCAAAAACATCAAACCTCATTGGTTCTTGTGTCATGACATGTAGACATGAAACCCTCAAGCATTAATAGGGCTTGAAGTTATTGATGTGTCACCATATTTGAGTCATATGCATTCAGAATGACATGAGGGTAGGTCAATTAATGACAATTTTGGGTGAACTGTTTCTTTAACAGGATATTGAATAGATTTGACTGTTTAGTGTTTAATGCAAAAGAATAAAGCACAATTTTTGTTTTTAAATGTTTGATTTTCATCAGAATATCAGCCAGTTTGCATCCCTGATCAATCAACATTTTAATGGGTTATATAGGGTTGGCTGCTGTTGCGGAAATAACAAAAATACTCCTTATAATTTTCGTCATTGCTTTCATTAACGAGTTTAACACAGAATACAATGGTTTGACAGCACTTAACGGGGGTGCTGCAATGCTGACAGAAGATGCTGCAGCACCCACAGCTCCCCTACTTTCCATGGCTATGAAAGTGATCGTATGTCTTCAAAATACTTGTAACAGTGCATGAATCATAATGATTACTTTTACTGTAGTCTAGGGTTGTGCTGCGTACCGGTACTAATGAAATATTGTTAATTTTTCTTAAATGTTACGATATAATGTTGTTAATTTTGGGTCCATATTAAAGTATGCTGCCATTAGCAAAATGTAATGTAATGTGAGGGTTTTGAGCATTTGAAAATAATGATTAAAAAGCCTCTATATAGCAATGTGTGATCATTAAACAGCTAATGAAATAATATACAGTCACATGTGCTGTGCACCACAATATGAATGAGAGGCACCTCTCTGCCCTGTCATCACCTTCACACACACACACACACACACACACAGGCACGCACACGAACACACACACAAATGCAACACACACATTACTAATACTTGATTTTCATGCAGTGTATCCAATATTATCCATCTGCAGAGCCACAGATCAGTGTGTTGAGTGTATAAATGGCTGTGGACTCTCAATTGAACTCTTTCTCCTTTGCAGCTCGGAGATTTCAGCTCACGAGTCGCGGGAAGCTTGATATAACGAACCCTTCACAAACAGGAAGAACTTTAAAGATCTTTAAAAATAAAAGTCTCGCTGAAATAAGAGCTTTATTTAACTGGATGTGTGAAATTGAAGACATTAGGACAGAAAAATATGGTGGTACTGTATAACAGTGTAATATTCAAAGCAGTCGCAATAATACTCATAGTAATAATAATATAATATTAAATGGTAATATTATTAGTATTATTATCTGTAAGCAGTATCACATAAGCAAGTGTACTGAATATCAGCATGTTGTGATTAAGCCATGGCAGCCTTTTGCCTCAGATAATCAGATTGTTTTCATTAATACTGTAAAGCTCTGTTGTGCATCTTTTATCTTTTTTTTTTATTTTTTTTTACCAACAATTATACATATACTGTGTATATATATATATATATATATATATATATATATATATATATATATATATATATATATATACACACACACACTGGCAGCCAAAAGTTTGGAATAATGTACATATTTTGCTGTTTCGGAAGGAAATTGGTACTTTAATTCACCAAAGTGGCATTCAACTGATCACAAAGTATAGTCAGGACATTACTCATGTAAAAAACAGCACCATCACTATTTGAAAAAAGTCCTTTTTGATCAAAACTAGACAGGCCCCATGTCAAGCAGCCATCACTCCAACACCTTATCCTTGAGTAATCATGCTAAATTGCTAATTTCATACTAGAAAATCACTTGCCATTATATCAAACACTCTTTGTGTTTGTTTTTGAGTTGCCACAATATGCTGGCATGTCTTAAGGTCAATATTAGGTCAAAAATGGCAAAAAAGAAACAGATTTCTCTAGAAACTCGTCAGTCAATCATTGTTTTGAGGAATGAAGGCTATACAATGCTTGAAATTGCCAAAAAACTGAAGATTTCATACAAAGGTGTGCACTACAGTCTTCAAAGACAAAGGACAACTGGCTCTAACAAGGACAGAAAGAGATGTGGAAGACCCAGCTAAACAAGAGGATATGTACATCAGTCTCTAGTTTGAGAAATAGACGCCTCACGTGTCCTCAGCTGACAGCTTCATTGAATTCTACCTGCTCAACACCAGTTTCATGTACAACAGTAAAGAGAAGACTCAGGGGTGCAGGCCTTATGGGAAGAATTGCAAAGAAAAAGATACTTTAAAAACAGAAAATCAAAAAGAAAAGGTTAGAGTGGGCAAAGAAACACAAACATTTGACACCAGAAAATCGAAAAAGAGTGTTATGGATCTTAACCCCATTGAGCTTTTGTGGGATCGGCTAGACTGTAAGGTGCGTGAGAAGTGCCCGACAAGACAGCCACATCTACGGCAAGTGCTACAGGAAGTGTGGGGTGAAATGTCACCTGAGTATCTGGACCAACTGACAGCTAGAATGCCAAGAATCTGCAAAGCTGTCATTACTCAATTTCTAGCTAAAATAATCATTGTAGTTTCTAAATAGATGCTTGGTTATGTCTAAAGCTCACTATACATAGTTTTAGTACATTAGACTTACAACTGATTTCAATAAAGGTGACGCGAGAGGGGACGCAATGCTCTAATGAGCATAAATATATACAGGTGCATCTCAATAAATTAGAATGTCATGGAAAAGTTCATTTATTTCAGTAATTCAACTCAAATTGTGAAACTCGTGTATTAAATAAATTCAATGCACACAGACTGAAGTAGTTTAAGTCTTTGGTTCTTTTAATTGTGATGATTTTGGCTCACCTTTAACAAAAACCCACCAATTCACTATCTCAAAAAATTAGAATACATCATAAGACCAATAAAAAAACATTTTTAGTGAATTGTTGGCCTTCTGGAAAGTATGTTCATTTACTGTATATGTACTCAATACTTGCTAGGGGCTCTTTTTGCTTTAATTACTGCCTCAGTTCGGCGTGGCATGGAGGTGATCAGTTTGTGGCACTGCTGAGGTGGTATGGAAGCCCAGGTTTCTTTGACAGTGGCCTTCAGCTCATCTGCATTTTTTGGTCTCTTGTTTCTCATTTTCCTCTTGACAATACCCCATAGATTCTCTATGGGCTTCAGGTCTGGTGAGTTTGCTGGCCAGTCAAGCACACCAACACCATGGTCATTTAACCAACTTTTGGTGCTTTTGGCAGTGTGGGCAGGTGCCAAATCCTGCTGGAAAATGAAATCAGCATCTTTAAAAAGCTGGTCAGCAGAAGGAAGCATGAAGTGCTCCAAAATTACTTGGTAAATGGGTGCAGTGACTTTGGTTTTCAAAAAACACAATGGACCAACACCAGCAGATGACATTGCACCCCAAATCATCACAGACTGTGGAAACTTAACACTGGACTTCAAGCAACTTGGGCTATGAGCTTCTCCACCCTTCCTCCAGACTCTAGGACCTTGGTTTCCAAATGAAATTCAAAACTTGCTCTCATCTGAAAAGAGGACTTTGGAACACTGGGCAACAGTCCAGTTCTTCTTCTCCTTAGCCCAGGTAAGATGCCTCTGACGTTGTCTGTGGTTCAGGAGTGGCTTAACAAGAGGAATACGACAACTGTAGTGTCTGTGTGTGGTGACTCTTGATGCCTTGACCCCAGCCTCAGTCCATTCCTTGTGAAGTTCACCCAAATTCTTGAATCGATTTTGCTTGACAATCATAAGGCTGCGGTTCTCTTGGTTGGTTGTGCATCTTTTTCTTCCACATTTTTTCCTTCCACTCAACTTTCTGTTAACATGCTTGGATACAGCACTCTGTGAACAGCCAGCTTCTTTGGCAATGACTATTTGTGGCTTACCCTCCTTGTGAAGTGTGTCAGTGATTGTCTTCTGGACAACTGTCAGATCAGCAGTCTTCCCCATGATTGTGTAGCCTAGTGAACCAAACTGAGAGACCATTTTGAAGGCTCAGGAAACCTTTGCAGGTGTTTTGAGTTGATTAGCTGATTGGCATGTCACCATATTCTAATTTTTTGAGATAGTGAATTGGTGGGTTTTTGTTAAATGTGAGCCAAACTCATCACAATTAAAAGAACCAAAGACTTAAACTACTTCAGTCTGTGTGCATTGAATTTATTTAATACACGAGTTTCACAATTTGAGTTGAATTACTGAAATAAATGAACTTTTCCACGACATTCTAATTTATTGAGATGCACCTGTATAGCACACACATTCTGGGTAAAATAGTTGGTTTTGTATCATATTGAACTTATTTATCAATACTTAGTAATAGTAATAGTAGGGATGTCCCAATACCATTTTTTTGAGAACGAGTACCGATACTTCATTTAGTTATTTTATTTTTTTCTGTATTTTTTTTTTCTGAACTTTTCTGAACATATCAACAGTTATTTAAATTTTATCATCAAAATGATGTTTAAAGAAATTAATTCATTAAAGCTTTAATCAAATGAAAATATAACAATTAATTTTCAAAATAATATTGTATTATTTTTTATCAAATGAAGTGCTTATATACAGAATAGTGATGGGAAGGTCAGATCATTTTACTGACTTGGATCTTTTACTGACAAATCTTTATTCAAGTCATTTCGTTCATTTGAGCAGAATTAAATTAAAATGTTACATTTTCAATAGCCAAATCCCCCCCAACACGTCTACTTACACAAACTTTGATTATAGTCCCAATAAGGAAAAAAATGGTAATGCAGCCAAGGACAAATTATGAGAAACAGAAAGATTAGTTCACCTCTGGATTGAATCTTCTTGTCTGAGTCATTCGTTCTTTTGTCACATGACATCACTCACACAGGAAACAGAAATGATTAGTTCATAAATGACCCATCACTAATACAGAACCTTAAAGCACAATCCAAAATAAAAACATTGGAGTTATATTTAGTCAAATAAAGTGCTGCATAACAGAACATCACAGATGTTAGATACTTCTTAAGTATAATACAATTACTACTGATTTATGATTAGAATTATTATTAGTAGTAGTAGTAGTATTACAGTGAATATTACATAACTTTACAGTAGTAATATATTTCTGATATACTTTTTTCCAATAAATTTAGCTTTTATTTTGACGGAGCTTTTATTTTGAAGTGTTTCTGTGTTGTTTTGACCAAGGAGCTCTGACGTAATGGTGGCAGCTTCCCACTCTGGAAAAGCTCAAAGTGACTCAAAGTGATTATTAAACCGCCAATAGGCTGCTATTTAATTAAATAAGTATTTACTCTGTATGTGCCTTGCACTACAACATGAGTTTGTGCTCTGTTTACTGGCCAAAAAAAGATATCTTAGGAGGCAGCATAATTAATATACCTACCTTTTGGAAAAGCCTTCGCGTCGGGAGTGCGCCTATGATTTCTTAAAATGCTGCCTCCAAAGGATACTCACTAGGTTTTGGAACACAGCCACTGTATTTTTTAGTGGAACAGTATATTTAAAAAAAATAAAAAAAAGAGCAGGACTTAATTGTTGTGGGAATTACATAGTAGAATACAGGCAGGTGGGTAAAGGCAAGGAGTTAAAAAACTAAGAAAGTTTTGTGACGTCATCCAAAAAAGAAAATCAATTCTGAGGCTGAGCAAGTTTGATAAAAGATTAAAAAGACAAACATTCTTTAGAATAATGTGCTGCAATGAAATAAGACAATAAAGCCAGCAACATGCATTAATAATGAAAATAGGGTCAATTCTGATTTTATGTTGATTTTAATGTTAAAAGTTATTTCAAATAGAATAAATAATCGAAAAAATAATATTTGTCTTCTA